>NC_045750.1:21363110-21383575 GCF_008692095.1 Etheostoma spectabile | reverse complement strand
TAACAATTTGATTGATCAATAACTGTATCTTCATTCATATAGACCCAACAAATTATATATATCCAGCTACAAAAAATAGCTGAAAAGTTAGACAGATTGCATTGCTGTGAACTGGCAGCTTTCAGAGCGTTGCAAGTAACTGAAGGATTCATCTCATCTCGTTGCTACTCTTTGGTCTGAACCCGCTACGCACCCTTCCGCCCACACACACCAATACACACACTAATGGTGAAAGGGAGACTGATTACACAAAGTGATACAGAGTAAAATTGTAAGTTGCTTTTAATTACCTCCTTACCTTTAGCTACGTTTGCTTGAGGTGAAGGTAAGAGGATATTTTATGTGGCTATGGAAAACAATAGTCCAGCTAGAGTGAACAAGCACAATACAAGAAATGGTTAACTTAGCAAGCTAATCACAACTCTTTATTCGTTGCCAATAATATAGCTAATATATCTCTAGTAGGCCTATTCTAAAACAGTATCAATCCCCATAGAATGTTGTTGTCTCTGAAAACTAAATGCCATAGGGTCCCTGTTAATGCTGTTATATCTTTAAATTCACTGAACAGATGAGATGGATATTGGGCGATATTTCAGCAGAGAGAAAGAGAAGCAGGAGATTGGCAGGGCAGTTGAATCTGAGCGAGCCGGTGAGATGGAGGTCAGTAGTGGTCTATAGGTCTGATGGAGGTCAGCAGTGGTGTACAGGTCTGATGGAGGTCAGTAGTGGTCTATAGGTCTGAGGATTGTTTTTTTTCTTCTAACAATAAGCATTTGTTGGCAAGTCTAGGCACTATGCATAGCCTAAACTAAATTACCAATTACTAATTACTAACCCTAATTACTATATTTATTATACATGCTAGCTGCATTCTAACCCGTTTAACTTTCTCTATTCACTGGCTGTGATATATTAAATAAATATGTAGAAGTTACCTAAATGTAAGCTAAAGATGAGCACATGCCACTCCAAATCTTTTATTCCTTATGCCATCAGGTTATTGTATTTACACAGTAGCCGCTTTAAATAGGATTCCAAATCCATAGCTTACATGATAAAATATGCAGTGATGCATTTTTTTTCTTCTTTCTTTAGATAAAGTATGCTATTAGTTTATCATACATTGACATGAGCAGACAAATAGCATTTATTAGGTCATTGCTTACAGAAGAACTCATCAGGAGCAAAGTCTGACCTAAGTAAATCCCCCCCCCCTGCAGCTTTGATGTGAGTAACTTTTGTTGAACAGAGAAGAAATGGATGACAAGGATATGTCTGTCACTTTTTACTTGTTAACACCTTGGTTTGTTGACTGATTGTTGACATAAGTGTAGCTCCAATACAATAACAAAGATTTAGCAAAAGCAAGTTACAAATACCTTAGGGGGCTAAGCATCCCCTGTCTTTCAATCCTAGTGACATCCTTGGTGTTAAAACATCCCACCTCCACGAGTCTCTTAACCGCCGGAGCAGAATCTGCTCGGAAGGCTAGCAGGCCTGGTAGCTAGATAGCGGAGTCTGGTATGCTGTTGTTTAGCTATGTTTCCACATAAACACAGCAGTCTCTGAACTTGCGTTGGGAGTTTGGTTGAAGTTGGATGTAGTCCAGTTTGTTGTGTAATGATCGGACACTTGGAAGCAAGATGGATTGGACAGGTGGCTGTTTAGCGTTAGCTTTCCACCTAGATGGAACTCCTGCCCTTGTTTGGCATTTCCACACACCACCGTCAATGTCCCCTTACCTGGCTAGCAGCATCGAGTGACACCTCAGGGTGAGGTGCTGGCCTCTGTAGCAGGCAAAGCTTGCGCAGTTTTTCCTGCATATTCTCCGATCTGTACCCACTGTATGCATCCTGGTGGTACTCATGTGCGGTAGTTCGAATGCACAGACTGTAATTGTCGTAAAAGTTTGCTGAAAAGACATAGCTGTAGCTTAACTCCAAGATGGCTGACACTTGGCTTGCTTTGGGTCCAACCCCCGATGGGCGGGTTGAAAACATGTGGAACTAGCTGGCTTGTAGTTCACTGCCTCTGGGCAAAAATGCATCTGATGACACATAATGAAATTTTTTGCATTCTTGGAGGTTTTTATTTCCAGACAAACAATACAGAGAAACATGCCACAATCACGTAAGGCGCACATTTTTGTGATGCATGGAACTTGATGCAAATGTAGGTAGTTTGTATGCAAAGATGTGGTAAAAGCAGGGAATTATATGCAATTTCAGGATGACTGAAGGCTTATGGACTTTTATGGTGGCAGTGGAAGTAGATTTGTGGTAAAAGGGGAGTTTTGGTGGTGACGTTGACATTTTTATGCAAATCTGTTGTGACTTTTTGTCTTAAGCAAGCCCCAAAGGAAAATCACGAGCACCAAAATGACAAGAATTGAGAATGAAAATATTACTTCAAATCCGCTCTAAATGTGTTCAGGAGCAATTTACCAAACAACCGTTGAACAAGCAGGACATACGTTTGAATACAAGGGCTAAACTCTGGATCTCCAGAGTCAGTCCGTACTGAAACCATCCCAAATATTTAAATCATAATATAGTTTAAACAGTTTTGTCAATGGGGGTTTTATGTATTCAACCATAATATACCTTTACAGGGAATACATAGATTTCTGTCAAATAAGGTACCACAACTCATTGCATTTACTGTACACGGACAGATCATGCTTCCTGTTGTGCCCCCCCTCCCCCACCCCCGAAGGTCCATTCTGAGTCAGGAAAAACCCTACTCAGTGTCTTTTTCCTACTTTGTATTCCCTGAAGCCTATATTTGAGGGCCAGTGAAGAATGTAGTGACCTCATCACTAATACATACAGTATGTATTTGGACATTTCACAATGCACTTCCAGTGGTTTGGATTAGTCCCAGACTACGATTTCTGCCAACTATCACAAGTAAAACACGCTTTGAATCTGCCTACTCCACTGAATTGTCTGATTTGTCTGGCATCTTCTCGGCTGAAAAACGATTGATCCAATGAGCGCTCCAATGAATCAAGCTGTTGGCCAGCTGTCTCAAAATTGCCCAACATCGTCAACCTAGTTCTTCTAATTTGTTTACCTTGCTACGCTCCACTCTTAAAACTTCAACAGTATTTTGGCATGGCTACATATTGGTGTCAACTTAAAATGATGTTGGATTTAGACAAATACATTGGTTTCCATTAGAGAAAATTCAATCCCTATACCCCACTGAAATTATTTAGTGTGAGTAGTGTTAGTGCAGGCACTGTCAGACTGTAGATGGAAACAAAGTGTAAAAAGATGACAATTCTGGCAACAACAGACAAGTTTCTCACCTTGTCTAAGCAAGGGCAGATTCTGATTTTAGATAATTTACATCATAGCAAGATATCCCCTTTGATATATATCCACTATAACTTTAAAATGGCAAATGAAAAGGCTCCTCATCAAAGATTCTCTGAGTTAGAGACGTTGCTCTTAATCTCCTGATTTGCTTCTTGTCTGTGAAGCAGCAAATGGGTGGAACAAAACACTTGTCTTCTCCTCAGGATATTACTGCTTGTAGAGCTAATCAGGTTGGAAATTATGGCTGTGTGTAAGTGTGCGCAGGCAAACCCTCACAAGGACATGCTCGTTTAAACAGCCCTTATCTCCTGTCCTCATTCAACCTCTGTCTGTCTTTGATTCGTACCATTTAAAAATGCGCTTAGTGTGTCAAAAATGCATTATGCAGTGTGCTTCATTTGCACACTGATAAGTGTAACATATTGTATATACAACTCGTGTTTTCTAGGATGTTTTTTTTATCATAAGCTGGACCCCTGATGATCGCATTGCCTCAGTTTATGGAGATTAAAAAAGCATTGCTGCCTAACATGAAGGTCATGTAACAGTGTAAACTCAGCAGGAGTCAACATCCAACAAGCAGAGAGCATGCAGGCAATATCTGTCTCATTGTCAAGCAGCTCTTGAGCTGAATAATATAGGATGTTCCTATGTTTCAGGACCTTGCCATTTAATTAAAATTATTTCCATGAAGGATGCACCAATTGACTTTTTTCTTTTTCAATTTCGATGCACTCAGTGTATTGCCTCAGTGCCCTTTTTATCAAAATGTAAAATCTGTAAACCTCTGTGTCAAACTGATTAAGATATGAGTAAGCTAACAGACTTAAATGAAGACATCATGTTTTATAAGCTTATGAAATGTTTATCTATACTGTTTAGAAGGTTTATGAAAGTGCGTCATTACAAAGCATAAACCTTAGGACGACAAGACACACTGTCAAATTCCATTTGGCTAATGGATTCACAGTTTGCGCTGTGGTACTAGTGTAACTATACAGCCCTTATTGTGCTAACATCTGTTTCCCCACCGATGTATTTGTCCTTATTTTATCCTGAGCCCAAACATATCCCTAAACCTGACAATATCTGTGAAGCTTAACCTCAACCCAACCTTAGCCCAACCTCACCCTGTTAACTCTTCGATACCTATAACCTAACCTCAGTGTGTCTCGAGTCCCCAATGTCCGAGTCCGAGTCACCAAAGAAAAGGTTGAGTCTGAATCGAGTTACCGTTACCTGAGTTAGATTCCGAGTCGGGTACAAAGAACAGCGACTCGAGTCAGACTCCATTGCTGCCTATTATTATTAGCAGTAGAATTTTTTTTTTTAATGAGATTGGTCACACTATTTGTTTGGTCCATCAAACGCATTTGCATTACCGGTGTAGCATCACCTAACAGTAACGTTGGCTAGCCTATGATACTATGTAGAGATGCACCGATTGGCCAGCCAGAATTGGCCAATTTTAACGTAACCGGCCATGACTGGTGACCAGCAAGTCAGTCTGACATATGCCGATTTTAGGCCAGTTAAATGCACTTGGGTGCCGCATGGGTAACCTTGCGCAACATCAGCATCACACGTGCACATCAGCTGTTTATGAAATGTCAGAAAAGCTCTGCAGAGCAGTCTGCTCTTCTGATCTCAGGTGAAAGGTCAGCCACTCTCTCCCCCCTCTGGGGCTGAACAACTGGAACAAGAAAAAAGTTCATTGGAAAATAGCGTTGGGTACACTGACTTTGATGAATTTACTGTTTATCAGACTACAGATGAGACAAGAAGCTAACTTTAGCGAATGCTTCGGTGACGGTCCCTCTGACGCCCCGCTGCAGGAGACGCTGTGTATTCCTCTGACACGCTGTATTAACGTTGCTGTTTAAACCGCTTTTCAGGTTAGTGGGGAAGCATACATACAAACAGACATACAACCGTCATTAAAAACATAGTAATCTTCCCTCAGCGTTTAGTTTTGTTGCTAAACCGTGTGTGGAATGAGCAGAGACGTTAAATCACGTGTTTCAGGTAACAGCACCCTAGGGTACTGTCTATTTGCTGAATTGTTCTGAGGTAACCGTTGGTAGCTAACTTTAGCAGATAAGCACATTGATATTGTTCTTATTTATGCACAATGACAAATAAAGAAAACTTGCTAAAAAAATGAACTACAAGCTGTTTTCAGGTAACTGTTGACGTTCAAATAGGCCTGTGTGTGTGTTTTGAGAAATATCTTTATACCTATAAATTGTAATTGTGGGATTATTGCTTGGACTGTTTACTAAAGCTATGCTAGCTGAAGCTGTCAGTTGTTGCCATAGCAACTCCAAACATCCTGGGCATCCTGTAGCCGTCTAAAAACAGAGAAATTAAACATTCTTAATATTTTGCTTATGACCAATGTTTTGTTTTTATGATGGGGGTATATCCCATAAAGTTCTATTTTCAAGTTTTTGTTGTTATAGGCAAATAAATACAGTGTTTTATGATACTAAAGAGACGTGGGTTACTTCTTCAGCTGTGAACCTGCGTTTCTGGGTCACATAACAGTGATATATAACAAAAGATGTATCCTGGAATTCATTTAAAGGTGCCCTGCCACACATGTTTCATTACTTTTTGGTTATTTCTGAAGTTCTAACATGTGCCCGGTAACATTCTTTGTGGAAAAAATACCACGATTGCCTTGTTTCAAGCCATTCTAGAGTGATATAGAAAGTCTGCAGGATGACTCGGCTTGATTTGTGCCAGTTCTCATAAATATTCAGTGAGCTAAACAGCTTGACTCTGATTGGCTAGCAGCTAGCCAATGAGAGCCTAGCTATAAGACTCCTTTACCCAACGCAACTGAGCTCATGAATAGTAATGAGCTCAGGCAACATGACATCAGACTGACCAGCTTTTGTAATTGGCCTGATTTCTCCTCTTATTTCTTTTCAGTGGCTAGAGCTGACCGAGGAGGTTCATCTTCACAAGTATTAAATAAATACAAAATGTATTACCTACTGTATGTATGAGATTTTTATTGTGAATAACAAAGGGCAAAGGCACATGACCAAGCATCTGTATTTTACCCAATTGGGAGAGTAAGAATGTGTTGCCGTAACACACAGCAGTAGAAACTAGGGCTGTTGGAATGAATTCCGAAAGTCAAATATAATTTGAATAGTAAAAAAAAAAAAACGTTTGAATGCTGAAGTTATTATTCAAATGTGATTTTTCTAATTTTCTTTTATAAATAGGTTGGCTAATGCTAGCCAATCTCCCTCTTCTCATGTCACATCTAATAAACAATAAGTGACGGGAGTGAGAAACACAAGGCATTGTGAGCTAACGTTACATAGCGAGTCACGTAAGCATAGGGGGGAATGACAGGCTGCGGCTGGAAATCGGAAGAAGGACGGAAAATAGTTAAACATGACTTTAAAATTGACATTCACCGAAAATGCTTATGTTATCAATAGTTAGCTCGTTCTGGTTTCCTAACTGCGTCAAAAGTTATAGGAGCTTAGCTGGGAGCTTCCTGGAGACAGCTAATGTTAGCTGCCCTACAGCTGTCAGAGTTAGCTTTGACTTCATATATTACATTCTAACAGCTGTATTCTCAGTAACGTGACAATCTAATAGAGACAGGTTGCTTATAAATAACTTAAATAGTAGTGGCAGCACCGTTTGGCTTAGTTATCACTGCTGTTAGCATCGTGGCTAACACTATTGTTAGTTTATGACAAATTGTTTCAGCTGTGCTTTCTAACATTATGTCATTGTGCTAACCAAGCACTGTTGGACTTTACCACAGAGCTGCTTCAATACACTTGTTAGATATTTCATAACAGAGGTCTCTGTTGATTTTTGTTTGTTTGCTGCGTTTTCATGGTGGAAAATGATGTAAACAGATTGCGGCGTGACAGAAATGCAATGCGCCGTGACGTAGAGCACCTTTAAGGCCAGGCTGATGTTGGAAGTTTCTCTAGTGGACAGAACTATGCTTATAAAGGCATTGACAATGCAGAAGCCTGAGTAGTGTACATATTATTTACCGGCTGCATTTGAGAATTTATTATTCAATTATTATTATTTTAATATGAATGGTATTATAGAGGATTACTGACAGCTCTAGTAGGCACCAGGTTTTGATGGGTAAAATGTGTGGAATAAAAAAGATACTGTGTTGCATCAATTTTGGTAAACATTTTTAAACTGCCCTACGCTGAATCAGAGTGCTCTTCTAAGTTTTTATAGAAGTTTTGGAGGTTGTCAAGGCTGCAGTTTAACACCTTGGGACTAAACCTGCCTTTTTGGTTGTCTCATCGCTGGTCTTTTTGCTTCATTATCACTTAAAGCCACCAGTAACTCTTCAAAGAAATCCTAAAACAGGCCACCGCCTGTGGTGATACTATTTTAAAAGCTCGGGTTGTCACTGGAGATGGAACATCTCCTACAAGCTGATGCTTATGTACAGTCCCCTCCTCTGGGTGTCTGTGAGGATGAGTCTGACCAGGGAAATTTTCCCAGAGCGCTGTCCGATGTCAGATGCATGTACGCTAAATGAGAACAACTTGCCAAGCTGATGTGCGTCATTTCCCAATCACAGAGTCAGCGATATGTTCTATTATCTCCATCTCACACTCCCCTTTACTTTACGATTTCCAGGAAACATCAGGACAGATCTGTGATCAGAAACTCAACACAAGGTGTGCCAAGAAGTGTTTGGTATGTCTCATTCACTAAAGGTGTTTTTTTAGTTGTTCGGAAGTTGTTACTCCTATGGGTGAATTGTAAGTAGTTGTGAATATAAATCGAGATTTACAGGCAAGGTACTAATCAGGTAGATTATTAGCGGGATTTTTTTACCTGTTGTGTTACATTCGTGGTGGAAACATAATTGGCATATTTCGTAGTAGGTTCTGTATAATGTATGACATGTTGTGTTAATTAACGCTGAAAATAGTCATTTTAATGCCATTGCGACTAACAGCTGTCAAAAGGAGGGGTGAAATAAGAGGGACAGGATTTGGAAGGCAGTTGCAGGCTCCTAGAAAAGGTGTTTTCTTCATGGAACATGATTTCTCAGTGAGTGGAGTTGGTAACATGTCAGAAAGAATGACACTATTTCCAAGGTGCTTCTCACAAATTAATTAGTTAGTTTTATTTCCCATTGTACGTTTCACACATAAAGCCAAGGCTGCCACATCATTTCAAACACTTATATACTCATAAATCTGCAAAATGTCTGCATTGTTTTATGTCTTCAAATGTTCTATTTAAGAGTGCATTAGTGATTCACGGAAAATGTAAAATGGGGCATCTGTCAACGAACCACTGAGTGA
The DNA here is from genome assembly GCF_008692095.1 of Etheostoma spectabile. Lineage (NCBI taxonomy): Eukaryota > Metazoa > Chordata > Actinopteri > Perciformes > Percidae > Etheostoma > Etheostoma spectabile. The sequence continues at coordinate 21,374,922 of NC_045750.1, read as the reverse complement.
TAGTGTACTGTGATGGAGGTTTAGTGGCAACCCTGTCGCTTTAGGCTTCTCAGAATAAAAAAATGGTCCCAATTGGCCAGAATTGGTTGTTTCAGGCCTAGGAGTAGTATCCATTTTTCCAGACCTACTTAAAAGATTATTTTTGAGTTTTGTGACGTTTTGGATGCAAACATAGACTGTAAAAAATAATAGACAGAGCTTCCGGGTCTAAATAGTGAAGTCAATGCGGAAATGCCTTAAACCTGCATTGTATCTAAATTCCAGCACGGGAATTTCAATACTACTCGCTACCATAATCGTTCTGTGAACACAAAATAGGCTTCCCATTGAAATACATTACTTCAACATTCGTAATCAACACACAAAAATAACAACATTAATGTGACCTGTACACGAATCCATAGATTAAATAATGTGGCCGTTTCACAAACTGCCATGAGACTGGGCTGGCGATAGCTGGTAACCTTTCTGTGTACTGCAGTACATGCGGAAGAATGGTGGCAGTATCTGGAGGTCCGTGTTTAACTGCAGAACTCACTTCAGCTGATTGAAAAATCAACAACTTGCCGTTGCAAACAGGAATGACACTGGCTTGGATGCGTCATCCTCTCAAGCTTTGCCCTCCCATTAACATTTTCTTCAAAAAAACAAGATGGCTTTGACAACTGCGGTCCAGCAACCATTAGGTAATGTCAGTGCTGCCACATCCAGTGTTTTAACAGTCTATGGATGCAAATGATGACAATAGAAGCAAACCGTCTGCTGCCGCTGCAGAAGATCCTTGCAGTCTTCCGCCTTTTTGCATTTGGCGAGAAAATGCAGCTTTGCAAGTGATGATTGGGGTGTGTCACAATCAACAATAACGGCACAGAATCAATCAATCTTTGATTGCTCCTGCAGCTCATTAGATAATTCGGAAAAACAGGCTGCATTCACACAAATTGCTTACTTAAATATTTCTTTAGCTTGGCTGATGGTGGGGTACATATTTGAGGGATGTGTTCATATTGTATATGTGTTTTCTCAGAATGGGGTGGTGTCACAGAAATGATTTTCCCAACTTGTATAGGGCCCGAGGTAACAAGAATGTAGATGAAAAGTACACTGCTCAGTGAAAGACCAGATTCTTGTGCTCCACAGCACACGGCCAGGGTTATCAATGCTGCATGTGCAACATTGAACGCTCAATTACCAAACGGGTAAAGAGGGCAACTACCCTGGGGCTCTACAATTCCAGGGCAACAGAACAGCTCCAGCATTACTGTGTCAACTGCTTTTGATAATTGGATGACTTTCCATTCATCAGACCAACCTTATTAACCCCCTAATTTGTGGAACGATTAACAATATTTACTTTTAGATAATGAATAGTGTTATGCATTTGGAACATCCATTGGGAATCGATGAAGGGATTACACAAGTTCATCTGACAGGGCTGTGACGGGGCCTCAGGGCAAAAGGTTGGGAACCATGTCATTTGTCGCATGGACAATTTTTATTGCCAATACTAACACCTGCTGAATGTGTTGTACCACTCTTACTCTATATCAACAATGTTTCATGTCTGTGATTGTTCATGGGCCTCGGAAAATTCAGCTGGATGTCCTTCATTTTCAGTCCGTCGCCTTCCGCTTTCTTTGTGTTGGCATTTTAAACTCTGGTGGATGTATGATGACTATAGTTAGTATAGTATAGTTGCTCCTTAGATATCTGCATGGTAAACCCAGACAGCTATCTGCTATCTGTCCATTCTGACCTTTGAACGTACACATGTTCCACCAAAACAAGTTCCTTTCCAAGGCTATTTTGCACAGGCACCGTGGCTCCGTCCGTCAGCGTTGTTGTGGAGGAAGGTCTGGCAATGCGAGACCATAACACTCTCAATGTCAATTGCAGAAGAGGCTGAATAAGGAAGAATAAATTATTGGTTGGTGCGGTGTGGGCTGGCGCCAGTCATGGCCAATCGCATCATCTCATCTCTCTTAAAAGCACTGTGCTCCTCTCTCCAGGGCACTGACGGTGTTGTTATGGATGTGGAGCCTGGCTGTGCCAGAGCAAGAAGAAATTGATGTCCTCATCCATGACTCGCAGAGTTGAAAGGTACAATTTTGTATCTGCTTTCAGTATCATTTATTAATATAATAAGCATTATATAAATGCTCATGTTCCCACTCAGTTCAGAGAGCACTAGCCTTGATGTTGTGACACTCTGCTCTCTCGCGGATAACACATCCAGACCCTCAAATACTTTTATCCCATGGAAAATCAGCCTGGTTTGTTTACCTCCAGCTCTGAGTTGTAGCTAACAATCATTCGTCACAGGACAGAGCGCCCTGTCACTGGCTTTCATCTCGCTCCAGCTCGGCCTTGAAGTGCAACCTGCATGTGATGGCACACGCATCCTCGTTCTGTAGACAAAGCGCCCAACAAACAAGGCTTTTATTTCAACTCATTTTACCCCAGAGACGCTGAGCAAAAACATTTGCTTAGCTCGGCTAAACGGTGCAACACAGAACAGAAAATAAGCGTCATTTTCTGTTCTCACCTTTCAGCAGTGCAAATGTAAGGGACATTTAATGAAGTACCAATGCAGAATTCAGAGGTTATAATATGACATTTTTCAAAGCATTTTTTTTTCCATTCCCCTCCACTTTCCCTTTTTGTCAAGTGCAGGCAGAGGAGAGTTTGGCTAACATGTGATGTCCCTAATGTGGACATAATGGGAGACCAGTGCTAATGTTGTTATGCCAGTGGTGGAGATGTCACAGATGACACACTCAGGCTTAGTAGAGCTGTAATTAGCCTAAACACAAGGCGGACTACACCGGAGACAAGAGACATAATGCTTGAGAGGGAGTGTGTTGCAATGTGGGAGAAAGAGGGAAAAAAAAATACTAGTGACAGAATGAGAAATGTACAGCGAGACGGTTTCCAGCTCCTCACACGCTAATGCTGCCCGGCTCCTTTGTCAATCAAAAAGACTTTAGAACAAAAGATGAAGATTAATTTGGCACACCAAATTACCCCTGCTCTTTTGTAACCTCTCCCCTCCTCCTCATTCCACATTAACCCAAATTGCCTCTGCTTTGCAGTTCAACACGAACCAAATGACAAGCAGCACACACGGCGCTTTGCCTCTTTTTCCGACTCATTTCACATTCAGCCATGAAAATTAAATCAGGACAGTGGTTTTTTGACATTATTGTACCCTGGTAATGAACATAGCAATTAGGTGGTGAAAATTAATTTAGAGCGAAAAAAAAAAAAGCCTTCATTTAGTTCTAGGACCCTACAGCAGATTGTGGTTGTGATGGTGTTCTAACTTGCCGGGTGTTATGAAGCATTTGGCCACTGGGAGGTGCTCTTTCACAAACTCTTCCTCATACACAGTGGCAGCGGAGTAATGCTGATTGATGTGCAGAGGCCTGGCCCACTCTCAGCTGCTGGCGCTGGTAATTGCCTCCATCCCCTCCTCTCAATCCGAGGGAGCGCAGCGAGAGAAAGAGAACATGTCTCTGTGCTCGGGCCCTTTCCAGCAGGACAGCACTCTTCCCTGAACCCCTCCAGAAAACACTCACCGAAATATTCAGCAGCCTTCCACACTGGAGTTTGACGTTCACCTCCAAAACTGACAAGACCTGACAGGAACTAATGACGGAGTCCAGCTGGGCTAAATTCTCCATTTTTCTCGCCTGGTGCCCGGTGGGCCTGCCAGCCTCAGGTGTGGAGAAGATTTGAACAGACCATTTGTTGGTTTCACACAAGTAAAACTGGAATTTCCAGGCCAATGGCAGACTTTTGCCGCAGTTAATGAGAAAAAATTAGTTTTTGTGTGCCTCATGGATCATGTTGAGGCCGAGAGGGACAGGAATTAAGGCCACAGAAAAACATGTTCACAAGTCACTTAGTCCATCTGTAGCAGAGAGACAATCCTTCTATGCCTTTTTAAAATAAAGTTAGGTATAAAGGCTGTCTGTTGTAGAGACTTTGAGGTTATAAAGTGGAGGCGTGAATACAAATGTGAAGCACCTGTATGATAATGGAGTTTTTGTCATTTGGAGATCTGTCACACACCTACTGGTCTGCGTAGCTCACAGATGGGACACTGCTCTGCTTTGTTGTGTCACAACTACAATAAATTCCATTTCTCTTTTGAAACGATTTAGTGTCTGCACACTTAAAAGCCCTCCATTCTCAACACTAGTAGTTATAAAGGAGAAAATGGCTAACCCATTTCCTGCAGCTGCTTCACAGTTAAAACCTTAATGCTGCATGCCGATGAAGTGGATTTCTGAAGTTTCCTATTCTGATTGGTCACACTTGATTTTTGGTTTAAGGGATTTTGGCAGTGGGGGGGACCGAAAACAGAAAAAAACAGTTCCATAGCACAAGTGGTGGTCAGAAACCCCGTTTATAGTTCTAATTCACTAATTTTCAGAGGGATTTGTTTTGCACACACACACACACACACACACACACACACACACACACACACACACACACACACACACACACACACACACACACACACACACACACACACACATCCCTCCTCCACAGCGCTGTGGAGGAAGGTCTAGTAAAAGCAAGATAACAAAGTACCCTAACCAAGTTAGCTAGCCAATACCCGCTACAGAATGGAAACATTTAACTTCAACCTCCTGGGGGGGCCTACCTATGAAAGAGTGGATTGAGCAGTGATTACGTAAAGAGAAGGTCAAGGAACTGGAAAAATAAAATAAAAATAAACAGAACACTGTTATGCTTTGAAGACTGTTAGAAAGTAAAGGTGGAGTCAGTGGTGGAATGAAACATTTACTTTATACTGTAAGGGAGTACAAATCGAATGCCACTTTCTTTTACTCCACTAAATTACAGAGAGAAATATTGTACTTTTTACTCCACTACAATAGTCTACTACTAGCATGGTTCCAATGATGAATCATTGCTTTGACCTGGACGATTCTGCATCGATGCGGTAACAGACCGCCATTGATTATTGCCTAATGATGTGACTTTTCCAGTCGCTGCTTTTGCCTTTTGTCTTATTTAGACTCTGCTACATTCAGGAAGAGTCTTTTTTAATATCAGATACACTAAAAAGGGGAGTTCAGATATGTCTGACAGCTTGAGTTTGTTTTAAAAAGCATGGGTAGCGACACTATAATATTGAGGCGGTGATGGATCGGGACGCATCGGGGTATCGATTTGAATCTTGAACAGAATGTGAGGATTTTCTGTATATTATATTAGTAATTTTACTTTAAAGCAACACTGTTCCCGCTTCGGTCCCCCTTCATGTCTCATTGGAACTACGGATCCACTACTCGATCTGGCATAGTGCGGTTATAGCCGGTAAAGAGCCGCAAAGCGAATGCAGAAGTGCCGTTCACCCTACGAGTCGATGAACCGATTTTGAGTTACAAATAATTCTCTAGTGTTGCTTAAGGTAACATTTTCAATGCAGAACTTTAACTTGTAACAGTGTGGTATTAGCACTTTTACTTAAGAAAAGGACCTGAATCCACCACTGGATGTAGTTTCAGACCTCAAGACAAGTCAAAGGAGTGGTGCAATGAAATTTTGCCAGATTTCAATGCCACTTTCAGAAGCGGTAAAGGTGATTGTTGGTCTCCATGCTGGACGTAACAGTTACAATAATGACCCACCGCTCAGTTGGCCCTGGTGTCCCCTCAAACACACCGAGTTTACAGCATGCAGCAATGTATTCACTGGCATTGGGATTTCAAAGCCAATCCCAACACTGCTGAGGCGCTAGTAAACAAAGGTTGGTTTGACATTCAACTTTCACTTGGGGCGCAGGGTAAATGAGAACAATCGGCAGCTCAAACACATGTCATTCTACATCAAAATAGATTTAAAAAAAAACAGCCTGAAGTATGCAAAACTGGCCTTCAGCAGGCATACAAAGAATCACAACGGCCCTCAGGAGAACATGGTTGAGTACAAGGGGATTCATGTATGAAAAGTCTGATGATCCTCCTCCAAAAAAAAGAAGTGATCTGCAGTTTTGAGACTGTTTGGTATTGGGCTGGGATCTGAAACCTGCTGGCATATTCATGGTTAAAATGCTGACAGCTTAACAGTGTAAAGTGTGATTCTATGTCCCTTCCACTCCTAGAGCAATTCAGGGGTAAGAAACGTTGGTGCCTACAGCTCTACACACTGGCTTGAGTAACACGATTAAACACAAATGATCGCAAGCAACGTGAAAGTCCACTTAACCAGAGTGAACAAGCCATTAGGCTATATACTTCAAAAACTCCCTTAATAATTTCCAACTCAACTCAGGCTTTTTATTTTCTTATGAATCTGTTTATTCACTGACTTCATTTTGTATCCAATAAAGATTCTAAAGAATTTTTTCTTAAAAATTTTTTTGTTTTTGTTTTTTAAAGATCACTTTTATGTGCACCACACTGATAAACTATTCGTAAAATGTATGCGTTATATGTAAAGTCAATGGAGGCCATTCAGGCACATGTACTGTATTTCGGACAAACTGTTTCATAATACTCATTATAGCATGCTGATTAGCTGTGACTAAGCTCATTATGATGACTAACCATATTGCATTATGGGTGTTTAAAAGCCTCCATTTCCACCCCCTGCATCTATAACTCAGCTAATGCGAAACGTTTAATGTGTTTTATGTGAATATAAAGTCATCTAAAAAATGCCTCAATGCGCTAAGTTATCACAGGCATTCTTTAGAAAGTTCTTCTCTAGTATTAGCACACATCTTATCCCAATTAATTTGTAAATTGCTTTTTTTACTTCTGGAAAAGACATTTTTTTAATATTGTTATTGTGGCATTGTAAACACAAGCAGTTTAGAGTTTAAAAAAAACACACGAAAAATCGACCAAATTAAAATCTGAAGTCATTGTAGTGGTGTATTTTCAATCACATCGGCCCTGATTAAATTAATTTTCAATGAACGGTGTGTGTGTGTGTGTGCGTGTGTGTGTGTAAGCTATTGAAATGCTAATCTTCCTATTAAATCCAGTTGACTTTACAGTACGTTACTGTAGCCTCAGAGGCGCGTGAGGCTTTCATCTGAGGAAAAAAGCAGAAAATATTCATGAAAATCAATATCTCTCTGATAATGGGGCTTTGGACGGCATTGTCAATTCTAACTTTGTGAACATTTCACGTAATGAGTGTCCTGTGGGGTTTTGCATTTTACACAATTCACACAAGACATCCCAACAAAGCTCACAGAATAAGATTAGTTGATTTATTGTCCCTCTGCAAACCAACCAGTAAAGCAGAACATTATGAGCCGTTCCTTTCAGCTTTTCTTTCCAGCGTTTCTAACTCAACAGCCCCTTTTTAACCCTTTGTCATAACTTGTCATCAGTGGAGATCAGAAGTAAGAGAATCCGGCCTTGGACACTATCAGATGACACTCAGGAGTTAGTGACTCTGCCTCTCTAGGCCTACTTTTAAAAATCTGATAAAGACTTACCTTTTTAATCAGGTGCAGGGCCTGAAGATAACTTTTTTGCCACTTGTCACTGTCACTTTTTACCAGGCAGTTTTTTTTACCTCATAAAGGTGAAAAACAGGGATTGCTTTGTCACCATGATCCAATCCTGTCTTATTTATAGTTGCCTACTTGTGGACATTACGCTGTCATCACGTGCTGTAGTAAGGGGGGCCCCCCTTGATAATCCAGCATAATCCAGCACCTATCCTGGGCTGAGACACACATTCATACAGTTTGATAAAGCACTCATTGGACTTTAACTTATCATTGCACCTACAATAATGTGGCTGTCCTTGTTTTAGGTCATCCTGTATGTCTCATCTGTGTTTGTCCTTGCATCCACCGTGTGTGATTGTGTTTGTGTGTGCGCGTCAGTCGTGGGGGGGGAATGGAGCCGCACCCCCGCCAGCTGCGGAAAGCCGACCGGATTGAAACAGCAGCAACTTTTAGCGACTTTACAGCAAAAAAAAAAAGTTACAGCGTACATTGATGTTAAAATGAATACATGTTGACATGTACACATTTTAGGTCTTCCATTTTAGTCTGAAATGCTGTACGTTTTGTTGGTAAATATGAGGTGTTCAAGTCATACAAGTCTTGTCTTCATACCAGGAACAATCAATTTGACCTGTTCTCGCTCCGGATTGGTCAGTGGCTGCACATGGGACTGCTGGGATAGTCGCAAGTAATGAAAATGCGATAGGGGGCCCCGGCTGTCAATCAATGTCTTCCAGTGATGTGGGCCCCTGATTGGTCCGGGCAACTGTGTACGCTGCTCACCGACAGTTACGCGTCTGAATCACTCAATTCTTATTGGCTACCTGCCAATGTGGCGGGTAGATTGACAGTGTTACCTGCCAATTGCAAAATTCACCCCCATTTGGCAGGTGGCTGGGTGTTAATTTCAGGCCCTGATTAGGTGGTATATAAGGCGCTCTATAAAGCCTCTTTACTTGCTTGCTTACTTTTGACAAACTCTTATTTACTCATGTGAAAATCTGTTTTTAAGAGTGTGTAATGTACAGTGAAAAATTCAACTCATTTGCAGAAAATGACCATCCAACTCTAGAGTCATAGAGTTGTCCTCAGCTCTATGGCAGATTTTTAACATCTTTAGGCTCATTGTTTTAATGCCATGGTGTTGTATCAGTGTCATTTCCAGAAAGGACCTGCTTTCAGTAAAAAATACTGTATATATAATAGATTTAGTGGTAGATCAGATCAAAGCTTAAAGGAAAGCAAATAACGTCTTCTTGAAGTTGGAATCATGGCGGAAGGAGATGACAGCGCTCAGGACATCTAAGAGGACTAAGTCTGAAGCATGAGCATATTTTGGATATTATAAAAATGCCAAAGGACAGTTGATTTAAGACACCCTATCTGCAGAACGTGCAGGAAAAAGTTGCTGCTAAAGGCATTGAACACACTTTTTAAAATACGGAAAACCGTGATCATTTTGGTCTATAACCTTGAGGTTAAATGTTCATACCATTACCTCCCTAGGCTTCTGTAACCAATGTAAGCATGGTGGAATTAGCCAGCTAACAAGGCAGCCGCTAAATGTGTGAACATCCATCCACACACTCTTGTCACAGCATAGGAAAGCAAATCAACTGCCATCAACTAAACATTAAGCTATTGTTAAACTAAAGCTAAACAGATACAGATAAAGATAATGCTGTACTCGCTCATCCCTAGTATAGACCATATAGACACCACATTTAAGATGACCTTAACGTTTTCAGACGTATTTCCGGGAAAATCCTTTGTTATGTGCGGGCCAAAACGGTAGTTAGCTAGCTAGCAACCTCAACTAGCTAGATTTTAGATTTAAAGATTTTTAGCTAGCTAGCAACCTCAACTAGCTAGATTTTAGATTTAAAGATTTTTAGCTAGCTAGCAACCTCAACTAGCTAGATTTTTCTAGCTCAAATGTTGCAATATGCCACCTTCTTGTGCTTCAACTCTGTCCTCCCTCCCTCCCCTGCCTGTCAGGTTTTGGGCTATGCTCCTGTGGAACAATATAATCCTGTAATGTGGCCAGAGGCAGCTCAATTTTAATTACAAGTTATGAGGGTTCTGGTTCGAGCCATGACATAATCTTTCTTCAAAGCGTGCTCTCTAAGACTTCACAGACCGGGTCTCCCCATAATAGCAAAACAATAATCCTCAGAATGGATTAAATGTCACCAAGAAGCAATCTGGCACTGATCAAGTGAATTCCATCAAACATTTGCAACAATTGTCTCACACACACACTTGCAGACTTTCTGTGTGTTTTTGAATTCGGACCCCAAGAGCAAACCTGGCCTTGTGAAACCTGGCCTGTTGTGCGACAGGAAGCAGTCAATCGCAGACCTTTCTTTCATCTCTCCTCTCCTCCTTTCTTCTTCCCTCCAAATAAACAATGGCGGTAGGGTAATGAGGCCCCTGGTAGTAGTACCTGAGATGAGAAGGAGACCTGGCTACACAGAACGTATAAAAGAAGGAGACGTGAGGAGAGGCAAGGGCCCAGCCGCCTCATTAGGGAACTATGAACGATGGTGGCAGTTTTTCATTCCCTTTGTTAACGACTGCTGACACACACACACACACACACACACACACACACACACACACACACCCCCATTAATCCAGACACACTTACCACGAGCTAGCAGAGACCTACAAACATGTCAAAACACAGAGGACACATATAAGCACGTGTGTTCTGTTCAAGGTTATACTTTTTAATTCATTTTTTATGGTCGGCAAGATACAGAAACTGGGGGGGGGGGGGGGGGGGGAATTAAGAAAGTAAGAGCTGCCAGGGGGCCCACAATGTCACAAAGTATACTCTATGACTTCAATTAATATTGTGCCTTTCACAGAGAAAAGGAAATATTCTATACATTTACAATCTATGAAAGAAATGTAATCGTTTTCTATCAATATTCCTTTGTTATTGGATAGTAGGATGTGTACAAGAGGGTGACAACTCCTGTGCCCACCCAATCCCAGCCAAATGACTCCCGTCCCATACCGTTCACGTGTTGTTGTTTTTCATATTAAACCTGTGTTCCAGTAAAAACTGACCTATGGTATCATCATTCCCCTGTCCCTTCCGGGTCACATGATGAACAGTGAAATTGACTCTCATCCCGCGGGAATCCTACAGGAATCCTGCGAGCCTCAGGAGAAATGTCAGCCAAATTGAACAAATAATGTCATGGAACCACGACCACAGCTTGAAAGTACGAAAAAAAAGTGTACTTCAGCACTTATTGTGTATTTATTTTAATGGTGCATTGTATTCTCATTTGTATGGTGTTCTTAGTTTTTGTAATTTTTCATTGTGATCATTTGATCTTGATTGTATTTTGTGTCAATCCAAAGCCAAAGTGTGCAGCATTGTCTTTCTTACTTTTCAATTTAACTTCCAGTGATTGGCACCTCAAGACAACCCTCGGTGTGTGTTGCTTATCTAAATTACACCACAACACTGCTCATCAGGCTTAAAAACACAAGATTGGTCCCATTTTTGGTTCCACATTCACTGAACGGTTACACAGTATTTACAATTACTGCTAAAACAATTTATCAATCGACTCGATGGTCAGAAATTAAATCACCAGTTTATTTATTAAGAAAAATACAAAAATATACTCGTTCAACCTTTCAAACATGCTCCAATCTCTTTAATGTCACTGTAAATTCAACATGTTGAGGTGCTGAACTGTTGGTTTAACAAAACAAGCAAAGTAATGATGGCACCTTGAACTCTTGAGATATGACACGTTCACACTCCTAACGCTCTGGGTCGAGACCCCATGTTGTCATTTGCGCAGGGTAAAACCACTTGTATAGGGTTAGATTAATATTGTGGGTGGGGTTAAAAGATGTACCTTTAAGTGACAAGAACCAGACACGAACCACGGTACCCTGGCTGTAATTTAGGGCTGGGCGATAGGGGGAAAATCAGACATCATGATATTCTTGACCAAATACCTCTATCAATATTGCGGCGATATTCTAGGGTGGACAGTTGGTGCTTTAACAAAATACCTTCACACTTAGAGTTTAGATAAGTAATCATCAGTAATGTGGACATGATGTCTAAGTGGGGCAAAGGTAAGTAATAGAACAGCAAGAACAGTCTGATAACAGTCTTTAATGTAATGTAAAACTAGGACAAGACTACAGTTATGTAACATTACAATATCCAAAATCTAAGACGACATCTAGTCTCATATCACATTATTAATATAATATTGATATACAGTATAGCCCAGCCCAAGTCCTGTGTTGTTTGGACCATCC
>NC_045750.1:21345079-21363100 GCF_008692095.1 Etheostoma spectabile | reverse complement strand
CCCAACCAGCCTCTTCATGCAGATTTTGGGTATTTAATAGTACTCACTATCATTGTTGCGGTTGAGCTGCTGCTATGCCCGGTGCATCCCATACAGACGTTAAAGGGTGTCTTGTGCGTTGGTATCTGACACTGAGGGGCCACTGATCAAGCGTCGGTATTTGACGAGTTTGGAGTGAGTTTTACTTTTGGAACATGTGATAGGTGTTTAGCATTATTGTTTTACAATTCTTTGCTTATTAATGATGTAGCCCGTTCAACCTTTCTGGCTGGTAAACACTAGGGGTGGAACGATACATCGTTCTGGATCGATATATCGATTCAAAGGTCCACAATCCAATATTATCGATGCAAAGTGAAAATATTGACACCTATCGTCTGTATGATGCCCCTTTATTTTAGATAACTCACTTTACGTTGATTCTTTTTTGATTGAAAAGCAAAATTTGTTATTTAATCGTCTGGAAGATATCTGTTATAAAACTAACAAATCATATTTCAGGTGCTTTTTTGAGTTGATATAAATATGTATCATATCGATTGCAGGCCCCTGAACTGAATCAAAATTGTATTGTGACAGACTTTAAAAAATCAGTTAATATTGAATCGTGATAAAAACATGTGATTTACACCCCTTGTTAATACCTCTTTCAAACGCCATGTTCCCCAAGTTCCACGCTTACACTTCAAAATATATCGTCTCCAAGCACAGCTAACCCTAATGACATCACCAGGGTAATGCCTTATGGCAACTATGCCGATGAATGAGATTGTCTTGATTTTGGAATCGGGTCGCGGGGGCAGCAGCTCCAGCAGGAAACCCTCAAACTTCCCTTCCCCGAGCCACATCAGATTTCAGATATAATCTCTCCACCTAGTCCTGGGTCTTCCCCGGGGCCTCCTTCCAGTTGGACGTGCCTGGAACACCTCCCTAGGGAGGCGTCCAGGAGGCATCCCTACCAGATACCCGAACCACCTCAACTGGCTCCTTTCGACGTGAAGGAGCAGCGGCTCTATTCCGAGCTCCCCTTGGATGACTGAGCTTCTCACCCTATCTCTATGGGAGATGCTAGCCACCCTCCTGAGGAAACCCATTTCGGCCGTTTGTACCCTGGATCTCGTTCTTTTGGTCATGACCCAGCCTTCATGACCATAGTTGAGGGTACAAACACTGACCGGTAGATTGATTCTAGATTGATACCAATCTCCTGCTCCATGGCTCCAAACATGATTTGAAATATTCTCTATGTGTTAATATCTATCCCTAAAAAGTCTCCACATTTAATCTTGCTCATAAAAAAATACGATTGGTTTGACTTATTTGATTAGATTTAAATAATGTTTCGTTTCACTCCATCGTGACATTTTCCTTTCTCCTTGTACAAAAGTGCTCGACTTAAGAGAGACATTTTCAAAAAGGTATTTCGACCTTTGCAGTCTCTTAACTCAACGCCGACAAATCGGAGTTGATGCTGTGAAAGTCGTCCGTGAATGAGGACACTGACCTGTTCCACTTGAAAGCATGAGTGCCATGACTTTCTTCGCTTCTGCGAAAGTAATAGAACACTTAGACTACAAGTAATTGTAGGCCGGAAACATGGATGAACTTTTGCAAGATGTCAGGGATTGGTTAGTTAGAGACGTCACCAGGGCCAGTTTCTTTGCCTACAGACACACATGGACACTTTAACCACTCACACACACATTCAGACACACATCCTACATACCCCTGGGTGTTTGAACAGGGAGCATTAGCCTTGGCAAACAGGAGTGTGCATTCATCAAGCTGCAGTCCTGTTTCATTTCCCCCTTTGGGGTTTGATCCTCAGCACAGGTCAGCAGGAGTGATAGCTTTTTTACCTGAGCTCCTGCATGTTTAATCCCCTTGCTTTCCAACCATCCATCTTTTCTTGCACCCCTCCATCTTTCACCACCTTCACGCATTGTTTGAATTTCCTCCTACTCTCCAAATCTCATCTTTCCTGCCTCTTCTTACCCTCACCCCATCGATTTCTCCCTCTCAACCCACTCCCCCGGTCCCTCCCTCTTCCTCCTCCATCAATCCATCCACCTCCTCACTCTTCATCCTCTCTCAAAAAGACAAACTCTCCACAGGTCCCCCTCGCTCGCCTCCTCCCTCTCCCTGTAGACGGTGTATTTGCTCAGGGATTAGGCCGGGCTTTGTAACGTTGAGGAAGGAAGGAACTAATCAGACTCTTATTTGTCGTTGCATTCGGTGTCTTATGGTAAGAAGGGGAACCTGACCTGCCGGGGTCTCACTCACACACACACACACACACACACACACACACACACACACACATATGGCGAGCAGGGTGAAAGCTGAGAGCCGGCCAGAGGAAAACACACACACACACACTCACGCGCATATGTGCAGGCACACTAGTCAGACGCAACCCGACACCCTGCCTGCCTTGGTCTGGGAGTGAGCGTGGGCGTGCATTCGCCCCTGGACTACTCTGTTCTTTGCTATTTGTGTGTGTGTGTGCGCTCTGTTGCCGTTTTTTTGTTCCCAGCAAAGGCCTGAGAAGTTTTCTGATCAGCTGGCTGATGTATGGGATGTGGGTCTGTGTTTTTCCTCATCAGCGGCGGCTCTGATTTGACAAATTCTGTTTTCCCTGCTGTCGGCAGGCGCACGAGGTTGCGGCGGCGACGGGAAGCAGCTGCACAGGCCAGTTGCTCATGCAACGCTATCTGTCTGTGAGCGCGGGCTTGTCCAACCTAGTTGTAGTGTTTCCAGACATTTGCACAGCGACGGACGTGTACGTGCATACAAACTCGCAGTCACATACACATACGGGACACTCGCCAGCCTCATCCAATCGCCAGGCTGATTAGTCATTGCTCACATCTCCTTCTTCTCCACTTGTCTGCTCCATAATTCATGGATCAAACAGATGGGCTTGGTTGAGATCAAATTTTCTCTCAAGCTCTTCATGTAAGACAGACTGGCTCTTTTATCAGGTAACTCAGGTTCTGAGCATCAAACCGGTCAACAGGTGTCTTGACCTCCAATTTTTTTTTTTTTTCTTCACACATGCCCTGGTGGTGCATTTGAGAGAGTATGTTAAGAGCAGATGCCCCTGTCGATGTTAAGACAAACAGGCGATGATGACAGGGAAATGACAAATTGTACTTCCTTTGATTCAGTTTCTACATAATGTTTACAAGCTGCACTGTGTCTCTGAGGAGTCCCACGCCACTCTCTTATTAACTTTCTGTGTGTCTTTTCCACTGTCTCTCTCTCTTATTGTGCGTAACTACAGGTTAGGTTGGATATGTTGTGTTTGTTTGATCCACATCATTTCCAAAAAGACTACACTATAAATTAACTACCTACACAGAATGGGACATCATCTCCCATGAAAACTCCAGCAGTGTAGCATCGCACTTCTGGGAGACTATTGAAAAGCAGCACTTCCCGAGAGGCTGAAAACATTAGTCTCTCCTTTGCTGTCAATCATCTTTTGACCCTTCAGATTTATCTGGTGGTAACCCTTGGTGGAAATCCAGACAATCAGGTTTAAAACCAATCCCATAGAGCCAACTTTTAAACCTACAGGGGTCGGTGTTAAAACCTCCTCTGCCCACACTTATCCTACTTCTGAAATTCTCTCTCAAGCTCTCTATTTTTCTACTGTCACATCATGTGTGTACAACTGAGTGCAGGCCCATGGATTTCTTTGAGGGTAGACTGTCCATTATCTCCATTTGTAAGATTTATGGCGCAGAGAAAATCACTGTTGGCCCTATCTTGCACCCGGCACAGCGCACCGCCCCACCCAAGTCTCTTTGCTAGTTTGAGACGGACGCAGTTGTCAATCTCCCATCCAGCGTCCATGTTGTTTAAATAGCAAATGCACCTGCGCCCATGGGCGTGCTGGTCTTACAGGGAGGTGTGTTCAGGTGCATTCTGGGCGTATTGCTATCTTGAGGCAGAGGGAAGTGATCGCGCCATTGACCAACAAAAACATGGGCTGAAGTTCGTAACGCAGCATTTCATTGCTATTTTAACAGTAAGAATTTGTTATCAATCGACTTACCTGGATAAATAAAGGTTAAAAAAAATAAATAAAAAAGATAAAGATTATAATCAAAGTTATCTTTTAGCTTTGACTAAAGATTAAGTTAATTTAATACAAAAAAATTACGTTTGATACTTAAGTACATTAAATAACAGTCACTGATAATATATTTTAAAATGTGTACTTTGACCCAAGTATTGCTTTGAAGTACTTTATACAAGACTTGGTAAGAGCAGGAATATTACATTTAATATATATGATATTTCATTTCTGTAGTTGGGAATTTTGCATGACTAGTAGGAAGACTACAGGCACTATGCACAAGCATAATAATTCATGGTAGATTATGAAAAGTAGTTCAGGAAATGATTACTTGGTCAAACACAAAGCTCCCATTTCATGCTTCCAACCCCGCACTGTTGAGCTCAGACTGCAGAGAGCGTACACCTCACAGCAGCTGGCTCTTTTCTCTCATGCACACTCGCCATTTCTCCTGTAGAATTCTTTTTTTTTTTTTTTATCATGGATGGAGTAATGTTGAGTTGGCCCACGGCGCTCCTAATGAGAGCAAAACTCCCTGGGCTGCTGCCGCTCAAACGGACCCAGAGGAGCAGCGGGCAGCTCACACATAATGATACAAATACACACAATACTCCACACCAGGGGTCTTCGACGTGTTTTAAAGGGGAACCATGCAGTTTTTTTCAGCTTAATTTACCTTAACTGAACAGCTTCCGAGTCATTGGAATTGCTATGTGACTTTTTTTTTTTTTTTTTTTTAAATGATGGCAGCCAACATTAAAAAGAGAAAAACAAAAACAGAAGTCGAATAGGATATACAGTTTGTCATTAGTCACAGAAACTCTAGTAAAGGCATTACCGACCAGCAAGGCTCCAAGGGTGTCATCTCGAAATATTGGTCTTAAATAGTGTTAATGAACATTTGCAGCAAAGATTACTGCAAATGCCTCATAACAATCTAAAAACAGCTAAAAAGGATTACAGCACTGAGGTGTTCCCCTAGCGCTGACTTCCTGACTCAGCGTCAGGAAGTATCGCGTGATATCAGGTCTCACAATGTAACAAATTGCTTCACGGCACTGCACACGTACGCCCATTCAGGAACCGGCTAACGCGGTAACAATGTAGTATTTCACAATATGGTCATGGCTGAGTTGGCAAAAAAGAAACAAAATACTAGGAAAGCATTGTTGGAGGACCACAGAAAGAGGAAACGGCGGACTGACCGAGCGAGGAGCTGGGCACAAGAAACATAGGAGCTCCCAAATATCTATCTACCACCCAAGCTGTAGGGGGGGACTCTGTAGAAAAACCTGAAAGCACAAAAGCAGGAAAACAGCAAAGAAATGGCCAAAAACTGCATGGTGCACCTTTTTATGCCAGGGACCTTCAACCACATATTGTATAAAATTTTAGTTGCATAATAAACTGGGCGTCCGATAACCTGTAAGGCGGCCTAAAGCCTTTACACATACCATTGTGTGGTGCCCCAATAATACTAACTACTATTTATTTATTCATATATCATTATTTATGTCAAATATATGTGGAAGGTACACTGAATCCAGTGTAACTACCGTTTTTATTCAACCTGGACTCTATTTTCTTATGTTTTTGTGTCTAAGGGACTTATGGGAACAACAATCTTTGACATTAGTACAGTATTATATTGTACATACAATTGTCCTATTAACTTACATTGTAGCTGCAGCAATCATGCTTAATACTGGACCAACATCAAAGATTGTTGTTCCCATCAGTAACACTGACACAAAAAAATAGGAAAATAGAGACCAGGTTGAAAAAAACCAGTAGTCACCCTTTAAGGTAAACTGTATCAACAGGCCAGTAAGTCTATTTATCTAATGATATGTTTGATTCATGTAAATTTTGAGACATATTTTAAGTTTTTAGGGGAGAAAACACATACTAAACAATAATTTGTGACTGCAGTGACTCTGAGGATCCCTTAAGGGTGGCGACTCCCCTGTTGAAGATCACTGGTGTACACACATCTATTTAGTTTAATCTGATTATCACGTAACTTTTGCTTTTATGACATTCTCAGAAATGATTAATCAGGGTGGTATATAATCATGGAGAGCAATGTGACTGGACTGTGTCAGTTGATCCTGGCATCAGGCACACACTGAATGAACATGGTCACTCTCACTGAATGAACAGAGGACATACTGTACAAACACGTTTTATTAAATGAAATACATAATATATATGATGTATTGGTTGTTGTGTGTGTGCCCTGCCTTGCCGTGCCATGATTACGCATTTGGCTAGTAACTCAAATTAAAACAAATATCTCTTGTTTTTAAAATATCTGTGACAGAGTGATTTTTGTAAAAGCCAACTTCCCAAAAAATAATACGTAACGTACAAACAAATAGGGGCATGTAGACACACACTCTCACTGGGAAACCTGGCCAACAGTGCGCCAGAGTGAGAGCACAGCTTGGGTTTGCCCATGGAAAGAGTGGCATTGTTCCATTGGTGCTCATATAACGGAGAGACAGCACGGGGATGTGGCCGAGTGACTGCAGGGACCAGATGGAGGGCTGGATACAAAAAGGCAAAAACTGACAAAATGATCCTCATGAGGGAAGCAAATCTGTGTAGCCATGGGAAGTTGAGTGTTGCTATAGTGTGTTTTTCCAAATCCCACACATGGGGTTATATGATATGAAGTGCAATGCGCCCATTATAACCAGAGGAATAAACCGCTAATAAAAGGAGGAGCTATTGTGTTGGGCTGCGCTGTCACTGGGTCGTTTCCCGTCATCATTAGACGAGCCTTCATGGAAAATGTCAACGTCAATGTTTTCTTGCCAGACTAGACTTGCCAGCCTTTTGGAGGTCGATTCAGTTGGCTTTAAAAGCAATATTTCAAACACAACTCCTCTTTGCCAGATATCTCACACACATATTTGTCATGGGTTTGATCATTAGAGGAGAGCGGGGCGCCTGTGTGGACATGCGGCTACCAAAAATGCTACATGATCTGACATTTGGCAATAGTGAGCCAGTGAAGGCATGTTGTGACTCTGAGTTCCTATTCCTGACAGCTTGTTCTCCTTGATTAATGACCCTGAGGTGAAACAGAGTTCCCCCGTCCACCTCCGAGTGAACAAACTAATGAACCAGATGCATTATTTATTATTGGAAAGGCAAAGCCCAGAACAAAAGCTGAGGTTGAGGCAAAAAACACTGAAACATTCCAATATCAGAGAGACAGAATGCTTTTTCTTCATGCCCTCATTATTTTGCTCGTCAACCTGCCGAAGCCAATGCCAAATGTAATTTCAGTGGGCTAAAAGATTGTTGCAGTGTACTTGGTTATGTGAGTAGATTGGGTCGGCGGTTCCGATGCTCTAATTTAGGAATCAAAGTGATTGTTGCTTATCATGATCAGCAGTGGGCTGGCATGCTAGCTGCGAGAGCCAATGGAAAAGATTAGATTTTAATTGTCAGACATTACAAGTGTGATGGCAACCAGAGAGACAGGGAGAGACGCTGCTGTGCCTTGTAATAATCTTCCGTGGTGTTGACACAGAGTTTCAAGTTAAAATAAAACTAACAAGCACTGGGGATTGAGTCATTCCTTCCCTAGTTACGTTAATGAGAGAGGACTTATTCCTGTAATATTACAATACTCCTGCCAAGACATTCACCAAGCTTTGGCACACAATATTTCAACCTTTCTATCATATGTGGGCAAGTTAAGATTTTGAGGCTTTTCTGGGAAATATGTGCTCCAATATCTTGCTGCTACACTACATATTTTTTTTAAATTTTGTTTTGACTAAAATTGGTCATAAAATGGTAAAGCCAAAAAGAAATGCATCATTTCTTTCGAAAGAGCATGTTAAGCTTACACTAACTACACTCTGGTTTGGTAATCTGTGGGCTGCAGAAGCCATTCCCGTATTCACACGGAGAAACAGCACACCAGACATCTAAAGATAGAGCTACATCAAGTAAAAGCCAGCTGATGACATAGCCACGGCCAGCCTTATGAAGCAATAAATGTGTGCCATGAATATGTATACACACACACACACACACACACACACACACACACACACACACACACACACACACACACACACACACACACACACACACACACACACACACACACACACACACACACACACACACACACACACACTAGGGCTGCAGCTATTGATTACTTTAGTAATTGAGTAATCGGATAAGAAGTACTTTTTATTGAAGAGCATTATTATACAATTTGGTTTAATTTTTAGAACAGCAACATTTGTTTTGCCTACAATGCTTACAATATCATCTCTCAAAAAACTAAACATAAAGTGCATTTAAGTGCCATATTGCATTGTTGCTAATGAAAACATTCTCTGAAATGCTTTAACAACCTCAAACTAAACTACATTAAACATACATAAACATGACCTTAAGTTGTGCAACTTAACTTCCAGAACTACACGTTTCAACCTGAGGCTGATCTGTATATAGGGTTATATGTAAATATTAGTTCTACTCATCCCATTTTCATTTATGTATTTGATTACAATGTCACACAGCTCTGTTACACTTATGCTAGTAGACAGTTGATCAGCTGTTTCTTTGCAACAATCAGCTGTTTTTGCGAAGGGATAGTCAACAAGTCGGCTCTTCAGATTAAATTGTGGTCACCGCTATGTTTTTTCTTGACTTTGTTTTTGGTAGTTGTTGTGTTTGGTGTAGTTTTCATTGTCCATACAACTTTGTTACTTTTATTAAGTTAGACTCAATGTTTTCTGTTGAGATGCTGAAGCATTGACTTAAGCTAGTTGGATTTTGCAGTAGACACACTGCTTAGATAGGTGGGCAACACATTTTTTGTCCCAATGCATGCATAGTCTTCGTCCAGCGGGCCCAAATGGACCCAATAAACATCAGCCCACAGAGTAAGTGATTACCATAAACATGGCGCATGGTTATTTAACGGGATAGATCAACCCATATTAAACCCGTGCTCACTTTTCAGGTGTTGCGTGATAGTAGCAGTGCTTTGCCCCAATGTAGTCCCAAGTCAGTATCTGCCTAGGAAATCGCCTAGTCTTAATCTGCTTTGCTATTTGTACTCATAGTGAATACGCAGGCCACAAGAAGTTATTAGGATTTATTTTTTTACTCACAACTTGCTATCCGGCAAAAAAGGATTCCATTCACTATGCTAAGCTAAACTAGCTAGGGGAGATGGTGAATAATGCTATTTCAAAAAACAGAGGCATGTTCCTTTAAAAACTGTGTTGACCAAAGTGCTTTATGGTAAAAACAAGAATAATACAGCAATTGTACACAGAGTATATCGCCATGGAAAATCATAAACGAATATATGATAATGATATCTTTCCTTAACTGGAAGGAAAGGCCAAAGAAAAAAAGTTTTTTTGAGAGTAGGGGTGGTTTTAATCTGAAATGGTAAATTGTTCCACAAGTTAAGGGGGGCTAAAGCAAAGGATCGATCCCGGAAGCACTTTTCATGGAGAATGAGTTTATTATCTTGCTTTTTTAAAGTTTGAAAGTAAAGACAGCATGACTAGACCTGGACCAGATACACTGACCAAAATTATAAATGCAACACTTTTGTTTTTTCCCCCATTTTTGTGGTCTTTAATGTGGCCAACCTAAGGCCCACCTGAGCAATAATCATGCTGTCTAATCAGAATCTGGAAAATGACACACCTGTGAGGTGGATGGATTATCTCGGCAAAGGAGAAGTGCTCAGTAACACAGATTTAGACAGATTTGTGAACAACATTTGAGAGAAATAAACCTTTTGTGTACATAGACAAAGTAATTTGAGGGTGTTTTAAGCCCCCCAATGTCACGCTGCAACCATTGACTTCAAGGCACCTAACTATAACCATTGCCTAACCCTAACCTCAACAATAACCATTGCCTAACCCTAACCCTAACCTTAACAATAACCATTGCCTAACCCTAACCATAACCCTAACAATAACCATTGCCTAACCCTAACCATAACCCTAACAATAACCATTGCCTAACCCTAACCTTAAAAATAACCATTGCCTAACCCTAACCAAAACCCTAACAATAACCATTGCCTAACCCTAACCATAACCATTGCCAAATCCTAGTGCCTTCCAGGCAGCGCTACCTGTGAGGAGAGGTTGGGGGCTTAAAAGACAGATAAACGAAAAAGTCTTAGATCTCAGACTTAGACTGAGAGACTTATGAAAAATAGCTCATGAAAAACTGGGGTAAAAACTAAAGCGTTGCGTTCAGAATTTTGTTCAGTGTATATAGTGGCAATCAAGAGGAAAAAACTCTTTTGGACTCAGGATCAAACTTAAAGTAAACATAATACCTCATTTTTACTAAGACACATACTACAGTAAACACAGGAAATATGTTAGCGGTTGCTGCTGCCAAGGGGCTCTCACCTTTGATATTACTGTTTATCTGTGTTTTTCTTTCATGTGATAAGCCTGTCCTCTGGCCTCCAAGATGTTGTTCTTGCCATGAACACCATTAATCATGGCAGCATTATGCAATCCCTTCCCATTAATAACACTACTTATTTATTGAAACCCTTATTGGCTTGACAGCAGCAATGAAAACATGTAGATATGCATATATATTTGCGGGTGTGTGAAACAATTGCGGAGAGGATGACAGGAACAGAAAAAAATAACGTATGATAATAAAAAAAGAAGATACTGAGTAAGAAGCCTTATATTAATATTATATATAATAATAGTAGATTATTTCTATTCATAACCTGCCTTTTCATGCCTAATTTTTTTCTTTTCATTGCGGAAAGGAGGCTTCCATAACTGAGAGAGATTGTTGAATTAAGAAGTTTTAATTTTACATTATTGAATACATAAAATAAGATAATACATCAAAAGTTCAAATTATTTCCAGTTAAATAAAGTTACGGGATTTTTATTGTTTATTGAATAAATTAACATATGTTTTGTCACAATCTTGATTTCTCAGTTCAAAGTGATGAGGTTTTTTTATGTCATGTCTAACTTTTCATGATTCATTTTTCCTTTTGTTGGTATGGCTTCTATATATGTATATATATGTATATATATTATATTCATCTAAAGTATAGGGTCTTTTGAGCTGCATAGATTTCAATTGATATGTTTACTTTTTTTATTGGATATGGGCTTTCCCCCATAGTTTTAGAAGGATTTACAGCAACATAGGTTGGAAGCAAAGTATTTTCCCATGACATGTTGGAAAGACACCATCATATTAATCTTATAAAAGATTTTCACTGTGAGAAGCACGCCAGAACACACTCAGTTATTGTCAACCCTCAGCCAGTAGACCCAAACAAGCATGCTGCGAGCAACCTCCCTGCACAAACACTTATAACGTTATCACAAATATTTCTTCAATCATATTTACCCATCGCAGAGGTCCAGGAAAGCGTTTTTTTATGACAAAGTACAGGAAATACCAAGATCCGGCATTGAGACAGGCGATAAGACGGGGACCTCTCTCTGACTGCTAGCATGGCTAATCTGCTTCGACAGCTGTGCGACGACACCAGGAATTAGTCGTTGCTCATGCAAATAGAGTGCATATGCTAATACTGGAGCTAATTGGTGGAAAGGGGGTGGGGTTGGTGGGAAGGTTTGTCAGTCAGGAGTTGGCTGGATGGAGACATGTGCCTGCTCTGCTCACAGCAGTGTGAAGGGCTTCCAGCAGCACTCATCACACATGTGGAGTAGACTGAGCACCGAGATGACACCATTCGCTTTGGACTAATACAGATGGCAAATGTGTTGAGTCCTTCCACCAGTGCCACTTTGAGCAGATTTGAATCTCTGCTTGATGCAATGAATACTTTGACATTTCTAATGCTAATATACACATAGGGAACACCATGATTATGAATAATCCAGTGAGGCGAGCATGCATTAGCAGCTTTATTGCAGTAAAGAGCACTAGGGTATTATGGCCTTTTTACAACAATTATCATGTAGGATGTATTCTCCGGGAAAATATATATTATATATATATATATATATATATATATATATATATATATATACAAAACAAGCCATGGCTAAAGGTGTGATTACAAAATATCTTCCTTGTCAATACAGAAGCACAATTTTTGGAAGAGTTGATCTTTTTGGACATTACGGTAAATTCCATTTTGAAAGTTTCCTTTTAATTATATTGTCAATGATATTCCATACAGCAACCCTCTGGATAGTCTAAAGCTTTAGTGCATGACTATTTGATATTAATGAAAGTGTGTTGCATTCAAGTCATTATCAAATGAGTTGCTACAAAGCTAATTAAGACTATCAGCTCCACACAACTCTGTTTTTTTTCTTTTCTGTGTTGTTTGAGCTCATAACCTCGAGTGAAGATAATTACCTCTTCTGAAGAGTCCATGTTTATTTAATCCTATGTTCTCTTTGGTTACAAGCAACTGCATGGAGAATGGGTGGGGGCAGTTCGCGGTCACGGAAGGCTTGCGTCATGTGGAGGCAGTTTTGTTGTCATTACTCAGAATTCCAAATATTAAAAAGAAGGGTTTGTCTTTTAATCAGGGTCGTCTTATGTAATACTCTAGGGTTATGTTATGGAAACCAATTAGCATTATCTTAACTTAGTTCCAAAGAAATCCTATCCGTTTGTTACTCTACCAATGTGAAACCAATATTTTCACAAGTTATTTACATTCTCTTTGCTAACATTAGATATTTGCACAGCTAAAATCCATATTAAGTCATAATTAAAGCAACATTGAATGTTGAATATCTGCTCTTTCTTCCCACTCTAATCTTCTCCATCACTGCTGTCTCATGGAGTTAGCATTCTTCCTGTTCACAAATTCTTCCCTCATCATATTTAACCAACCGCCCTTCATTTCTCTTTTAAATCTCCCTGCATCAACCCACCACCTCTTCACCACCACCATGATCCTCAGATTGCTCCACCGGCAACTCCGTATTGAACTCATTTCCTGGGTTAAAACCATGACAGTGGAGGGTACTGTGACCTGCTGTACTGCAGACCACCAGCTGCTCAGCCGCTGAGCCCATCAAAGGACAAACCTTCTTGGCACTGTCTCGCTTCCTGGGTTCACATTTAAACCAAACTGGTTGTAATTAAGATGTCTGCCCGAGGATAAAGAGAACAGAGCGAGGACGGAACGGGGAAAAAGATATGATCCTGGCAGGAGCTCAGTTTCCATGTGACCGCAGACATACTGTATATAAGGACACAAATAGATGCATGCTTGTTTTATTATTCGCTCACTGACGCACTGGAGTGAAAAACCGAGAGCCTCTCCTCTACCGAGGTCTCCACCCCAGACCACACAGATCTGGATCCTGTAGAGGCCTGGCCCCGGGTCCGCTCCGACTGGCTTGTCAATGGGCCGGCCGCAGGGCAGCGCCGGGGGTCGGAGTTCATAGGGGAGCTGTATTCCTGGCAGCTTAGGCGGGGTTGACTGGCAGGGAGGAAACACCAATAGGCCATGGTCTAACCTTTACCCCTCAGGGATTGTTGTGGTCAGGGACTGCATCAGTCTGGCTCCATTGGACATCAATATCTGGGGTGTCTGAGCTTGTGTTGTCTTGCAATGCACTTTGAGTCATCTCTTTTCAAATAGTGACGCAAAGAGACATCAATGTATAAAAATAAATACATTTTCTCCATTTTAACATCAGTAAATACCACATGAATGAATCATTTTTCATTATTGTGTCGAGCATTAAAAACTCAAAGAGACTTACAAGACATTATTTACAACAAAGGATCAGATACCAAAATAGCAACATAAATTACATATTAACTATATTCTTTTTATTATTGTTTTTTTCCCGGGATTTGGAGACATATGTTTAGCACATGCTTGGTCAATGCTAAAACTTTGCCGTGCTGATTTATTTTATGTCCACTAAACCATTTGTATAGCGTGACTTCTGATTATTAGATTTGAAAAAAGCCCTTCTCACCTCTGTCAACCACTGAATATGTGGTGGACTAGACGACAAGGAAGGAAAACCAAATAGAGATGCTTATACAGTTGTAAATAACCGAATTCTGTCCTGCTGTTCCTGGCTCGCTTTCACTTCCCTTGTGAGTTCCAGGTTTAGGCCTCTCTGGTTGTGCTGGAGGGTGATTTCCTGCCCAATCCAGCCACATTTCCTGAAGCATAAAGCCTCTGAACACTCAGACAGATGATTTCAGTTATTCTGGCTGATTAGACTCTGCTCAGGTTGAAGGTAGCCGGAGCTTGGATGGCAAGTTATTAAGTCACAAATTCTCTCTACCAATAACAATGATAAAGCTGTTATTTGTCCTGCCCTAACAGGTGCAACAGCACCAACAGGAGTCTCAGGAAGATGTTGCTCAATCAGTCTAACCACATCCACACAGTCCTAGGAAGAGGTCAAATCAGTCACATTAACTGAAAACACCTGTGTGCGTGGTCAGAGCCATATATTACAATGAATTATTCATAGTTTTTTTGTCAGTGCACAGAGGGTTGATTATACAAACAAAAATGTCAACCGGCAAATGAAATTAGAAGAGAATTATTTTTTCAAGAAATTCATCCAAAAATGATCTCATTGAATTTCACTTCCTCTTTGATTTTTCTCATATTAACACTGGTAGGACTCATGATTATCTTACGGCCTGGCACACATATGGTGTTTTGAGACTGTCCTCCCCAATGAAACGGCTACGTAAGTTCTTTGTTTAAGCAGCCGTTACGACTTCTCCGTCTGTTTATAGTGGATTTCCTGTCACCGCTAGGGGCGCTAACTTACGAAATCCTCCTGTGGGTTGTATTTCCTGTCACTGCTAGGGGCCCTTACTTATGAAACGCTCCTGTGAGTTATATTTCCTGTCACCACTATGAGTGCTAACTTATGAAATACCCCTGGTAGATCTTATTTCCTGTCACCACTAGGGGCGGTAACTTGTAAAATACTCTTGTGGGTTGTAGTTCCTGTCACCGCTAGGGGACCTTACTTATGAAACACTCTTGTAAGTTATATTTCCTGTCTCCATTAGGAGTGCTAACTTATGAAATACCCCTGGTAAATCTTATTTCCTGTCACCACTAGGGGTGCTGACTCATGAAACTCTGCTGTAGGTCGTATTTCTTGTCACCGATAGGGGCGCTAATTTATGAAACACTCCTGTTAGAGCTTATTTCCTGTTACTTTTAGGGGGCGCTAATTCATGAAACCCCCCTGTGGGTCATATTGCCTGTCATGACTAGGGGCCCTTACTTATGAAACGCTCCTGTAAGTTGCATTTCTTGTCACCACTAGGAGTGCTAACTCATGAAACGCCCCTGGTAGATCTTGTGTCCTGTAAGCATTAGGGGGTGCAAATTTATGAAACACTCCTGTAGGTTGTATTTCATGTCACCGCTAGGGGCACTAACTTATGAAACACCCCTGTTAGATCTTATTTCCTGTCACTGTTTGGGGGCGCTAATTCATGGAACCCCCCTGTGGGTTGTATTTTCTGTCATCGCTATGGGCGCTAACTTATGAAAACCCCCTAAGGGTCCTGTTTCCTGTCTCAACTAGGGGCGCTAACTTATGAAATGCTCCTGTGGGTTGTATTATAAGGTAGGAATAAACAACCTAGGCCATATCATCGTATGGTTTGCAGGACTTAGACGCTTTATTAGCGACACGTGTAAGTTTTGCAAGCAAACCTGCTGTCTATATAACTTAAGCTGTCATTACATTTTTATATTCATTACTTATATTCATTCATTAAACTCCAAATTGCACAGCCTTATGCAATGAAACCAATGCCTTGAGATGTATTGACATCCCTGCGGCAGTGCTTATTAACCGCTACGAAGTAAGCCAAGGGGAGTCTAATGAAGAGCCGCATTAAAATGACCGTTTCTCATCACGACTAACACACTGCATATCTATGCATTTTTAATTACTTAACCAGAAACAATAATGTCACTCACAATCTAACATGGTATACTGTATGTGTCATCAAAATCCAAGAAATGACTCTTGATATGAAAATGGTGTGGTAATCAAAGGGCGACTCCAATGGGATTTCATGAAAAGAACCCGAAAAAAAAGGTAATAGGTTAAAAAAAAACTCATATTCACAAATCCTCTAAGTGGGAACACACATTTGATTAAACATCCAGTCCATATTCAAATGAGTTCATTATGGAGTCTCAGTCACGTACAGCCTTTTCATACCACAGATTATAATAGGTGGTTGCTAAAATTGGGATGTAAATCTCATAATTGGGAGTGTGTTCGAGAACATATCTTCCTTTTTTTGCAGCAGAAATCACGCTCGCAGCACCGTGGGATGGTCTGATCATGTAAATCGCTGAGTGTTTTTAGTATGTGCATATTTTATCATGTTAATCTATCTGACAGACCAAACATAATGCTGACAAGGCCTTCTCCCCTCGGTGCTCTGTAGGCCAAGCCTGCTAGCATGCACGCTTAGCACTGTCAAAGACGAAACATAAATAAATCATTGAATTCATTAATATTCAAGTCAGACCTTGTCGATTTTACACAACATTGTCTAAATAGTTACAAATCAGCGTTACACCCCCCTACCCCCAATTCTTTCAGTGTTCCAGCTGCTGTAAGGGACAAAACTCTGTACAAAAACTTAACAAATTTGTCTTCATTCTGATTCTCTGATCTCAGTGGCTCTCCTAGGGGAGCCAAAGCAGTTTCTGGCTAAACAACACTTGTCTTTCTTTTGTGTGTGTGTGTGTGTGTGTGTGTGTGTGTGTGTGTGTGTGTGTGTGTGTGCTTTGCACTTCACTTCCAGCCTCAGAAAGTGTTCCATCTGCACTGGTTGTCAGGTAACTGTGCCGACACATCTGCGGCTGGTTTAGGAGCGGTGCAGCTGTGACCTCCGGTTTGATGTGCAAAAGAGAAAACATCTAATGTGGCAATTGCCATCTGCAGACGTGTGTGGAGATGATGGGGGAGGAGGGGAGGAGGGGCTGGAGCAGTGGAAGGTAGAGAGAGAGAAAGAGACAGAGAGAATTTAGAAATCCCTGCCATTTGTTTTTCCTGTCACTAGCTGCAATGGGAGGGAAAACACAGTATTTGCTCTGCACTCATGCATTGCCTTCCTTCACTCTCTCTTCATTGGAATGGAAGCTTAGACAAGGCAAACTAAATCCTGTGTGTTTCACTGATACCGAATGATACATCTCGTATTTGTTTTCTTTTGTTGGGACATGGAAACACTTTTTAATATGCAGCTGTTGCATAGGAATATAATTTAAAACAATCTACTGACCAGAATCCACTTGCCAGAGTTTAGATTCCATTTTGTTTTAAATTGAGTGACGACAGATTGTTTCTCCCTCTCTTGATAACGCAATCAAGGAAACCTTCGCTTCCCCAGATTAGGGAGATGTTTTTCTATCGTGTGAGATATAGAAAAAACAGAGCAATGACACATGCCAGAGGTTTTCGCAGGTGATTTTGACATTTAAAGCTGTTAGATCCAGTGGAATGTGTTTAAAGAATGTGAACCCACTGCACTTACATGTGTGTGGAATGCCCGCATTAGTTTTGGATTCAAAAATGACGCCACAGATCAGAGACGGGGTCTGAGCCGTCGGGCATATGGACGTATCGGCTCCCCACTGGGCCTCCTACGTGTTTGCATTTAGCCGCTTGGGAGTTGATTTGGAGGGGGCTGACAGGTAGGCTGATGAGTGTCCATGTGGTACTGCCTCTTGCATAGCAATGGGATTAACACAGCAGCAGAGACATGCCCGGGAGAGTGTGTGTGTTGTTGTGTGCTTACGTGTTTTAGGTGGAAGGGAGGACGGAGGGCGGGGATGGGGGTTTAGCCCGAGACCAGACACCCTGTGGTGCCGGCGTCAGACTGGTACCGACTCTCTCACACACACACACACACACACACAC
>NC_045750.1:21339908-21345069 GCF_008692095.1 Etheostoma spectabile | reverse complement strand
ACACACACACACACACACACACACACACAATGTGAAAGCTAAGTACAATCCCACGCCATTATCCCTCCCCAGTGTTGGTCAACAGCAGACAGATGTGTTCTTACTCGACATATTTCAGTATAAATTAAGAGTAGAACATTTGTCCAAACCACAATTTTTTAACCTGGGGAAGCTAATGACCGGCTGTACTGCTTTTGCAGACGTGCAAAAATAATATTCTATTAACAGCATATGTTGGAAACTACTTGAATCTCAGCTCCAAATGAGCTGTAAAGATTGTTTTATAATAGCTGTAAGAAAATGTCTTTTCTTTTATTGAGAAAGTAAGGTCTGTGACTTCAATGCTCGGTGTAGATTTAAAGTTGAACTAGATGTTTGCTCAGAAAACCATATCTTTGGTGTTTGTTGTGACTTACTTGGTCAAAAATGTGATAACCAAAAAAAAAGGAAATACATGTATTTGTGTTGCAAAAACAATGTATGCATACAGACACAAAACAAATTGAAAGACAAAATAGATTTTAAGTACATGAAAACAAGCGGTACCAAATGACAATATAGGTATTGGTTATTGGTTTAATAGATGTGTGGGCAGGCACTGAAACTAGTTTGTTCCATGATTTAAATTCCATCAATCACAGAGACAGTTAACCAGCTGGCGTGATGTGTGCCGTGCTTATTCCCATCTGGGATTTGACCACTTATATGTTCCTCCGTACATTTGCTCATAATTTATATAAACGAGAAAGGGCTGTGGTTACTGGACTACTCGTTGCTGTGAGCTTTGACAGTCTGGTTGTTTAACTGTACGGATGAAAAAAAGTCAACCAAAGCTACGTCTTGTATAGAAGTCAGAGCTCTGGCACATTTAAAACCATTGCCATAATTGCTGAATCAATCCAAACTTAAAATGTATTTAACTTCAGGTTGTGTTGTGTTTGGGTGTGTTTTCTCCCACCTTTAGCAGCACACATAACACCATTTCAAACTCAGTGATTGTATATTTCTTTGCCAAAATATACCATGGGAGTCATACTGGAATCTCCCTCCTGGGCCACCGTAGGGCGCCATGACCAGTTCCGAACTACTTTCATTGGTCGGTCGCCCCAACTACTTCTTCTTCTTTGTGCCAAAAAGTGCCCATCCACCAAAAAACGTAATGCCCAGTTTATATATTATCTGGCTCAAAAATGTGCAAATATTCATGACTTTATGTCCGTTTATGTAAGTGATTATGTAACTTATATAATATATATATGTACTTAAATATAGATGTATGAACTGCAAACACTTGGGCTTTTATGATCAGTCCACGTGTTTTAAACAAATTGTGACCTTTTTAGTAGATTATTTTTGTCTATTTTAAATCGTAGTAGCAGAGTAGCATATTCTGTTTCTTGTTTTTATTTTTTATTTTCACATCAGCATAGCTTTACTGATCCTCACATTGTGTGGACCGGTTTTTTTGCTTTCTGGAGGTCCAAAATATGAAGGTGGGGAACACCGGATGGCGTAGTATTCAGGCGGATTAATGATGGCCGAGGGGAATAATTCTGTTCTATGTTCTTTGTTAGGTCTGAAATCTTGAAAGTGTTGGGAAGATTCAAAACAGTTAGTCCATATGTCTGTTGATCTTAAGGTTAGAATTAGATCCTGGAACTGCAGAGGGCTACAAAAAACTAAAAAGATCAAGCCAGTTATGATCAGGATTAAAGCATTACAATCTAATATAATATTCCTTCAAGAAACCCACCTAACACATGAGGATGAGTTTAAAGTGAGGAGGAGGTGGAAGGATAAAACCCCTTTACCTCTCAGGCATGGGGTGTCATGACTTTAATCCATGACTCTATTCCACCACAAATTCATAACGTCATCAAAGATAAGGCTGGGCGATACTTGATTATTCAGGGGAGGATTCTTAAGGAACAATTAATTCTGATAAATGTATATGCTCCAAAACCCACATTTTTCAAAAACCCTATTTCTTACTATTGCTTCTTTATCTGGGGCTTGTATTATGGCAGGTGATTTTAATTGGTCCTTAGATCCAAGGAAGGACAAAAGTTCGGGAGTGGACCAGTCACATTGGAGAAGCAGGGGTGTATTTCCTTATTTCATGAAAGAAATGAGTCTAATTGATGTCTGGAGGGAAGATAACCTCAATGGCAAACAAAATTCATGTTTCTACACCAGTGCAAGACATTCGGAGAAATGGTTGATAAATTTAACATACCCCGTAATCACCTTCTTTTTTTTTTAAATACCTACAGTTGAGAAATTTCATAAGAACACACCAAAATCAAACATTATGCATCTCCGAAACGGAAACAATTAATGAATGTGATTTGTTTTGGGAGGGGTTTGATATCCAAGAATCTACAGATACCTTGAAGGTGGAAGTACAGAAACATCTGCATGGACGCATGGAGAGAGGATCTACAGGAGGCAATCCCTATAGAAAAGTGGAGGAGGCATGCTCAAAAGCACAATTGAGAAACACTATTAAAATGTAAAATAAAGGAGGTTTTCTATGACGCCATACTCCTGTCAGGCCATGCCCCAAACTCCTTAGTCTACCATGATCGCAAATTGTCTAGTGATATTCCCAAATGGAGATTTAAAACAAAATGGTTGGCAGATACTGGCTTTACTACTTTCTTAGATGAACAGATTAAATACTACTTTGAAACTAATACGATAGAAACCTCAGGGTGTATCAGATGGGAAGCATTTAAGGCCTTCATTAGGGGACAAATCATTAACATTACTAGCTCTAAAGCCAAAGAAACTTACAAGAAGACAAAATCATTAGACGCAGAAATAAAGAGATTAGAAGACGAATGCTACCAGTCAGGTTCTCAAGAGGCCCACCAAAAATTA
The DNA here is from genome assembly GCF_008692095.1 of Etheostoma spectabile. Lineage (NCBI taxonomy): Eukaryota > Metazoa > Chordata > Actinopteri > Perciformes > Percidae > Etheostoma > Etheostoma spectabile. Next base: position 21,342,186 of record NC_045750.1, on the reverse strand, counting down.
CTCCTGTTGAGAACACAATATAATGAAATATCTAAAACAAGAGCTTTATCCAGCTTATTACGGCTTAAACAGGCGTTTTACCATCAAGGAGAAAAACCTGTCAGAGTGCTGGCATGGTGCATCAAACAACTTCAGAATGAAAGACTTATAACCTCAGTACAAAACGATAATGATGAAGATATTGTCGATCCTGTTAAATGAAAACTAATAAATGAAAACTCAAAATATTTTGTGAAGAACTTTATAGCTCAGAAATAGCTCGCAATAAATTTGAAATGAACCATCAACATTCCCAAGATGTCAGAAATAATTAAGGAAGAACTAGAGAAAGATATAACTTTAGTAGAGCTATCTATGGCTATTGACAGTATCAAAGGAGGGAAACCCCTCAACCAGATGGGATACCCATTTTGTTTTTTAGTAATAGAACGCTGACATTATCGATGACGCCACCGACATGGTAGGACCTGCGAAGGTATATAGGCAACGGCTTCAAAATTTGTCATTTTAATGGCGCGGCTTACTCATTTGAGCCTGTGAGGGACAGGCCGGTAGTGTCTGACTACCACCACATGGAGGACAATCAGTTTTAGGCTCCACCTTCAGTGCAAGATTATTTGGGGGGAAGTGACTGGTGTGTGTGTGGGCACAGCCTACTGTCATGCACTCTCATTTATTGTATCCAAGCACATTATGCATTTTAGGAAATAGACTGCTTATATATTGTGTGCATTTAGAGAAAACAGACAAACATGGTTAAGGTCCTGTTTGTTTAAGAAAATAGAGGGAGCTAAATTAGGGTGACCAGACCCCTGTCCCCTGCTGGATATGTCCCCGGTTTTCACTGTGACTGACAGACCCGAAATTGGAATGAGAGAAAAAAACACTGACCAACCGTAGTCGATAGTCGCTCAAGACAAGCTCAGAGATGTTTGAGAAGCCGTATTTTACGATGCTAAAACTACTGATTATTTACATGGAGTCTGGTGGATTTAGCGAACACACTTTTAGGATTTAAAAAAGGATCTTAATCTTTAACAGAAAGGTCGACCTCCTTTGAAATCCTTTCCATAATGTTGTCAGACACTTAGAATATTAATCTGAGTCTGTCATTAACAAAACAAGCACTTTCATGAACGTAAATACAAGCTGGACAATTATCCGATTAACTTACATTCTAGCTTGTTTCTCTACTGCCGACTGCGGAGATCTCGTTTAATATCGCATCAATGTCAAAGGAAAATATTTCCTCAATAGTTTTTACTGTATCCGATACTAAATGAGCTTTTGAAGAAACAAGCCTGGACGAAATTATCCAATTGGATCGCTTGTTAGCTGCACGTAGGAGAGTTACCCCAGTGTGACCATAGATGCATGGAGGATTTACGAGTTTAGTGCAGAGTTGGAAGATTTTTACTATGGAACTAGCAGCTGTGTCTGCATCAACAATCTGCTCTGAGGCGGTGAACATCAGCTAGCTTCAGGGTGAGTAGATAGGGACGTTGGATTCTGTGGTTTAGCTGAGACGGTGAACATCAGCTAGCTTCAGGGTGAGTAGAGAGGGACGTTGGGTTCTGTGGTTTAGCTAAGACGGTGAACATCAGCTAGCTTCAGGGTGAGTAGAGAGGGACGTTGGGTTCTGTGGTTTAGCTGAGATGGTGAACATCAGCTAGCTTCAGGGTGAGTAGAGAGGGACGTTGGGTTCTGTGGTTTAGCTGAGATGGTGAACATCAGCTAGCTTCAGGGTGAGTAGAGAGGGACGTTGGGTTCTGTGGTTTAGCTGAGACGGTGAACATCAGCTAGCTTCAGGGTGAGTAGAGAGGGACGTTGGATTCTGTGGTTTAGTCAGCGGCAAGTAAACGCATTATCATCCATCTGTGATGTTGTCGGAGTCTTGGTTTATTTATGCAGTCTATGGTCGGAGTGCTAGCTTGTGGAGTTTGTCATAAGAGTGCTTCCAACGTATTTAGTTGCTAGCCCTTTCCCTAGGTTGGATCGTTTGGTATCTAGCTTGGTGTTGTGTCTCAATTCCAAGTAATGCCTAGTGTGTCAGTCAGTTTTGTTGAATGCTAAAAAGCCTATAAGTTGGGTTTCATTTTTGTAAGTGAATATGTTCGTGTTTTGTGTATGTGACAACAACGTTACATCCAGCTCTTTGCCTAGTAGACTTGATAGTATGCTGGATAACAGGTAACCAAGGCTACCTCTCTGTCCTCTGCTTGCCGTGAGCGTTTCCAATCCAGGGGCTGTCGGAGGGCTAGCCCGTTTTAAGGCAGCT
>NC_045750.1:21320353-21339898 GCF_008692095.1 Etheostoma spectabile | reverse complement strand
CATGAGTTGAGGACTGTTTTTTTCCTTGTCAAAAGGTAGCCTGTGGAAATGTGTCATAACACCAGCTGCCTTAGCCCTATACAGTTCATTACTGCAGCCAGGGGCAATACAGTATGAACCCCCCCCCCAGACTTCTTCGTTTCCGTTTCTTCAGCCATGTCCGCTAGCCTCAGACTCTTTGTATGCTTTTGCTATGGCTGCGCTGCTAGTGCTAGTTAGCCACGGAGTAGCTTGTCATGCCAGTGACATAGAAGATTGTGGAATTCCAACATGGCGGCGCCCGAGTAACAACAACAACACTTTCAACTTTGTTTTATCCCTTTTAACAAATTCACCCATTTTAATAATTGTACCATTGAGAAGAAATTAAATACATCTGTTATACCACCATTACTCAAATTCCAGTTCAGTTCATCTTTGGGGAATCTTTTTTCAATAGAATCCTTTAACATCTTTAAGAGGAGAAATTACTTTGTTGCCAAAAACAGACAAACCGAATAAAAAATGTGAAAACTTTAGGCCAATTAGTCTTCTAAATGTTGATTTAAATAGCCAGAAGATTGGAGAAAATAATTTGGAATATTATTGACAAAGATCAAAATGGCTTTGTTCAAGGTAGGCAGGGCCTCCAGAATGTGAGAGAGAAATCTAAACATATTATTTGAAGAATGAGGAGCAGCAAATATAGCATTACTGATTATAGATGCCAAAAAAGCTTTTGACAGAGTGGAATGACCCTATTTATTTGAAACCCTGACACATTTTGGCCTTGGAGAAAAATGTAATAAATGGATAAAATTACTTTACACAGAACTATATGCTGAAATCCTGCCTAACCGTAATATATCCAAAACTATTAAGATATGAAGAGGATGTAGACAAGGGGATCCTCTATTCCTTGCTGTTCATCATGGCTATAGAACCACTGCAATATCGGTAAGAACACACCAAAATATAACAGGAATTGGACGTAATAATAATTTTTAAAAAATTGAAAAATCCATTCCTGAACTATTAGAACTTCTTGATGTATTTGGAAAAATCTCAGGAAATAAATCATCAATAATGTTCTTAAATAAGGAAATTAAAAGTCCTCCTACAATAGCCACCCAATTAAAAGTGGTAGATTGCTTTACGTACCTAGGCAATCAAATTGTCCCACAACTTAAACATATTGTAACCAGTAATTATGAACTATTACTGCAAAAAATTTAGACACCCATAACAATGTCAGTACTAGGGAAAATAAACATCCTGAAGATGAATATACTACCCAAACTATTGTATTTGTTTCAAAATCTTCCACTTCCACCTCCAAGTAATCTGTTCACTCAACTTAAAAATTGTTTGTAAGATTTTTGTGGAATAACAGACGTTCCCGGACACGACTGTCATTATTGTACTTACCTTATGACAGAGGGGGACTCAAGTGTCCCAACCATCTCTGGTACTATTGGGCATCTCAATTAATACCTGTACTCAGCAAGAACAAAAATCCTTAAAAGAACACAACTTGAACCCTATTGTGAAAAATATGATTGCGGTTTGGCATCAAGTTAAAAACTATCTGAGAGAAACACCCTCTGTCTCTCTGTCTTCAGCCTGATATGGGGAAATGACTCCCACCCTCCAGGTAAAACAGACAGGGGATTTAAATCTTGGGTGACTAAGTGGCTGGGAAAAATAGGAGACATTTACATCTCTCAAAAGGTGCTGATGACATTTGGAAAATTGGTTGATAAATTTAACATACCCCGTGAGAAATTTCATTAGAACACACCAAAATCAAACATTATGCATCTCCGAAATGTCTAGTATGGAAAAATTAATGAACATGAATTGTTTTGGGAGGGATTTGGTATTCAAAACTCTACAGATACCTAGAAGGTGGAAGTACAGAAAGATCTGCATGGACGCATGGAGAGAGGATCTACAGGAGGCAATCCCTGTAGAAAAGTAGAGGAAGCATGCTCTAAAGCCCAATCGAGAAAGCCTGAAATTACAACAGTACAACTGGTTGATGCAAATGCATATCACTTCATCAAAACTTAACAGATATAACAATGCTTTACCTGATGTTTGTATTATGTGTGAGAAGGAAAAAGGCATTTTTTTCCATTGTACAGTCCCTGACAAAAGTCTTGTCGCTTGTGTACAAATTGACCTGAAGAGCCGCTGAAATATATTTCTAATCAAGATTTATTTACAAGAAATGGCTCATTTATCCCAACAGCTTTTGTATAATGTTTCAGTGCAAAAAGAAACTGTCAAAAGTATTATTCACAGCTTGGTAAAGCCCATTGAGTCAATTTTTGCAAAGACATAGTGTTGTTGCCTTGTCATTTGAGCTCACCTGGGACTAATAATGGATCAATTAGGTCTCAGGTGTGTATAAAAACAACCCCAGTACACAGACCTCTGCAAACATGCCTAAGATTCACCTTGAGACTAAAGTTTTGATTATCAAGAGGCTGAAGACCAGATCCACTGCTGATTTGGCAGACACCTTCAATGAGTCTCAGCGTCAAGTACAGAGGATTAAAAAAACATTTGAAGACACTGGAGATGTTTTTGACAAGCCCAGGTCAGGCAGTCCCCGCAAGACAACTGCTCGAGAGGACCGTTTGTTGGCTCGAAAATCCAAGGCCAGCCCATTTTCCACTGCAGCAGAGCTCCACGAGACCTGGTCACCTGAAGGCCCTGTGTTAACCAGAATGGTTTGTCGGATTCTGTCTTGAAATGGCCTCCATGGTCGAATCAGTGCCCAGAAGCCAGCACTAAACAAAAGACAATTGAAAAACTGTGTGGCATTTGCCAAGGCCCACAGCCTGCTAAAAGGATGGACAATGGAAAAGTGGAAGAAAGTGGATTTTTCAGATTAATCTTCTGTTGAATTACACCACAGTTGCCGCAAATATTGCAGGAGACCTACTGGAGCCCACATGGATCCAAGATTCACCCAGAAAACAGTGAAGTTTGGTGGCGGAAAAATCATGGTCTGGGGTTACATCCAGTATGGGGTGTGTGAGACATCTGCAGGGTGGAATGCAACATCAATAGTCTCAAATACCAAGAAATCTTAGCTACCTCTAATATTCCCAACCATAAAAAAGGCCAAATTCTCCAGCAGGATGGTGCTCCATCGCATACTTCCATCTCCATTTCAAAGTTCCTCAAGGCGAAGAAGATCCAGATGCTCCAAGATGGCCGGCCCAGTCACCAGACAGAACATCATTGAGCATATGTGGGGTAGGATGAAAGAGGAAGCATGGAAGACCAAACCAAAGAATTGATGAACTCTGGGAGGCAGCAAGACTGCTTCCTAGCTATTCCTGATGACTCATCAATACAAGTATGAATCCTTGCCAAACCGCATGGATGCAGTCCTTCAAGCTCATGGAAGTCATACAAGATATTAAATTTGGATCTCACAGCACCGCTATTTAATTTGCTGACACATTTAGTATTTGCAGTAAATTGTTCAATTATTATGGCGACAAAACTTTTGTCTGGCCAAAATTTGACCTTTCGTCTTGTTTAAATGATAAATCTTGTTTCAGAGAAACTAATTTTTTCAGTGACGAACATCATTTGGGAGGGTTTTAGCTTTTCATATGAGCTATTCTTGCACCAATTGATTAATAAAAGCAGGGTAATAGCAGGTGTTTCTACAAAATAGATAAGTGACAAGACTTTTGTCAGGGACTGTATTTGGCAAAGTTCAGAAATACCAAAATTCTGTCAAGAAATATTTTACAGATTCAAATACCCTTAACCCCACAGTTGTTTATATTGGGTCTATATCGAGATAATTTGAAGATTAAGAAATATCAAAGGACATTTGTAGATTTAGTGTGTTAATGGCAAATAGAGTAGTAGCCCTCTCATGAAATAACACCAGAAGTCCAAATGTAAGCAGGTGTTTGTCTGAGCTATCTTAAACTCTCCCCTTGGAGAAAATTACACATACAATAAAACATAAACAACATAACTTTTACCAGATCTGGGGCCTCTTCATTTGCTATGTATTGAGAACAGATGTGATAGAAGAGCCATGGGATGTAAACACTGGCACTTTGCAGTACCTAAGATTACAGAAATACGTTTGTTTTATTTTTTCTATATATCGGACCAGAATGGACGAATTCATTGACCTGATTCCCAACCAAGATTTGGAATTACTTGAGAGGGTGGGGCTGGGGGTTAGACACGTTTGTTAAAGACATGTAATTGCATTTCTTGTATTTCTCTGTTATGATGTGAAAACAATAAAAACTAAAAAAAAAAAAGGCTAAAATAGTCCAAAGTGCCTAGCTGTATTAGGACTTTGGTACTGCCTGGACACAGTCCTGTACCTTTTGACTTTTTAACGAAGAACCAGATATTTTCTAACCCAGTTGTTCATCTTTTTACTGATTCAACCGGGAGAATTTCAAAGTGCATCCATTTGATATTTCCACTAACATCATCTCTTGAAAAATGGAAAACTATGCGCAAGAGCTGCTGAATTATTACAGTTTATATTTCTGACACAAAAAATAGAGACTTCAAATTTCTGTAATCTACCGATGGTAGTGAAAAGTATCACTCTGTGTAAGAAGTGAGACAAGCCCACGGGTTAAGGCTGGCAATTCTTCCCAGCACTCTGAAGACAAAAACACTTTAATGGTTTTCTGAACATGACGTACAAATGTTTTCTAGAAGTGAAACGCTTGATATCAACTGTCGGGAAATGCGGTCTCTCTGCTGTTTATTTGAGTCATGGTATTGTCCTGGCTGAGCAACTGTTATGACAGTTTGTGTGGGTGTTGACATTAGGAAATGAAGTTCTGTGACTTGACATTAAATATTCAGCAAAAACGGAGGAAAAGTAATGCGATAACCTGAACTGAAGAAAACAAATGCAGTGACACATGAGGAGTCATGATGACTCTTCATGTGTCAGCTGAGAGGAGGCGGCGTTGATCATTGCGTAGAATGTGAGGACAACACAACAATGTTCTTTTGATATCCAAATGGTTAATCATAGCCCTAATCATCTATTCTATTCCTTACTGACCTTTCCCATCAAGGCGCCATTCCCATCATTATAATGGTGCTACATGAATGTGTTGAGATGCTAAATTAGCTGCCATGTCTGACACCAGTAATCCTATTATGCTTCTTTGATCACAATTCTGTTCCTTTTGTTCCTTGAATTGACCCCAAAAGGTACCAGTACCCTTATTCAAGAGTCCCATGACATGATCATTGCATGTGCATTGTTGGACAGGGCTGGGTTAAAGTAATCAATTCTCCAATTGAAATCTGTCTTTGTTTGAGTGATCTGATATCTATTAATAAAATCCCAGAATTTATCTTTTAACATATGCCATTTCACCTGGGATGTGTAAGGGCAGGGAGTTGCAATTCAACTGTTTTTAATGTTTGCTTCAAATTTGAGGGTTGCTTCTTGCTGGTTCAGTATAAAACATACAGTCTCTGAGAATCTCTTTTATCACTCATGTTGTCCTCATGTCAAATTGACCCATTTTCCTATATAAATGTTCTTTTTAACTACCCAATTGTTATTACCCAGAATAACATGATTGATTCCACACAACGCTCTTTTGCAAGTACAAATCTCTACTAACATTCATTTTTATATTATACATTTTTGTCTTATTCAATTTTATAGCATTTGAAGTGGTTTTGAAATAGTAGCTATTGAGTAAAAGTTGAAATATTCCAATCTGAGATTATCCATCAACGTACATTCTTTTAATTTTAGTCTAAATAGTTCCTAATTTATGCTTTTCTAACTCAAACATTTGGCCCAATTTCCTATAAATGAGGTTTATTGACCATGAATTCCAAAAATAACTGTAAAACTGAAGTTAATAAGTTAGTGTTACGTAGTGTTAAAAACATAAAAAAAGTTAAAAACATTGATAAAAAACATTGATTTGTACAGGAAGACAACACAAGGGTTAATATCAAGCAAAACTGGTATTGCAACTGGAATTTCCCTAACCTAATTTATATTGACTTGAATGGGACATTTAACTGAATCAGGACCCTGGCAACCGGAATATATTGAAATTGGCAATACCCAGCCCTAGTCTTGGATATATTTATATTTGTCGGTACATCTTGTAGGGGTGACCACAAATAGTCGACGATTAGACGATTAGATCCAAGGAGCCTGTATCGACTGCCATTCTCAGTCAAATCATTGTAGCCCCTGAAAATGGGGGTATAAATAAAGGATCATCCCATGTGGGCTTTAATAGGGGAGCTGAATATCTTAAGTTTATGTCGAATTGCTTGTTGTTTCCTAATAAATCATGATATGTAGCCTCTTTTTGTTTGACTATCAGCGTATTAATAATATTGTTAATAACAATAAAAACCAGTGCCCAGTCCTGTTGAACTGGCCCAATTTAGGCACTTAATAAATTACTAATTAAAGTACTAATAATGAGCTTATCACTAAAGTAAACCTTCTGAACATGACTGCTTTGTATACAAAGTCTCCACAAATGACTGACTCTCTGCAGGAGGGAGCTGTTTGAGTGAATGGGAAAGTATACTTCATGAAATGGGATTAAACCAGAATGTATACTGACGTCAGTGTTGGCGCTCGCCCAGTGGTGACGTACAGTCCATGAGACATTTGACTTCTCTGTCTTGGACTTGGATTAAAGGTAGCCCGTTAATAGAGAAAGCTCTGGCCCAGCCTCCCTGCCAAAGCTTCCACAGCGAGGGCAGGGCACTAAAGTCTCCACTCTGAGGAAAAGGCAGTTAATTAACAAAACTGTCTGAAATCCACATTCCCTTCAGCTAGACCACACCACACGCTTCTTCTTCTCAAAGTTTAACAGAGAACAGCCACTCAACATCCATCTGAATCTGTGAGGTCACGCTGTGAAATTGACAGTGAAAGAGGTGAAATGTATCTTTTCAGCGCTTGGCATTGAACAGCTGGAAACTTTGTGCAAAGCAGCCACTTCTTTGTCCTCTTACATGCATGCTCCTAATAGCACTGACCTGACACGCTTACCAATTATTCATTCTTTCTCTCTAGCTTTTAAATTATGTACAGGGTCATAACTGGCTCGATCAGATCCTGGCATATGTTGAACAAAAGACCATCGAAACAGATACTGATAGAAATATAGTTGTTTTGATGAATGTATTCTGACTGATATGACTTGCTTTCAGGGAATGGAGTGTCCAAATTGAAAAAAAAAAACTTTTTTTGAGTAGTAAAAAACTGTGTTAGGGTTTGCAAAACATATTTTTCCAAGTGTTGAGTCGAAAACAGAAAAAGGGTGAGGCTGGGCCAATGTGCCAGAGAGGAGAATAAAACCGTAAGGCATTTTTTCAACCCAGTTTAGATGAAACCCCACCAATGTCCATATGACAAAAGCCTTGATGCAGTGTTATTATGGAACCCATATAACTTATAGGCAAGTCCCGCCCCTACGAACCAGACCGAGTGGTTGGGGTTAGGAATTGACCTTGATTGGTTAAGATTAGGATAGCCGATTGGTCAGGGGATAGGACATGAATTAATCTGGTTACATTACCTAGCGTAAGCATGGACGCCTGGCCAATAATAGCGTGTTAATGCTTTTGAAGGGCGGGTCTTACCTAGAAGCATCGACTGTTTCGTCTAATTTTCTGTAACCATTACCAGATTTGGTGAATCAGTGTTATTGACTGATGATTATCTGGTGAAAGCGATGTGAAATGCTAGCTGGCTAATTCCACCATGCATTCATGTTAAATTGGTTACAGAAAATGAACCTAACAGCAGGCTGGTTGTCAGCAGCAGTGCAGGGTCTGATGGTCCCTTCCACCTTTCTCCCCCTCTCTAAAAGACAACCATTACTTTGCTGGGAGGGGAGCAGACAGCCGCTGACTGAAGGTCCGTCCCAAAGTAGTCCCCCAGTGACGGGCAGTGTTGGGCTTAGGAAGTGTGAGATGTTACTCTTTACTCATTACTTCCTAAACTATTACTTGACCTGTTACTTAGTATCAAGAGAAATTAGTTACGTCACTCGTTATATTACTTTATAACTAGTCTATGTCGACCACGTTTCATTTCCGGGACTGTTCCAGGTGCCTCCAGATGTCCCTCATTCCAGCTGGAAGTCCGCCACCTTCTGCTTTCTTTGTGTTGGCATGTGTTTTTTTGGAGTAAATAAAAAGCCTCAAAAGTGTTTATAAAGCCTAATTTCCAACGGCTTGTGTAAGAGGTTTTGATGCCATGGAGCAAAAGTATTTCTAACAAGAACAGTAAAAGGGGCCAGAAGCGTCCCCTGATGAATTCATCGCAGAGATAGACCGGCGTGTAGCCGGCAAGACCTAAAGCTGTTACACATTGTATAATTAGGAACTCCAAAAGATTGCTACCTGCCAAAGAAAATCTTTCTGGCCACTTCCAGTTTGACAGGAGAGTTTGAAAACAGTTGTTGTCAGTCGCACTTGAAAAAATACTTTAACAACCTACCAAAATGTGGGATGCACATTCTGCTGATAGAACTTCCTGTTCCACTTTAATAAAAGGCTTCAGAGATTTGGGGCAAAGCCATCCCTTGGAAACTTTTCCAACAGGACCATCCTGATTCTTGTCTTCCTAAAGTATTTTCTCAAAAACAGGTGTTGGAAAACGGGTCGTCATCATATGCTCAGGGTTGTCTTGTATTCCGGTAAATAAAGCTTTAAGGCAGCTGAAAAACATTTGTTAAAGGCAAAATACTGTATGTGTCAAACCATTCTGAATGTCCCAGGCTACAAAAGACAGACTAAAGAAAAAAATTCTATATTTTTCAATGAAAATGAGAACAATTGTACAGAAATGATCGTTCCCTTCAATATCATGAATCATACCGTAATCGCAATATCAGTCAAAATAATGGCTATTAGAATATTTTCCTAATATTGTGCAGCCCTAAATATTGACTGACCCCTTAACTCTCTAACTAGCCTCTGGCTCCTGTGTTTTCTAGGGATGGACCGATTATCGGGCCGTTTTTTGTCAGTTTGCAGATTATCCGTACCTGCATTTTATTTTCCTGATAACCAATTAGTTATTTAATTACAAAGTGTGCTACTTTGGCTCCGCTACAGTTCTGTGTCCATCCCTCTGCTTCGGTTTCACTCATCACTGAGTCTGACTTATAGGTCCCATGGCATGAAAATGTCCCTTTGAGTTTTTTTACTTTAAGGGGGAGCTCCCTCAGCCTGCCTATGGTCCCCCAGTGGCAAGAAATAGTAATAGGTGTAAACCAAGCCCTGGGTATCCTGCTCTGCCTTTGAGAAACTGAAAGCTCAGATGGGCCGATCTTGCCCCTTATGAGGTAATGAATAGCAAGATCACCTCCCCTTTCTCTGCTTTGCCTGCCCAGAGAATTTGGCCCGCCCATGAGAGAGAGACATCATGGCTTTCAAACAAGCAAAGTTTGTCGAGGCCAAACCCCCAGCCTTCACCTTGCCCCCCCTCCTCCTCAAAAGCTATAGACACAGAAATGGCACTTACTAAGGAAAGCTCATTATAGGACTGGCTCTAGTGGCTGTAACTCTGCAACATGGCTGACTTTTTGTAAATAGACTTCAGATACAGTATTAGGGGATTTTTACTGTAAATGCGTATGAGTTCCAAATATTGGTTTTATTAATTACTAATCTGTATAGGTCAATCCCTACTCCTGTCTGCCATGGAACTGAGAGTCACAGTAGGAGTCCCATTGTGGTTCAGCAAGAGGGAGCACGTTGATGGATAAGCAAAAATGCCGCCCAATGCAGCACCAAGGGGGGAAAGCTCACCTTGGAAAAAGGGTGATAAGTAATGGGATTACTGTAGAATGAAGGCAGGGATGTTGGAGTGGTGGACATGAAAGAACCGTGACACAGGGGAAGGTGAGCTCTTCGCGGGGGGATGGTTTCAATCCATCAATCCTTGTATAGGAGGCCAGCACATTATTGCTACTGAGGCAATATCCACAATCTTTTTTGCAGTCCAAGGTGTTCTGGGTCAAAGACGTAGACTGTATATGAAGATGGACAACATAACAGTTCCCCAAAAGTGAAGCAAAAACTTTTTTTTTTCTCAATTCCTTATTGTATAAAAGTTGATATACAAAAAGGTAAACAGAAACATAAACAGAACATAAAAAAATACGTTTACATTTCATACTGCCAGAGCATGTGTCGTATAATTTCCCTTTTCTTTCATTTAATTACTTAAAAGGCCTTAATGGCTTTTTTTGTTTTTAATATTAAATAAGGGTGCTATTGCTGAAATGTATGAATTTTATTTAAAATTTTATTTTTTTCATTTATGAATTTCAGCAACTTGGTTTTTGCCATTTGATGCCATTGGTATTATGGTTGCGGAAGGAGGACCCAAATGCAGAGCAGGTGAGAGCCTAAAATAAGCTTTATTAACACAAAACAAAGTCCGACGAACCAGGGATCCAACAGAAAGCACAAAATGTTCAAAAATTCAAAAACTTGCTAAAGGTCCAGGGAAAGAGAGGCACAGAAACTGGGGAAAAAGCCCAGGGGAACAGGAAAAATACCGCGAACACTGCGACAAGGTAACATACAGCCAGGCGTACGAACTAGAATTACCTGACAAGAGACAAAGGGAACACAGGGGTTAAATACAAGAGGTAACAAGGTAATGGGGAACAGGTGAGACGTCAGGTGAATCACATTAGGGCGGGGCTGGACAATCAGACAGGCACAAAGCAAAGCTAGACAAGACTTGACAAGACAGGAAACCATACTATCAAAATAAAACGGGAAGCGGAACAAACAGACACACAAGGGAACACAAGACAGGACCAACAACACAAGACTGGGGAGAAAACTGAAACACGAACACAGGGAAGGCCAAATGGGAAAAATAACCCCAAACAAAACCCCCAAACCACAACACATTGGTTCCATTTTTCTTTATGGATCTGGATTTCTTTTTTTAAATGATAGTTGTATGATATACATCATGTTATTTTCCATCAAGTACTTCCCAAAGATGGTTTCTGTCATTTTTAGTATTTCTTATCACATTGATGTTTGTTCGAGTGTTTTTTTTCTGATAAGTTTTGGTTTTAATTAGTCATTTGATGCTATAAAAAAGTTGTGTAACGTTGTCATTGACAGCTGGGATTAACTCGTTATTGGTCAGGCGGGTGCAGGGGCGGGGCTTAGATACCGCCGCTCTACTGCCTGATCACGTCTTTGCAGACTCTGGGCTACACTTGGCAACATAAATCAGAAATACTTTATGATCATTTAAAAATGATGGCAATCACTAACAATAACAATAATTGTATCTAACTAAAATGTTTGTGTGTGTGTGTGTGTGTGTGTGTGTGTGTGTGTGTTGGGGGGGGGGGTGTATGAGAAGGATTTAATCTGTTTTTTTGACTAAGTCTTGAAGGGTGGTGACAGATATAAACTTTGTTCAAGTCTGTCACATAAACTTTGTGAATATGATTCTCTGAAGTGTAAATCGTGAATGCTGCCTCGTTGCGTTTTACCCACAGTCATGATCCATCTTCAAAAGTTCCAAGTGTGTCACCGTTAAATTTACTAAGCAGAATTGTCACCCCTGCTGGGTGATTAGTCCCACGCCTGAACACTGCTCAGTGGCCCCACTGAGAGTTCTACAGATCTGTGTCATTGTCGAGGGAGTGTTTCTTGAGGGGAAAGAAAATTATGCATTAGCGTGTCTGCTAATTTAAAAAGAGTCCTTTACTCTTTGTTTGAGTCTGTCATCACCCTTGAAACAAAAATAGTCACAAAAAAATATTTAAATATTTCAAACTGAAGTTATTATTAACATCAATCAACAGTGATTGGAAAGAAACAGCAAGGCCTGAAGCAGCAAAAACAGTGCTGTTTGGCTTTTTCTGCTCCAAACCAAACACAACAACAAACTTAAAGGGGAGGTCACTTATTTAAATTCAAGTTTGTCGCTCACAGGGATTTTTATAAGTGTCATTTTTTATGCTGTGGGCACCCCAAAGAAAGTTCATTTTAATGCCCCTATATTGTCATGAAGACAGAAATCTCAGATGTTTATGTAAAACATTGGCGAATATTAGCCTGAAAGATAATACAGTCATGCAACATGTGAAGGTAAAGGCACTTTATTGTGACATACATGTGGCAAAAATCATTCCCTGCATTTAACCCAGCCCTCCAGGGAGCAGCGGGCAGCCATTTACATAATCCGGGGACCAACGCCAGATATGAGCCAGTGCCTTGATCAAGGGCAGTACATGTTTTTTGATAGAGGGGGGTAACCGGTGCACCCAGAGGAAACCCATGCAACCATGGGGAGAACATACAAACTCCACAACGTTAAAAATCCTCAGGGGATGTACTGTAGATCATACCCGCTGCCCCATGCTGCCTGGGCTCAATTAAAACAGGTTTTCACTGTGTGTAGGGGTGGGGGGAAATATTTGATACAGCATGGTATGGAGACACTGTATCGATACACAGACGTCAAGTATTGATCTTTTATTAGATGTGTGTTGGTCAGTTTGTCTGCTTGACAATCCAATGTTTTTAAATAAAAACAGATTTACTTTCGGGGACATCATTTGAAATTGGGAAACATTTGGAAGAGTTGGAAAAAAGGTAATAAATTGCAATAAATCGCAATGTTTCAAATGGCAATAATATTGAACCGTGTCATAAAGTATGTGTGGTGATGATATTGTATCGTGGGGCCTCTGGTGATTCCCACCCCTAGTGTGTGGATATGGGTAACGATATGATTATAACTAGTGTTGGGTTTTGCTTTTTATCTGTTATCAGATTCCAAAATAATATGTTATAAGCCCGCATTACACTTGAAAAAATGTGTAATTAGATCATATTTACATTGACAAGGATTGCATTATTATATTTTTTATTACGTCTTGAAAATATAGCACGTTTAAAATTAATAAAACCTTTCTCATGATACCAATTCTAAATGCCAAACATGGTCTACTACACTGTATCAAAGAAAGTCACCCCTTGCTTCTTAAAGCTATAGTGCATTATTTCTGTTGTCCCCATGAGGAATTGGAAGTAATGTCAGTGCGTCCACATGATACAAGCCTTCTGTGATCGCACACCACCCCCCACTACTCCCGCACGCAGTTGCTAGTAACCAAGGAGGACACGGAAGACAAAAAAAAACATGGATTTTATCAGAAGAGGTCATTATTTTCACAAGAAAGTCACCGGACGACACCGTCTTCTGAACATAGCCATACTGAGAAATACAGAGAGAGTTGTGTGTAGCTTTGTAACAACTCATTTGGGTTGAATGTAATAAACGTCCGTTGATATCAAAAAGTTATTCACTAAAGCTTAAATGGCCACCTAACTCGTGTTTGTTTTGGAAATGATAATTTATAGATGATTTAGTTTTTATTCCGTTTTATGTACATTGAAATTGGAAGATGATTTGAGTGGTCCTCTTGCGTTACAAGATGCAAGTCCTCCATGTTGCTTTCTAAAATTAAAAATAGCAGCGACAGAAACACTTCCAAAGAAATGGCATCCCAGTTTGTGCCAATAAGAGCATAATTTGATCATTTGTTTTGAACTATAAATGCTGAATATGCAAAATGCATTTAATTTGCGTTGAAATTGTTTTAAGATGTTTAAAGAGGAATAAGATAATTTGTGGAAACCTAATGTTTTGTGGCAGCATCCTTTTCTTTTGGTTACTAATTACAAAAATGGCCAATGCAACTTGTATTCAGTAACATTTCAAAGTAATTCTAACCAACTGAGTGTCTGAGTAACTCCTAATTTAAATGCAAATATGCACACATTCTTTACCATTTCAACTTCTGCCACTCTGTTGCTTTCATTCTTTATTGCTCTTTGTTTTCATTTCCTCCCTTCCTATTTCCATCTTTTGTTACTATCCTACCTTTCTTCCTTCTTTTCTCTCCTCTAATCTTTTCCCTACCTTGTGTTGGCCTTTCATCTCCAGCCCCCATCGCCATCGTCAAAACCCAATGGCGGAATTGTCACCGTGGCATTTAACTAACGTTTGACTGTTGTTTTCTTTCCCTTTTATTAATTACCATAGTGACTGTTATGTCTATTTGCACAGTGGCAAGACATTTTCTTCAGACAAACGTCAGCTTATAGTGTGAGGCTATGACATAGAGAGCAATTGACATTCAAGCAACAGCCTCTTCACAAACAAGCAGCTCATGCTACAGCTTAAGGTATGTGCAGGTTAAGCCTATGTCAATAGCAAGCCTCCACTGCCAGTGCATTCCCTGTTTATTCAGAAAAAGGAAAGGGCAAGGAAAAGAGCATTTGGAGGGCATAAAGGCCACCATAAATTGGGGGGTGGGGGGGTGCTATGTGAATAGAAAGAGAGAGATCCAACATGACATGCAAAGGAAATAAACAGCATTTTCACAGGGAATTTCAGCCCTTTGCCTTTTACAAGACCTGCGCTCCAGAGGGGCGTTCGTCCATCATCTGCAGATCCACAACTGCCAAAAAATCCCAGACAAGCTTTTCCTGCTGTCTGACACACAGTCAGCGCAGTAAGAGAGATGTTTTACAGTAAAACCACAAGCGTGTAAAAGATCCCTCTGACTCCCCTGGGGCGAAGGCTGGAACAATGCTGTCTCTTTCCTCTATGGACTCAGAGACACAAAGATCTTTACAGCGTAGACGTCGTACGCGCACATGTGGAGGGTAGTTTTCAGGGGCGATAACCTCTAACGGCTCTCACTGGGCCAGCTTGGGGCCAGATGTGATGGGTTCCAGTCAAAGTTAAGCTCCTTTTTAAAAGGAGATGTTGCTGGTATTGTTTTCAATATCAAGGGACCATAAAAGTACAAAGCCTGTTGATAGAAACCTGATGGAGTTGGTTATAGGACAGGCAGAGATCTTCAACAGGGGGTCCTCACAGTTACTGCAGGGGGGGGCACCAAAATGTTGTAAATTATTTGAATTTTTGACAACTTAAAATAAAAATGTCTTCACATGAATCCAACATATTAGTAAATATAAATCAACTAATTTGTGAGATACACAGATACAGTTCATCCTAAGCATTCACTGTGCCACATGTATATTAAACATAAAACATGATTTATTAAATAATGCCAGCAATACATGTTTTTTTACCTCAGTACCTCAGTATGTCGAAGGGGGTCCCTGCTCCGACTCTTTTTCAGTTAAGGGGTCCTTAGCTTGAAAATGTGAAGACCTCCGGTCTAAGGTCAAAGCATACAGAGGGTTGAAAACTCATCATATCACAACAAAATAAAAAAAATTATAAATTAAATTGCAATCCTCTCATGTATGGCAAATTTCAAAGTAACTGGAAACAGATATTGGGGCTGACAAAAGTCAGAGATCATGAAAGCTGACCTTGGCGTGTCTTTAATGTACTCCGGGGGAAGCTCTGCTCGTGCTGCTGGACTTGGCTTGGCCACAGGTCACTGATGGATAGGAGTTTTCCAGAAACACTTTGGGGATGAGAGAGAGAGAGAGAAAGGTAGAGATGGAAAGGTGGACATCTGGTCAGTCCAGGGCGCTGTTGCCTTTGGAGAAGAGAAGAGAGAAGACGGAGCTGGAAAAAGGGGAAGGGAATTCCTTTTTCCTGCTCCACTTTCCCTTAGTGGACTAAGGATTAAGGATTTGCCAAACAGGCCAGAGGACATGACTGACAAAAGCCGTTCAAAAGTTCAAAGAAGAGTACAAAGAGGAAAGTGATGGTCAGGGATGTGGTAACATTGTTTCATCTCGGAACAGAGATGGCCCCTGAAAACCTCCCGTCTGAGTGGAAGAAAAGAGGGAAGGAGAAACAGGGAGGGAAGTGGAGGTCAGAGTGGGGGAGTGTGTGCTGACTAAGCCGTTCAAAAGGTCGTGCTATGAACTCAGTGTTAACCTCTGCATCCTGTAGGGAGGCAGACCGGGGCCTGGGAATCGTGTTGCAACCCAAGGAGTGACTCTTATCTCGCCATAACTCAGCAGAGGACACTTAGTGTCATCGCTAGCTTCTGGGGCGAGCACTCCCCCCACTCCTTCCCGTTACAGTCTCTATTCCTCCCTAGCTTACATTACACTTTTTAATAGACAATCTGCTTCTCGATCTTTTGTGATTCACTGATTTTGTGATGCACACAGCTGGCTTATCAGTGGTAGAAGAAGAAGCATACAAATCCTTTTCTTAAGTCAAAGTACTAATACCACACTGTAAATATTCTATGTTGCAAGTAAAAGTCCTGCTTTCAAAATGTTATTTAAGTAAAAGTATGTAAATATTATTGGGAAAATGTATTAAAAGTAAAACTACTCAATGCAGAAAAATCTTCACATTTTAAAAAAAGGTAAAAAAATTAATTATTAAAAGCGTGAAAAAAAAGTGTTGTGATTAAGTGAGTAAAGTGTTGAAGAAAGTGTTAAAAGCATGTAAAAGAGCGTCCGAAGAGCTTCACAAGAGTCATAAAAAGCTTCAAAAGAGTAAAAAAAAGGCATCAAAAGCATCATAAAAAGCATAATAAAGAGCATTGAAAGCTGGAGCTTACATATTGTTGGTAGAATTGGGTATTGTTTAGGTTTTTTCCCATACCTGTGCTAAAACGACACTTTCAAAACGGTACCGGAACCAAAATATAAACGGTATAGATTCATATAAAATATAAAAAAGGAGCACAAAACGACAGTTGGCAACACTGAGCAATGGCTTGTTTATTGCTAAGGACATATGGTCAAAATGAAATTACTGATTCATAATTTAATTACAATAACTTATAACAATGACTTATTTCCCCAGTAAATTCCTGGTAAACGAGAAAAACAAGCGCTTGATGGGAATAGGGCATTTTACCATAACTGAAAACGCACCACAAGAGTTCCAAGTGAACGCACCGTCTGTGTTTTTCGGCAGCTGCAGACTGTTACGTCCCGCTTTTGGAATCCTGTACAAGAAAATCCCGTCACACTTTACACCGCTTAGCCTTGACCATTGTGTTTAATCCAGCTACAAGCTAACGGTAACGGAGCGACCCATGCAACCGTGCTGACGGAAAAAAAAGTCAGGCACCAAAATCAGAACCGGTGCCCTAATTGCACCGTGTTTCCGTACCCAACCCTAATTGTTGGGTAGTTTAATTTATAATAACAACATATTTATTATACTTTATGTGTTTTATGTGCGAAAATCTTCATGTGTAGTTAAGTAAAGAAACTAGTAAATAACACTGTCAAATTAATACACTGGAGTAAAAAGTACAATATTTCTCTATGAAATGTTGCGGAGTGGAAGTAGAAAGTGGCATGAAAAGACTTGAGTAAAGTACAAGTACCTCAAATTTGTTTAAGTACAGCCATGGAGTTAATGTACATGTCCAGTAGTTACATTCCACCCTTGCAGTTTATACACAACAGCACAAGGAGTGTTTTGATGTAGGGAGTCTGAGCCGACGTTGATTGGGCTAGAAGGCCAAGATCCCCCCAGGTGTCGGGGACAGCAACGGTTGCCAGGGTTATTACCAGCCTGAATCCTAACAAGCACATGTGAAGAACCTGGAGAGCTCAATTGCAATGATATTAATAACTCTGCGGCTCCATCTGGGCTGTTTATTTTCTGAGAAGTATTAGTATTGGCTCTTATTGACACTGTCGCCGCGTCAAGACTAAATCAATAGCCAATCTGCTGCACTGCATGGATCAGAAAACAAATCAAATAAGATATTCTAGGCAAGTCGGATTGAGAGTATCCAGTAGGTAAGTGCATGATGCTCAGAAGTGCAGAGGCAGACACTGACGCAGTGCCTTTCCAAAGCAGATGGTTGAGTAGACATCTGCTGTCATCAGACTGAAGCGTGCGTCTGATATTACCAACATCAGAGACAACTCTTTGGTGCATTTACATTCTGCCTGCCACAGGTCATATCAAGGAAAGCCCATGCAGCATTTTCCTTTTCAGAGTCAAGGATAAGCCTCAGTGGTAGTCACAGTAGTTTTATGTCAATGCCACGAGTGCATTGTTAGTCTGAAATATCACATTTTGTGGACCTCTATTGTGTAATGATATTCGATCATCTGACAATATCCTAAAGGGGGTTGTATCCTATTGTAAGTGATACGAATACTGTGTCTACAAAGCACATGGGGGACCAGACATATCATATCTAGCAGATGGTATACAGCTGCATACAAGCTGCATATGTTTGCACAACAAAACAAGAATGCCCAGGTCTGGTGTAGCAGTTCCAGGTAGGCCTGCACGATTTGGGTAAAAATGTGAATCATGATATTTTATCTTAAAATTAATATCACGATTCTCTGCCACAATTATTTTCTCACAAAGTGGAATGTTTATTGCACACATGAAACATGATAAAACAAAACAAAATTGTCAGTACCAAACATAGATTTTTTTTTTGTGGCACCTATGGCACATTGCTCATCACCACAAGCACATATAGGCTTAGAGAGAAGGGCACTGCAGCGCTTTAAAACCTATTTTCTACAGTCTATGTTTAAAACTTGTTTGTGATGCAGTCGGCTCATAAAATTAAATGACAATCGCAGTCATTAAGAAAAAAAGAAACAAATTTTAAAACAAAGAAAAGAAAAAAAAAGCTATTTAAAAATGTAATCGTGAACAGGGCGATTTGAGACCGCGATTTTATACCATTTAATCGTGCAGGCCTAGTTCCAGGTGCAATCTTTTTTTGGAAATACTGTATTACAGTATGCAAACACTGGACTCTGATTACAAACAGACAAACTGACAGCGACCTAGGCAGCTATGTAACGTCAATAACGTTTCAGTTTACATTCCTACATTTAAAAAATCTGCGATTTTTGCCATTTAACAAATTTGTAGATATGATCAGATTTGGTTTAACAAACCCCATGTTTGCCAAACTTATATGAAAGAAAAGATTGAGGCAAACATTAAAATAGCCAAACTGTGCAGACCAACTTTATGATTTAACTGAATGTATTTGTACAGTTTTCCTGTGCACTTCTGGATTGCTATCAACAAATTTGCTTTTGTGCTTCAACCGACCCCAACAATTACTTTGGTGAGTAGAAAGTTATTGAGGCCCAAAACAAATGAATTGTAATGAATTAGCTGGACATTCAGAACATTAATGTAGCAGGAAGATTAAAAAAAAAATTGCTTTGTTCTTTGTTTTGGTTTGACGGTCCAGTACATGTTACTGCATGTAGCCGTGACAAAAAGGTAGTGAAGGGAATCCCAGCCCGCTTATTATTGTCATTATTTCAAGTACTGTCCCTTTAAGACAAAGTGGAACAATGGTGGTTGGCTTTAAGTTAGGCGAATTACACTGGTTTAAGGAAGGAAATGCTAAAGAGTACTGACAAAATTTCAACTTCTGGGATTAAAAGCTGCAGTTTTCCCACTATCCTCCTACTGGCCATTATTTATTCCCACTGTCCTGCTTCAGCCTCAAGACAACCACCCAGAAAACTTTAACTTTTCATGCACACATTCTCATTTTAACTGTACAAAAATTTGTGACACACACA
>NC_045750.1:21295536-21320343 GCF_008692095.1 Etheostoma spectabile | reverse complement strand
CACACACACGAGTAATGAATGAGACACCTGAGTATACACGAGACACCATCTCATATCTTTTCCTTCTATACTGTGAGTTACCACCTCAGTTTCCATCCTCCCTACCTGTCATCATGCTTTCAAATTAAGGCAGCCGGGAGCAAGTTATAAAAGACACACACACGCTGCTCTTGACTTAAAACATGCTCACTGAAGCCCACGCAGCATTACTGTATGGCACTCCGATTTATCTCATCTCTCATTCTGCCACCATAGCTTCCCGTATTCACTGTGCCCCACACACACGTACATACTGGACAGCATCTACACACTCACTACGGTTTTTGCTCTGAATATGTTCAACAGTTTTAACTCATCCTGAAAAACTGTGTATTTTTTTTTTTAAATACCCTTCTTCAGTTAATCCGTCACCGGGAGCTCTCAGGGAAGGCAATCAGATTGTAAACCCTGTTTTTCACTTCCTGGGGAACATGTGAGAGTCAAATATAAGAAATGATAGTCGAAAATAAAGCAGAAGACTCCAGTTGTTGTTTTTTGTATACCCTTCTTGCCTGGTAAATGCCCATGTCGTTCACTGAATTCTTTTTGTTATGTAGGCTATTAAACATGTGAAGTCTTAAGCCCAAGCTGAGATAACCCAGATGGCACCACTAGAGTATTTTATCACACGCTTTTCAGACATGGATCTTGTTACATAAATGTGATGGCAGTTTAACATGCTGAACAAGCACCCGAGTTACTTTTACATAAAAGTCATGATGGTAATCTTACTAGGTCAGACTGACTTGAATGCCGTTCTTCATGGCGAACGTGGCCTTACAAACCCAGTAAGTGCTTACCAGATTCATATCCAGTAAGTACGTAAGAGATTAATGTCCTCCATTAATAAAAACAAAAGAAATTCAGATCGCAATGCTATGTAGTGTAGCAAGTGTCAAGAAAAGGAAACAAAAGGCAGGGTTCTTTATCACTAAAGAGTGCATATTCAATTAAAGTGTGGACAAATACACAAATAAATGACACAAAGTTAAAAATGGCAATAAAACTTGAGCAAAATCTTGGATCAAATAAAACAAAGCCAACTTTTTAGCCTATATTCCAGAGGTGAGCCTACAAAACATTTCTAACAATACAGAGGTAGTGTCAGTCTTCCAGAGAATGTGGTGGACCTAATTGCAGAGACAGCAGGCAAATTAGTGTTTAAAGGTTTAATGGCAAAATCCCCCAAAAACAGGAACAGTGGAAAGCAATCCACTGACATAGCCAAACGAGAATAAACTGAACAAACAATGATCTGACACAGGACAAGGGGAACACAAAGACTAAAGGTAACAAGAGGCAGGTGATGCAAGGGCTGGGAAGGAGGTGAACAACATAAGGCAATCAACAAGAGCGGGAAAACCAAAGGACAGGAAGTGAAACAAGACACGACAAGAGCGAAAACCAGACTGTCAAAATAAAACAGGAAACGTAGAAGCTGAACAGAAAAACACCACAATAAGACAAAGGACTGAACAAAATACCAAATCCATGACAGCTAGACTCACTTTGTGCTCCTCAACACAATTAAATGACTATTTACAAGGAAAGTAAGTCCCCCAATTAGCCCTTGAATGCATCAAACAAACACATGAAATATCACGACATACAGTACAAGAAACCCCCATCTGCTGGTTTGGTCCAGTGATGTCAGTGATGACACTAGGCTCGTTCGAGATGAGCCTGGTCTGCGCAGAATCGATCACCGGCGATCGGCGCCCGTTGCATGCCGGTTAGATTTGTGTCCGACTTGCTCTGACGTCATGCACACGTAGGCAACGATAATCTCACGACAGCAAGGCGGACGCAGTTCTGAGACGCAGGCGGCGCAGTTTTTTTTCACCGACTGCAAGACCCAGGCGAACCCAGAGCATACTGGGAATCACCGGCCTTTAGCTGATTGGTTCACAATCGACTCAACATGACGTTTTGTGTAAACTTTTAGTTTTTGGATCGGAGGTATTTTAACTGCTATTTGTCTGATTTAAAGTCATATTCTGTACAGAACACACAGTGTGTGGCTGTTAGTGACGTTTAGAAGTCAGAGACTAAATCCGTTCAGATCACGGACCATCTACAGTCTGTTAATTAAAATCAGCAACAGATCGCATGTAGAACATTTTGAGAGTTACTCTGTCATAATTAAAACCGAGACTAGAGACTGTACCAGCTGATATGTGGGTCTGATTATATTTTATTAAACTGGAATTGTAGCAAAGTGTTTTTGTAACTTCCGGTTTAGTTTCAAGGCGGCTGGAATCGTCTGAAACTGTTCAACTTTGCCGCAGCTTTTTATCCCCGCCGCCTGCTCTTGTCCATTTTACAGGCGAGGCGCAGTTCATCTTGAACAAGCCTATTATCAACACCTACATATGACTTAGATGTAGCACGTTATTCTAAATAGGTTAAAAGTTATAAAAAAAACAGTTCTTCTGCTAAAAAAAAAATCACAAGTAATAAAAGTTTAAAAAAAAACGGAGTATTGAGAAGCAATCTCCTTGCCGCTTGTTCCCTGTGTCCATGACAGTCTGTATTTATGTTGATCTCAAAGAAGCCGCCGATTCCGCCAAGGGAAGCCTAGGTTCTTCTTCTTCTCTTGCCCCTGTCCGCGTCGCGATACCCACACGGCCAACATAGGGGGAAAATAAGGGCAGCTCTCAGTCACGTATGACACCAAACAATTCTTTTCCACACATTCCCAGAAGACAGCTAGAGGACTTTCCTTTACTTATATGATTACATGTGTTGAACTCCTTGTTCGGGTGGCTGCAGTCCCCTTGTTGCTTTGGGCTCTAAGGACGTAGTCCAGTATGCACCACCCCGCGTTCACCTGCACTTCTGACGATCCGTCACGGCTGCCCCTACTCCAGCCCGTCCGCTCACCCCCATGTCTTCTTCTCAGTATGCCAAGTTAGCCATCCTCCATGTCAGTCCAACTCCACGCTCTCTCACTCTTCATTCGTGCCTGTTTCCCCGAGACCTCATCATTGCTTCTGCCCGGTCCGTGTTTCCCCTTCAACCCTCCTTGCGCCTGCTCGGTCCGTGTCCTCCCTGTTACCGCTCCCTGTCTGTCTTTTCTTTCTCTTCTCCTGGTTGCGTTCCTTTTCCTCCTTTTCACTGCACAGTCACCCTACCACACCTGCTTCCCATTTATCTCAGGTGTTCACACCTGTGCTGCATTGAGCTCATTAGTCAGCTCTGGGATTTAAAGGGGGAGGAGTTCCAGTCTTGTCAAAGTGGTAGGCTATGATATATCAGTTCATAACAGTTCATGCAATAAAATTTGAAACACATGCAGCAAACAGGATAAAAACATGCATACACTAAAAACCCTTAATACATGCCATTAGTCCAATAAAAACACCATCACAGCAATTCACATGCACTCATGTTAGTGGTGCAGAAATCATATATTGGCATCCACTTTTGACAATTACAACCTGCAACTAATACAGCCCAAACTAACTGTGATTGTGTTTGCCTAAATAAACCAGTACTCAAAGTAAAAATGTAACAATTTAAATTTAGTGCAGAAACTGTTGTTGTGATTTGGCGCTATGTAAATAAAACTGAATTGAAAATTGATTACATTTGAAAATGCATTTTTTTGTTTTGAAATGAGAGACGCATACCAACAGATAAACGAAAAGGTAAATAAATGACTCAGTAAAAGATCTAGAAAACTGAAATGCAGAGACATGTGATTTGCATCCCAAACCACTGTTTCAGCACTACTTTCTGCTTGTCTTTTGGTTGGCGTTTCTTATTTTTGGTTTGTGATCTTTCAAGGGTAGCTACCGTTTTTTTTCTTCAAACTGGGCCCTTCCCATGATTTTGTGTCTAAGTTACTGATGGGAACAACAATCTTTGACATTGGGCCAGTATTAAGGAAGATAATAGATGATTCCACAATGTTGTCAGAAACTTAGAGTATTAATCTGAGTTTGTCAGCGGAAAAACAAGAACTTTTGTGAATGTAAATACAAGCTGCACAATTGTCCTATTATCTTACATTGTAGCTTGTTTTGCAGCTGCCGACTGCAGCGATCTCGCTTAATACTGGACCAATGTTAAAGATTGTTGTTCCCATCAGTCCCTTAAATACAAAAACATAGGAAAACAGGGTTAGTAGATGTCACCCTGTTAAATTTCTCAGTTTCTTTTACATTTTCATGTAATTAATTGGACAACATGTGTGTTTTTGCGGCTCTGCGGCTCCTTTATCAGTCCGATTTATCATGTCCTGCCAGGAACGCTACCAAGTTACCATAGAGATCCCATGCTACAAGCATTCAGGCAGTAGCACTACCTAAAAAACTGAAGTCACAATTATTACCAATCAGTTTTTATCACTTATTCATGTAACCTTACTACTGAAGACGGATAGCCTTCTGGTAAGTAAGTAAACATGTGTACAGTACTCCAAGATAAGGCCATTTAATGCAAAAAAACCCTAGTTAGCTTTTTAGCTATATCCATGCTAAGTCTGGAAATGATGTTTTACCACTTTTGTTCTTAGGTCATTTGGCAAATATCTTCAAACACACTGAAGCGCATAATTAGTGGACAAAAACAGCTATATCTTTTCTTTTCTTTTCAGTTTAGCCAACTAAAAAACTGTTGAAGGCACTTTTGTCTATATGATACAAAATACAGACGTGACACCAATTATACAATTGTTTTCACAGGCTCATCGCCACTGGTATCTATGTAAAATGTGTGATGTGGGTAAAATCCTAAATATTGCATTAGAAGTAGGATATGTTCTGCACAGTATGTACTTCTTCATCAGATCTCTTTATTCCTTAATGGTTTCACCTTGTAGCTTTTGATTAGCTTCATCACCGACTGACTCAGATCAGATAAAAGGCATTCTTCTTTGTTGGGTTTCAAGGTGCCCTGCTCATGAGGCACACTCAGTTACTTTCTGAAGCATTTCCTCTCTCTCGCCGCGCCATTCAAGGGAAAAAGACACACATTTCCTCTCTTGATCTCTGAGTGGTTTCAGAGGTGGAAAAAAAAAAGTGCTCTGTAAATTCTGCTCCTCTCTATTTACATTAGTGTGTCAAAGGATTCTTGCGCTGATTCAGCTGGTTCCAGTGTTTCTGGGAGGGGAGAACATCACTTCAGATTTGGGTTAGGCCTCCATTACCAAAGGCTGCCGGCCTTGAGGTTTGAAATTGTTTACACACTTGGTTCAACTTTTCACAAGCCCTGTGTTTCTTCTTTCCTTGGCTTCTGAGGCCACACTCGCTTTCATCTGTAAATTATTTGCAGCCAGTAACCTTCTGCTACTAACTACATATTGAGAACTGTTTAACTAATATTACATAATCCAGAATGCTGCGATACACTGCTTGTACAAATGCCTTTTGAGCTACACTTTTCTTTTTCTTCTCAGAATTATGACAATGATAAGTCATCATTTATATGCTCAGTCACATGATACATGTTCCCCTTGTACATGGAACCAGTCAAGTGATTCTCATAAGGCTGGTACACAACTTATTTTTGGTGCAAACTTCTGTATGATTAGACACCACTTGATTAGAAAAGAGTCAATTTTTGATGAAATTTTGCTCCATTAAATAGACAGTTTTAATACTTTCTTTCCACTGCTCTTGTGTTGGAGGGTCAGCCCTTAGCTTGGCAACTCGGATCATCTTCTTGGCTATTAGGAGTAGAATCTCCAATAGATATATTGTATTGTTGTCTGTGACATTGTCAGGTAAAATACCCGTATGAAATAATGCAGTTCCAAAGGTAAGCATATTCCTATCATTTGTTCACTCTTCTCTAATTCTTTGCCAGTACCAGTGCATTTTGGGGCAATCCCAGAAAATGGGGGTACTGTCTGGTCACCCACCAGGCCGCAACCCCTCCAACAGTGAGCAGATGTGAGCTGAATTAGGAGATTTGGGAGGTTTTCTGCCCCTCAAATAACTGTCCTACAGCCAATTTCAAGACATAAATACTGTTTTTATGTTGAACAGTTTAGTACTGTAGTTAGAAATGCATTATGGCCTGCTTAACGTGGAGCAACAGGTACAGGCTACAGTATTTTTTGAAACCTGAGTGTCGACTGGGGAATTTGGAACACGGTCAGAAGTTTGACACGGTAGTCTTTTATAGTAAGGCTACTGCTTTTGGTCAATTTGCTTTAAAAAAATATAGAAATAATTCGTCATTAACTCCTAGAGGGACTTCATCATTTGGATAGGAGATTTTCCAGAAGAGGATACACAATTTAGATGACAATGTGCTACACATCATCAAGTGTTCTTCATCAACATCCATAGGGTCCATCTACAAATTAAATGGTAATTAAAATCTTATTCATATTGCCAAGAATGTTCAATATCAAATTGAGCTTGTCTTGCTAGGTATTTGAACATGTCATTTATTAGTGAGGCTTAGCTTTGCATAGCCAAAACAATATTACTACAATTTTTTTTTTGTTTAAATTTGGTAACATTAGCCGAATGTCTGCGTCCAAGGACAAGAGAGGTCAACCACCAGATGGAGGCATCAGGAAAAAGGCATTAGCTTACTGGAATAGTCAGCCTACATCTTACCCGGTGATTAAGGATTTATTTCAACTAAACCATATGATTAGTGGAACATCGGCTAAACAAAATGGTTTTGATGAGTTTTATTTTGTTTGTGTCAACTTTTAATGAAATCTGTTTTACAAAGAGTTAACAAGAAAAGACTTGAGACTTCAATCCTCAAGGCTTTGCATTTTTCTGTTAAAAAAGGAAAATTGGAGTAGAAATATTGCCTTTCTGGACTCATTGGGAATGCATTTTGTGTATTGATTGTGTGTATTTAATTTTTAGCCTTTGTCAAATCATTTTGCATCATCTTTTGCTTTTCTTTCACAATCATTTGTTGTTAAAAATGGAACTATTGGACAAAAAAAACAATTCACTGCATTAAATTGAATGTACACAAAACAGTACGTTGTTGCAACCCCACTCTGATCGTAGACTATTTTGATTCCAGGTGCTTTAAATCCAGAGAGGGACAAAGGCTGAAAAAGGCAAGGTTGTCTCCAAAAAGAAACGGTGTAATCGTCCAGAAGAAGTCCTCTGCAGTCAATACGCAGCCCATGCTACTGAAGAATCTCCTTGACTTTGAACGGAACTTCATATAGATTGGTGAGCTCTTAAATCTCGCCTTCTTTGATTTGACAGTCTGGCATTGCCACATTAAGCCCCAAGAGAACAGAGGCCTGCACTACGGATCAAGATCAACATGCCCTGGATTTCTTTCAGTTATCCGGCTTCACTAACCCTAACAACCCTGCATAAGCTGTGTCGCGACAGTGGTTAGCAACTAGTTCACTCAACCCAGGGTTCCCCAATCCAGCGACGCACGCGTTCACATAAAAGAGGGGGTGTTTGCACAGCATGACCAATGGCAAACATCTACCCGTGCCGCATGTTTTACATAGGAAGAGAAAAATATAATACTGTATAAATTTAAAGAACACAGACATAATCTTACAGGCAAAACGCGATACAGTCCTTGCCTTCTAAAACAGGAAGGAAAGCTGTCAAACTGTTGTTTCTTTAGCCTTTTATTTCAGTTGCCACCTTGGCAGGAAGTCTGCGGCGGGAACTGTTAAATGTAGTTATTGTATTATCTATTGTGCCTGTTTACAGTAAACTGTGAGAAGTTAACGTAACAACCTAAACAGAATATTATTATAATTTCCAAATAATCACAGACATATGCTGAATGTATCTTTTTACTGTATTAGACTGTGAAATCATTTAACAGTGTGACTAAAGAAATACACTGTATTTCTGGTATACAGACTACTTCTGTAAAGTCATTTTACAGTGTGAATAACGCTAAATTACGGTATATTGCTGCCAGCCCTTTACTGTAAATTATAGAAATACAGAAAAATGCCATTTTTTTGGATTACAGATTACTACCGTAAAGTAATTTTACGTAGGATACAGTATAAAATAACAGTATACTGCTGGCGTCCCTGCTGCCAGTTCTTTACTGGTATTTCACAGGGAAATTATTTAATGTGGTTAATATGGGGTTAATGTGTGGTTAAACCCTGTTGCCTCCAGTTTTCAAATCTATCCATTTTAGATGGCAAGAATTCCTCATTCGGGGCAATATTTGGGATTCTTGTTATTGAGTTAGAGTTTCAACTGGGTTCTCACTGAAGACCATGAGCCACAGTTTTATGTCATCAGAATACAATATTGAAAGAAAGCTATTGAAAGCCCTAATTTCCTATTTATTTATACCTATGTTTCAGTCCCATTCATGGAATGGCTTTTTGGGTGGCAGTGTTGGTCCTTCAGTCCGCCATCTGTCTTCCACTTTGGTTTGAACTGAAATATCTTGAAACTATTGAACGGATTTCCATGACATTTTGCGCAGACATTAGTGGTTCCCAGAGGGTTCATTCTAATGACTTTTGTGATCCCATGAACATTTATGTAGCACAATTGGAATGTCAAAGTTTTCATCTACTGGATGAATTGGCACCACATTTTGCACATTCATGGTTCTAAGGCGATGAATCTGAATGACTTTGGTCATGTTTTGATTGAAATACCTCCACCGCTATTGAATGGATTGCCTTTAAATTTGGTACAGCCTAGGCCGAGTCATTCTTGTCCCCTTCAGGATGAATTTTTGGAACGTTGGTAGTCGCCTTTTCTTTGATTGATATAATGTATAATATATATATATATGTATATAATGTATGATAGTCACCTACATACATTATATACATTATATCAACAAAACAAATGACATTCCAATCAGCCTTAACTGTAGTTTCTGCATAGTTCCAAAAGCAAATGTTGGCAGGCTAACACAAGTTGCTAGCAAAGACTGTAAACTCTTAATATTAATACCTCTTGCTGCTAGAGTACAACTGAAATCCAACTCAGCATAAGGGACAAAAAAACCTTGAAAGCACTTACATTCATGTTTTTGAGCAATCAAAGCCTCTACAAGGCACAGGATAAAGCATAATGAGAATCTTTTTTTTTACACAAAGTATAATATTAAATAGTATAACTCCATTAGGTTATAGACAGGCTTCATAACCCACGGCAATCATCGATGGGGGTGCTTTGATGGACAGAAATTTGTGAGCACATGTTCAGGCTACCCCATTTAAAGGCTTCCCACAGGGTCTAAAAGCAGAAATAGATACCCAGGATTTACTCTGATGGCTCACATTTCCAATATGTGATGGGCTGAGTGCCTTGTCAGAATAGCTCTGACTCCTTGAGATTAGAAATGTACTCCAAGGTCCAGAACAAGGAGTGTGAGAATAAGAGAGGGCCCATTTTGTCGATGAGGTGTTTGAAGTTGAGGATTCTAAAATGAGTCAGTAATGGAGGCTTAGAACTTCACTTTCCTCCCATAAGTATGTAAAAACCGACTAGATAAAGATCCTATTCAGTGACTTCACCTTAAAATGTTGAAATGCTTTCCATGGAGTCCTGGAAATGGAAATCTGATTGACAGTGCATGAAACCTTAAGTGGCTTATTGCTTAAAAATGAGCAATAAAACCATGAACTGTTTGACATGACAAACAATTGCATCTGATTTTGTCATAATAATCAGCTCTCTGGGGAGAAGAATCGGCATATAACTGCATACCATTAACTTGCGTAGTTGTAAAAAAAATTATGTAGCGCTAATAAAAGGAACTGACATAATTTCACTCCAATAGCGGTGAAAAAAAGGCATCTCTCTCCACTTTGGATTGTGGCTCAGGAATTATGTTTTAATTGATGTGATTACCAGCCACTAAGAAATGTCACAGAAACTTTTAATTAAGTCTAGCCTGTAATTAAAAAAGAGAGGGAAAAGACACATTCCATTGGCAGCTGTAAGCTTGTCTGCCTCTGTGCCAGGGACATCAGGTCACTCTCAACCAACTTGATTATTGCTCAATTTGAAACCTTAATCAACATGGACTTCATTGGGAACAAAAGATAAGACACTAGGTGACATGGAAATGAATAGTCTTCATCTTCACAGGGTTTTCAGGCTTTTTTTTGTCATAGGCTTGTGATTGATTAAATGAATGTTCATATTTCTATGATACACTGGTCAAATGTGTACACGAATAAGCACAGACTTTAATGATGATTTACTTTTAAAGGCTGATGTTGTTTTTGTCAAATCAAGAGAGGGTAGAAATGTCAGACATGGCCGCTGTCTCAAAAACACAATAGCTGTTTACATTCCCCTGATTAGAATAGCCTAATGCCAACCTCGGTTTGTGCGAGCGTTGGTGGCAACCAGGCCAGATAGAAAGAAAAAGAAAAAAAATTGATTTTCATCGAGTAGAAATGGCAAAGTTCTTTGCAATTCTTCTGACTTTCCACAGAAAGAGTCCTGTGCCAACTTGGGTAAGGGAAGATTAGTAAAAGACAGAACATCCCACATGGACTTAGAGTGGTTTTCTTCCCCATCGCAGTGCCCACAACTTGGTAATGTTCTTTGCCTCGGGGCTCTTAAGGGAATCGGGACAGACCCCAACTGCAGCCCAGTGCTCTGTTTGTCCCAACTTTCAATCGGATGAAGGAATAATGTTCTAAGCAACCTCAATCTTTGGGCTTAGGAGAGAGCGATTGAAGCCCTGGCAGCTTAGCAGATGAGACAGACTGCTGAGTGCCAGCATGTTATTTCTCATTCCGTCAACGTGTAATCTAAAGTCTGGTGCATGGGCCAAAACATTCCCACTACCATTAATAATAATACCCATAGTAATATTCACAACAACTGGTTGTCTGGGGAAATAAATAATATATATAAATAATTCTCTAACCATGGAGTGAAGTCATGTATCTCTATTCCAATATGATCGAGCAGTTTTATCACCTGCATGACATTCTTTATAATGGATTGTCTATGAAACGACTCCTTCTCTTATGCTGCCTTCAGGTAATATGGTAAAAATCTGAATAAGAAGTTAAGTACAAGGTGTGGCCGGGTTAGATCAGTGGGTAGAGTAGCAATATATGCAGAGAGGTTTATGCCTCAACGCAGGGGTCCAGGTTTCAAATCCATGTCTTCATGTCTTCCGCCCTTTCCCATCTAACTGTCCTATCAAATAAAGGTAGAAAAGCCCAAAAAGTAATCTTTGAAAAAAAAAGTTAAGTACAAGGCTGTAGCCAAGATTTTAGAAATGAGGAAGTCTTAAAAG
Source organism: Etheostoma spectabile (assembly GCF_008692095.1). NCBI lineage: Eukaryota > Metazoa > Chordata > Actinopteri > Perciformes > Percidae > Etheostoma > Etheostoma spectabile. The sequence continues at coordinate 21,309,096 of NC_045750.1, read as the reverse complement.
AAGTACTTAACACTTTGTCCCAAAAATCAATACTTAGTGCATACTTTTTACTGAGTATTCAGACCAGTGCAGAAAAGCTAGACGCCATGTGCTCCCTGGTCTTTGATTGTGGACACGGGAGAAAACCTTTTACCTGAGGAACACAAGTCTGCCATGATTAAAAAAAAATGAAACCAAACAATTTCTCAGTATAGACCCTATCAGAAAATTACTGTGTTTCACTGTGTGTAAGTCCAGGCTTATCTGAGTAATTATTCTCAGCTGGTAGCAAATGTGACTGAACCACACATGATTTTATCCAAGAGGCTACAGCCATGCTAGCAGTTCTGTGAGGCTGAGCTAACTGCTAACATCAACATGCCATATTTTTTAGTTGCAATATTTAGGCTAACATGTTGACCACCTTAGTTTAGCATGTTAGCATGCTAACCCTGGCTAATTAGTAAAATGCCTCAGCTTTTCCCGATTCCCAAATTTGTACCTCTTTGACTCCTCGGCTCGGATTTCCTGAGTCGCGAGGAGAGGAGTCGAGGAGAGGAATCAGGGATGCACAAACTGGGAATTTGGAAAGGGCTTATGATGCAAAGACTGTGTAAGTGAAGCCAAAACATGTGGTTGCCCCCAGCTGGCCGGCTGCAGTATAGCTCATAAATCCCACTCAATCACTACTGAACACACTCTGGCTCCTAAATTACAAGAGGGCGGCGCCTGTATCCGGAATATTTTGAATTTGGTTACGTACAGTCGGAGGAAGTGAAGCTGCATTGTCCATCTTTTTTTCACAGTCTACGGCAGGGGTCTTTAACGTTTTTTAGGCCAAGGACCCCTCAGCTGAATGAGCAGGGGCTCCCTATTTTATATATTGTACAAAATTGAGTTTCATGTTTAACTGGGCCAACAAACATATGTAGGGCGGCCTAAAGCCTTCACACATACGTTTCTGTGGTCTGTACACTACTAAGCTATTTAAATTATAATAATCAACACATCCATATATTTAAAATTCATGCTTTATATGGCACAGTGAATCCTCAAGCATAACTGTATCTGTGGATGGCTACCTTATGGTTATCAGCAATGTTGTATAAATTCATTATCGTTTCCTTTACAAATATGTTGGACTCATGCTATTGTTTCTCCCCCCCCACACTGCTAGCATGGCTAAAAGGCTAAACAAGTCAGAAGTTTGATGGGTTTGTTGGCTCGTCACTGATATCACTGGAGTGCTACTAATGGTCCTTCACTGTCCTCCTAATAGGTGGATGGACACAAATGATTGTGGACAGTATAGCCAGAGAAAGAGAGCAGCTTCTCTTTTGCTGAACCGGCTGAGGAGCAGGCCAGTGTCTGACCTGGTCATGACGCCTCTGCTGGTTCCACAAATGTCCCCATCCCCATCAGCTGTTATCCAAACCCAAAGCAATCTGCCGCAGCCTGCTCCGCCCTTCTTTCAACCACAGCGGCCTCCGAATCTCTGCCTTTTCCCCTTAAAGTTCAGCCACAGGCGACCTGAGGTTCAGTCTGTTCATTCCTGCCTGTTTTACATTTTCCTCCGTGTAGCTGCCGCAAAACAACCCGATCAGCACTCGCTGCAATTACCGAATAGACTGAGGAAGCAGCGGCTTGATTTAGCAGACTGTTGGGACTGCCATTTTCTATTATCTTTGGGTCTATAATGATTAATGCCGCATGTGTGCTCCCCTCTCTTTCTCACACACTCTTTCTCTTCTTTCCTTTGCCTTCCTTTCTGTCTTTACCTCTTGCTCCATCTTTCTCCACATGCTAATATCTCATCGTTTCTCCTTAGCGGGGGCTCCAGACCCAAAGTCCACATTACCAGATGTCTGTACAAACTAAGCGAGAAAGGAAGTCCTGGCTATGTGATATGAAGATGAAAGCTAAGATGGTGTTTGATAGCCCGCCCCCCCTCCCCGAGCTGTGCTGCTGAAATAAACAAGAGCGGAGAGCTGGAATATTAAAGTCTGTGTGCCTTTTCTCTGAGGATTCCCACGCAAAGCAAATAATCTCACCAGTGATTGTTCCATATATGGTTATGTACTGTACGAAGGGGACCCTAGTGTGTTAGCTACTCAGTATCACGCAGAAGGCAACAATGGCAAGCTGTTCCCCATTGCAGTGGGGAAAAGAGCATGCACTGTAATCTGTAATAAATCACATATTCTATATGCTGTGATATAAAGTATCTGAGTACGTACAGCTAAAAACAACAAAATGCCAAAGGAAGGGCATATTATGGTAATATTCATCACAACATCGCTACATAGCGCAACATGAAATGACAAATAACCTATTATGAGCCTACACTCAAAGCAGCCTAAATACATGGTGTGAACCACTTCCTGGTTAGGAGAGGAGAGCTGCAGAAAGACACAGAGCTGAATTTAGCCAAAAGCGTTGACACACTAAAACCCTCCAGAAGCCGCAAGACCTTCCATCCTGCTTCTCCCCAAACCCTACCCAGCAGGCCGTGCTGTTCCAGTAATTGAGTGAGTAATGGACTTATTCCGCTGAGTGGTTCTCTGGGTGTACTCAATACTGGGATGTAAATCCTGTGGCAAATGGCAGATTAGAGGGAGAAAAAAAAAAAAAAAAAACTTAAGGGAAATAAATAAAAGCACACAAAAAAGAAAGTACACGAACAAAAGAAAATCCATACTACAATTATTCCCACGCAGTAAATTCAGCTTTAGTCGTTTTCATCCGCCTTCTCTTTAAGCCAACTGTTCTATGTGGATTCTGAGGTTGTGTGATGCAGCAGCAGCAAGACACAATATTCTTTCTCTGCCTTCACATTTCATTCGGTCTCCCATACCCACCTCTTGTTTGTCCCTCTGTCCAGACATGCTGTCCTCTATACATACACCCGGGCTGACACGCTGGACCCCTGCCACACATTTCACTGGTGGGAGACACTGATCGGACTAATCCTTTTTTCTCCCAATGCACCGTGCAGCCTAGATCCTCCAACAATTAGCATGTACAATAAACCCATTATCCATAAATCCATCCGAGGTCTCAGCTCCAACCCATCACCCATGAGTCCTCCCCCCCCCCCAACATAACACAGCCTCCCCTGCTTTCTTGTGGTTTTCTGTCACTATTAACTAACAACACATTGAGGTTTGCCTCTGGATTACCACACATCCTGACAACTGCACTCGAGTTGTCTCATGATCTCTCTATCTGTCCACTTCTCTTTCATCTTCATGTGAATCAGTTTGTCTATTATTCTTACCCCCTTCCCCTCTCTCCTCTGTTTCTCCTTTCCTAGCCTCTCTTTTCAGACTGCCCGGTGACCACCGTGGTTAAATCGTGGGCCCTCGCCGTACACCTCACTGGAGGAATCCACTGACTGAAACAATCCCTTTCTTCAAAACATACCATTCTGTCCAGATCCCCTCACAATTAGCAGCCCACAGCCAGATAGCCTATAGTGTAAATAAGCAGCCACGAGTCAAAACAAACATGTGCCAGGGGCGAAGGGTGCATATACCTACAGCAAGACCGCCAAGCGAAATATTTTCGGGCCGCCTTGAAATGCTGATGCTACATGTTGCAGTGATCTCATCTGCTGTAATATTGTTTTTGCCATGTAGGCTACAGGCTCTTTTTTTCCCCTTGTTCTGCACACACAAATGGGGTGTATTCTTTGCGCCTGGGCTATAAATTAATGTTTTTCTGGGAGCCTGTTGCTAGGGGCTGGAAAGGGTGGGGGAGTGAAGAAAGGGGGGCGGTGGCCAGGGGCCAATTAAAATACAGATGTCTGCCTGTCGGTGTAATTCCATTCAGCCATGATTTACATTTAGAACAGTCACCCAAGGCCTGCCACTCTACGCTCGCGCAGGAAATCGAAGCTGACTCCAACCTAATGAGAAAAGTGAACCTCCCGAACTTTTATGAGACTCTCGTCTGAAAGAAGCCCTGCAACTTTGGCCATAATATGAAAGCCCCCTTCAGCTAATCAACCATTGACAGGGGAGACCTGTGCATTAGGAGCTCAGCAACCAATTTCCCTTTGTACTGCTGGCGTGAACAATGCACGGCAGGAAAGTTGCCCTTTGTTAATAGTCTAGCTTGGCAGCCTCTCCCTTAAGGATAATCCCTGTCAAAAAGTTCAACTCATTTGAAGCATGTTCGCGAAGGTACTCAGCTAAGGATAAAAGATTTTTGAAAAGATCAAAATTTTCTGTTTGTTGTTTGTAGATTTTTTCAAAACTGCAGCATTGGCATGTGATCCACATAGCAGGAAACATAGCATCACAGAGGGAGCACAACGGAACGTGATATCGGGAGTCGGCGGGAGACAAGGGACAGAGAAAGCTTTTTCCCAATTCCGAGTTTGTGCATCCCCGATTCCTCTCCTTGATTCCTCTCCTCGATTCCTCTCCTTGCATCTCAGTCCGAGCCGAGGAGTCGAGGAAGAGACCCCAGGAGAGAGGAGTTGAGGCAACAGGCATTAAACTAACATCAGACATCTTTAGCTCCGGAGCTGTCACTTAAAAGCAACGTAAATTAATGTGAAATGCGGCGCAGCTGCATCAGCTGTTTTTTTTATCATTCGTTGTATATGATCGGGGTCATTAGAGCTGTCAGATGAGCAGAACAGTGTTCATGACAACTTCTGTATTCAATTCTGAAGTCATCATCAGTAAACATTTGTATTTGTTGCATCAGTTGCAACGACACTTTAATTTATATATATAGCTTTCATAGGCTATTTTAGTGTAAAACACTGTACATGCTTGTATGAAGATGTATTTGTGTGAATAAACTGCAATATACAGTATAGTCACACAAACACTATATCAGTCTATTATTGACTATGTTTACAGTGCTGCTCATGAGTATAGGAGCCCCTGCTTAAGTTGACTAAAAAGAGGAATCTGTTGGCTGGTTGGTTTGTTTACAGAAACCATAGCAATGCACAGAGCTGACCATCAGCCTGCGGTGAAAACCGAGATTGAGACAATGCGCTATACACATGTCCAAACAATGCCTCTAAAACCTGAATAATACCGTATTACTATCACACATCTTAATTGGAAAATGATACATTCGTAAAAAGGCCTTATTCGGAATTTCCAACCGGAACATGCTGTTTACATGACCTGTATCGAGTTTGGGATATTGTCATATTTTGAATACTAGTGGAATATTGGTCTGATATGAATTGGCTCTTTATCTGCGTCCGCGTGTAGGCTTAAAATCATCCACCCTCCACCAACCTGAATCTGTTATTTTCTCCGATTTAGAGACCTGCATGGACATTGAACTGCCCCTTTACAGTCCCCATTGGCTATGTTGCTTTTCAAATGATCTTTTGTATTGAGTATGCGTGTTTTCAGTTTAATGATTAAAGAGGCTGCTAGTTAACATTTTTATGCACCCAGTAACACCACTGCAGCTGATATCGTCGGACATTTAAGCAGCAAAACTAACTGTAGTGTAGTTTTAAACTTAACAACGGAAAACAGAACCACGGCTTTAGCTTTGAACATCAAAGAAGAAAGGTGCTGTTTTGCAAGCGTCTCTGTGGGGACGCAAATAAAGCTGTACGCCAGGAACTCTGCCATGTACATATTTTATAGATCGTTAATAACATTTGAAATGTTACATTAGGGATTATTTCACCCACCCAGTATTAATCAGAATGCTAATTTATATGATTCGACGGGCCCAATCCGTAGATAGTGTAGTCTATGGGATTATCTGTACAGTGCAAAAGAAAAGTAGAGTTCCTCATTAATGTTGAGTGATGGTTTGACTTTCATAGGCACTTAGTCACAGCATTGATTTGGTCAGAACAAGACATAAAGCACTGTGAGAACACATTGTGCTGTGCTTGTCAATAACTGTAATCCCGTATATGGAAGGGATGGAAGGGAACAGGACATGTTCTGTCCATGGCAATAATTCACAACTTTATTTGCCGTCCGCTGCTTTATATCAGTACTTTACTAATATCGCTTTCCGACGCATGCCTTAACAATCTTTCCCAGCAAAAGCAGTCAGGTCATTTACACTCAACCCTCAACCAAATCAGCTCTGGCTTTTGATTCCCATTTTATAAAGAAAGGTCAGTTCAGCAGTGATTTATAATATGTTCTTCTGTACATTCAACAAGGTAATCCATCAACGCAAAAAGAAATGGGAGCTCTGTAACAAAAATGTGCCTTCTCAAGACCCTGTGAGTGAATACACAGGAGGGGTATTATTTATGTGCACGCAAGATTGAGAAATGTATACTGTGTGTGTATAAATTTTGAAAGTCAACAAAAACGGTCTGCACAGGAAAGCCAGCAAAGTTCCAAAAATCATCTTCGAAGACAAAAACCAGAAGAAGGTTGGCTAGTTCAGGAGACTTATTGCTTTGTATCTGACATCTGTTTATTAATTTTAGAGCTCCCCTTCATGTGCTAATTCTATGCATGGCCAGTGCCGTCAGTGTCAGTGCCAGCCATTATTCTGCAGCTCATCCAGCTGAACTAAACAGGATACTCTCCTCGGACAATGCAGCCAGGAAGCAAGCTGTCCCCGAGGAGTTCATCTGTGGCACGGTGGCATGAGTACTTTCTACCCTTCATGGTCAAGATGTGCAAGTCATCCTTAAAAATAGAGGACACGCACAATGCTGTTGGAATTCTGTGCTAGCTTTCAAAACAATATCCCTGACCTGACCTGGTGTAAATCACCTGGGACTATGACTTGATGTGGAGAACAAAGAGGGAAGACCTGACGTGGTATTGTCTTCACAGTCAGCTGAGGGAACCTGGATTTGCTCGCCCAAGCCCCTGCACTTATGAAGGAGGAAACATAAAAACAGTAAAAGTTGTGGAACTTTTTTTCCGAGCCCCTTTGCTGCAGACATGAAGAAAATTACCTCTTTTAAGATTTTCCTTGGGTTGCACATTCCTGCGTGTGGGCGGATTGTGGGATTAATGCAAACGGGTGACTTGTCTTATTGATCAAGGTGGAGCGAGGCTTCAGTGCGGAAAGCCAATTTCCGAACATAGTATAACCCCCTCTCGGATGGAAGAACGAGGCCCGCTTTGGCACCGTATCCCACATCTGAGCCCTCGAGCGTGGGCCCATTTCCCTCTTTTTGCTCTCCCTGCACGGCGTGGGGTGGCGGAGAAGGACACGCATTGACAGCAGTGAGAAAGGGCAGGAGGGGGGCACTTCTGAGGTGAGCCTCGTCTCTAACAAAAGGGGTGATCAAACATGTTCTCAGTCTGTGAAAGAGAACGGCAGAACAGGGTGAACAGAGCAAAATGCGTGCCAATTTTGTCCTCCAATGCAATTCCTCTGATTTGGTTTCAGGGATGGATGCGGGAAATGAAAAACAAATGGGCTTCTTTTTGATGCCCCATGCACCCATTCATGGATCTTTTTCTGATTTGTTGCTTTTTATTAATTTATTTTTTTTAGGTCCTCTTGCTGTCTTTTTCTTTCCTGGCTGCTCTTGAAGGTGGAAATGCATTCCTAACATCCACAAGAAGCAACAAGGCTGCCCCCCAAAAAAACAAAAAAATACTTTTTCCCCACACAAACAAGTACACAAAGACTTTCTCTCATCTCAGTCAGTCAGACAGATTGTGCAAACAAACAGAATCACCATGGAGACAAAGTCTCCCTCCTCCCTCTCTGGACTTTAGTATGAAGTGCTTGAGTGGTGGGATTTTCTTATAATTTTATTGTGGACATTCTTGAGCTGTCGTGGCGACAGTCGGGGCATTTTTTTGCATCTACTGTATGTCAGTATTGTTAACACATTTTCCTTATGCAAACACACACACACACACACACACACAACTTACACCCAGCTGACTCAGCAGGACAGCGGTGATGATGCATTCCTGAGGCAGGGACACATGGGTGCGGGGAGCTGACTGGCTATATGTGCACAGCTTGATGACATCCTCCCCAGGGTGCTAATGATTGGGTGACCTCCTCCCGCTGGCTAAGCCGCCTGCCGAGCAGAATACATAGCAGACTGTTACCGTTTCCTCTCCCAGCCTCCTCTGTGTGACTACTGTACTTACTTTATCGACGGCATTAACTCGAGGAGCGGCTCGGGAAAAGCCGATGCAGCCGAGCCAAACCGCGCTCTTCATAAGACTGTATTATCTCTGCAATCTGAATTCAATTAACAGCAAACCCACTCAGAGTTCAAGCGCCAGAAGGGGACTCTGTGTGTGTGTGTGTGTGTGTAGAAATCCAGGGAGATGAAACAGCAGGAGAGAAACAAATTACGCCATCTTTTCTTTTTTTATTGAGAATTTTCTTGCCCCCTTTGTGACATGCAACAATGGCTTTGTACTCTGAGAAGGGGAAGGTGGCAAGGCTCACCTTTCACTGCTGAATTCAAAATTGAGTGAATGGCAAGGAAGAGAGTCCCCCCAGCCCCTTTTTTTTTCTTATATCAAATCTCATTTTTCACTCACACAGGGTCACTGGAGTAGCGGGGAATCGCTCCTCACTCGTTGCCAGGAAAATTCAAACGAAGACATGTTTGCATGCAAGTGTTTTTTTTCTTCTGTTCCTTCACCCTCTGTTGATACAAGGACATGGACATCACACACAGAAGACTTTGAATTGACGAGGCAGTGACAGCTGGGGCTCAAATGTGCTGTGGCAGGATATGGTAATGTGAACCAAATGAGTCTCATACGCACGCTGAGTGGCCCTCGAGACAGATCCCTTCCTATGAAAAGGGTGTCGAAACATACGGTAATTGCTCTCCGTGTCGTTTGGCAGCGGTACACCTCCTGACTTCTGGAGCTTTTTATAGACAGGGTAATTCTCCATTATTCTGCCGACGTTACATTTCAAACGAGAGGGGAGACGATGGGGAAAACCAGGGCGACGACGCACTTATAAACTTGAGAAGTGATAAAAACAAATGGGAATCGGGGGGGACTTCCAATGGAAATAACTCATGTACTAGTTTGGTCCCGGCACTGGAAAAGCACTGTAACTCAGGACCAAAGGATTTCTTTTTTTTTTGTACTTCCTTGCTAGTAATAAATATTTTTAAAAGGAGCGGTGGGAGCCGTGTGTGTGTGTGTATGACAGTTATACTGCAAAGTGCTAAGGTAACAAACGCGGAGATACATAAGTACAGCAACCAAGGCTGTCTCCCGTCCTCCAGCTCTGAATAATGAAAGGACTGCAGGATGACAGCTGCTGGTGAGACCAGCAAATGAAGAAAAGAAAAAAAACAACATTGATGCGAGTTTTGTGAAGCAGCTTTGAAACTCAATTTCCCTCCACCTCTTCCATATCTCTGACACACATCGGAGAATTCCTGTGTCGACCGTCTCTCGACGGGAGTGAGTGTCAGCCTCCTTTTTCAAGGCAAACTGATTTGTGGCGAGATCTTGACACATGAATCCATGAATCAGCCAGGCAGACCGACAGGTTGCTGAGTAATGAAGTGCCTCGGCTCCTGCCTCTCCTCTGCCTTCACGTTCTCAGATACCTCACCTTGTGGAGACCACCTTTATGGTTCCAATCATAATGCAATCACGCTTTAGAAATAATGTCAGTGGTTAGCACTACATCTCATCACAGCTTGAAAAGTAAAGCCACACATCATTAGTTAGAGGTTCGGCCCTGTGAAATGTCGCCATGTGTCACTGTGTGTGTATGGGGGGGGGGGGGGGATTACCTTCAGGAGTCTTAGGGTACTAAGACTCTTTTGTTTACATAATTTTGTCCAGACCAAGGGCAAGAAATGGCACATTATAGTATTTTTTTTCACACCACACTGTTTGCTCTGGTCCCAATCAGCAAAATGCAGCAACACCTGACACAGTTCACATCATCTACCACATGTGTCTTTGAACGGCTTTCTAAACTGCTCTTTGATTGGTCAGAAAGTAGTCTGGCTTTGCCAGACCTTTACGATGGCAAGGAAGGTCTGGGTAGCTCACACAGCATTCTCGAATGGGACAAAAACGTGCCCTGGTTTGTTGGCGTTTCTTTTAACCAATCACTATCGTCACTGTTGTTGCTAAGCACCGGGGAGAGCCTCTGCGCAATAGCCTCGGGAAGGAACTTGTTTTGGTGGAACATGTGTACATTCAAAAGTTGTGTAACAGAAAACTCAGATTGGACAGATAGTTTAGCTAACCATAGACTTCATTATTAACCAGAGTTTAGAATGACAACACAAAGAAAGTGGAAGGAAAAAAAATTCTGCAACATTTCTGGAAGTGGATTGTCATGGATATAAATTAGTGTGAGAAAAAAATATTTAGGGGAACCTAATATGTTTTTTTTTTAAAGATTATTTTTTGGGGGCATTTCTGCAGGACAGCTAGGTGAGAGAGAGAAGACAATCGCCACAGGTGGGATTCGAATACTGGACCTCTGCATTGAAGAGTAAACCTCTACGTCCAAGTTTGTCTGTGAGTCGCTGATAGAGCTGACGAATTAACGTGATGCATCAGAGGACAAGGACGTCTCATCCCTCTCAAACACGTTTCCTCGTTTCTTCTTTCCTCCCACAGTTTCCTCGTGTCTCTCCCATGCTTCCTCGGTGGGACAAACTAATACACAGGGAAGAGAAGCAAGTGGAGGAACCAGTGATGTAATTTAAGGGAAGTGCAATGCAGCCTATGTTGTACAAACTTGTCCTCATCCCATAATGCACAGCGCAGTTGACGAATGGCCATTTTACAGCCGACGTATCCAGGCATGTGCGCACAAATGTGACGTAAAAATGACATAGATCGTGCTGGCACGCCAGGATTTTGAGTGTGCATCCAGAGGGCGAGCGCCGCAATTTTTTTTGCGGCGTGCCACAAAGCGGGAACAGGAAGGCTGAACGAGTTCAGAGGTAACTGCATGCCAGGACTCTCAGAGTGACCGCAAGTCTTTCTTGTGAACTCAATGGGTTAAGTTTAGTTCTTAAATCGTGAATGAAAGGCTTGATCCGACAAAGTAGGTCATTGAATTGAACCAAAGCATTGACGTCAGTGCTGCTGCCAGTTCTGCCGTTGTTCACCTTTGGTCCCCTTTTGGTGCAGTTGCTGCATTCACACCTACCCAACCGATCCTCACCAGGGCGGAAAACAAACTCTAGCACAAATCTCGAATCACCCAAACTACATGAGACCGGTTTGAAAATGCCCTTAGTTGTTAATATAGGAATTTTTTACATGTTGTTCTCTTTTCCCCTACTCTCATGTTTTTTCCACACTGCTCTGGTTCCCCATAAATGGCATTGATGTATTTCTTTTTTCAAAGTATGACATCAGGATGGATGAGAAGAAATGTTTCAGCTCTCTCTGAGGCTGGGGTCATGGCTGAGTGAAGTGCAGACTGTGAGCCAGGAGGCAAGAGAAGACACAAGAGGGGCACGTTGAACACTTCTTTTTATTAAGTTGTACATATAGATTATGGACGAGATAGATGTTGTTAAGAGATAAGACAGATAAGCCGTCTGTCTCCATTGTGGTATGTGTGCAATGCAATTTCACAAATTCAATACTGGTATTTTTTTTCAATTTGACAGTTTACAACTCTGCAGAGCATTTATGTAAATGGAAACATGAGACCAAGCGATGGAAGGGCCCTTCTTCTCAGTGGTATCATATACGTGTCCCAAATCAAAATGCAGGTTGTAAATACAGAATGGTGATAAATACAAGTCATACAATACAGTATACTCAAATATACAGTCAGTCTTTGCATGTGTTGTCATGGCTCGACAATGCAATATGCAAAAGAAATGGAGCAGCTGCTACAGCTGAAAAAATAAGATGGTGGTGAGACAGCTGCAGAAAAATCTTGGGACACTAAAAAAACTATTTTACTCTCCATTTGTGCAGTTTGATTTTCAGTGACATTCTAGTCACAGTTGATTGACATCTGACAATGCCCATCCTGTATGTTCATATTTGTGTATACTAACTAATAAAGCAGTATTACATCACGCCTAGTATGGATTGATTTGAGACATGCCATAGGAGTCTAAAGTAAAACTGTATTTAGGCACCACAGTGCTTTGAGCTAAATGCTAATGTCAGCCGGCTAACATGCTAACAATGACATGGCATCCCGGTTGCAGGTTGATTTTTAGTGAATCTTTTACCATGTTCACATCTATGTTGCGTGTAATAGCATGATGGATGAACATCACAGGCAGTGTTGGGCAAGTTACTTCCAAAATGTCATTCATTATAGATTGCTAATTACTGTCATTTGAGAGTAATTAGTTATATTCCAATATACTGTCTCTGAATTGTTATGTGTTACACTAATTTTGTATTACTTTTGAGTTACATTCACCAAAATAACAGCGAAAGTCTGACTTGGCAGCTAGCTTGTGAATTTAACCACTGAATCAATAAAGTCTCCTCTTTATCCACTTAAATACAACACAGATCATTCATAATATAGTGTATAATTAATATAAATATGCAAATTAACTAAATATACAAATCTATACAATGAGATAGATGTGTAAAACGTACAATGAGGAAGTAGGAGAAAATTCACATACTCGATTAAAACTACCTTACAGTTGTATTGAAGTGCAGCATTGTTCTAAAATGTTTGTTTAAAGCATTTGAATAAGAAATTCATGTGGTTTAGTCTAAAGGAAATAGTCATTATAGTGTGATTCAAACTCCCTATTACTTGCACTTGATTTACAGCTGATATGTGAAAATGTACACAACCTCATTGGTTTGACAGTAATTTAGTTTTACTCAGAACCGTCAGAGGAAGTGCTTTTATTTTGAAGTAGCCCACACGGAAGTTGTCTATTGTGTACTCTTGCTAGCTTACTGAGATGAATTTGAGACGCTAGATGCCAAACATGTCCGGCTGCTCAATTTGTTGTAAAAGTGCAACATATTGGACAGTAAATGGTCAAAGTAAAAGACAAGCAGTTTTGGTTGTAATTCAAAGCCATTCAATTACAGGCTAATAAAATGCAATGGTATTAAAACCACCAGCAGCAAGTCTAAACAATAAATTCCCAACACGTTTCTATCTGTCAGCAGCACGGATACATAGCTGTCCATGCTGAACGTCAACTGTTGGGACACAGATGTTGTCCTTTCCGTCTCTGGTTCTGGCTCGGACCACGGGAAGAGATGGGACAGCTCCCTTCAACGCAGTGTTGTGGAAGTTTCTGTACAGCGAGGGAGGAATTTGAGTGGCAGAAGAGACCTTGTTGAAACAAAATAAAGACAGGCTGCAAACTGGATTAAAGGTTTAAGGTATTCGGTGGAAGGGTTTAATTGTTTTCTCCAGAGAACAATCAAATGACGAGAACAGCTTTCATAATGAACAGAGTTACAAAGTGGCCACAGTTCTGGTGAATACAATCAGTAATACACTTCTTTATATCCAGTGCCCCCATAAGAAAACCAACCCTTGTTTGGAAACCAGTTTAATGTCAAACACAACAATCAGTGGACCTCAGGTAGACAGTTGGAGCTCTTACGTATTTCTGAATCTGCCCCTTGTGTGTCCAAGTGTCTTTACCGGTCATTCTATCTTAGCTGAAAAAGGACATCTTGT
>NC_045750.1:21295386-21295526 GCF_008692095.1 Etheostoma spectabile | reverse complement strand
TTGGATAGGCTATGGTCTCAACCTGGGACCTGCTGTGATAAACACTGTTCTAGGCAACTGTTTCTGTCAGGCTCCACGTCATCTATTCAGAAAAGAAAATGGTTGTGGAGTCATAACAAACCCAGTTGTCTCCCATCAAG
>NC_045750.1:21256536-21295376 GCF_008692095.1 Etheostoma spectabile | reverse complement strand
CACACAGATGACAGATACAGAAGTCATATACTCTGAGAGGTTTTGGAGATCTTATTATGACTAATTAATATGAAAATCATTGGTTAAATGTAATTTTCCCATTACAGCAGCATGCTAACTCCTGAAAATAATATCCATCTCGCAAATGTATCTGTTTCTGCAGTCACCTTATTCATCGAATACAGCAACAGAAATACCTTTTTTTTTTTTCCTGTGAAGAAATGTTTCGAGGTGTTGGTGAATTCTTAAAAAAACAGAAACGCCACTAAATGTTTCGTTAAAATGCGTTGTAACTTGCTTTACTGAGATTGTAACGAGTATAATATCACCGAAATGTAATTAGTAATGCGTATATAATGTATTTCTTTTTGTAATGCATAACTCGCAACAATGTCAGTAGATTTCCGTGTTGCCAACGTGGCGACTTTTCACACTCTCTTAGCAACTTAATAAGAGAGTGACTAGCAAAAAATTCAGGTACGTCAGACCATGAGGGGAAACGCACATTGCCATTCTGTCTAACATTACGTTGTAGATGCATGCAGGAAAAATCCTTCGTTACTTCGAGACAAGGCTCACGTGTGTGTTATGCTCTTTTTCATTGTCACATGTGTACTCTTGAGGTCTACCTAAATAGGTTTACTTTAGTGCTGTCAAACGATTCAAATATTTAATCGCAATTAATCACATTAATGTCATAGTTAACTCGCAATTAATCACACATTTTTATCTATTCTAAATGTCCCTTGACTTCTTTTTGTCCCATTATTCTTTTTCTCATTTTAATGCTCTTATCAAAATGGAAAAGTGGATCGGCTTGCTTTGTGCAAATGTTTTTTATTGAAAACAACATTGGTCTATAGCCTACTGTAGTGTTCAGTTTCACTCTAACATTCTCACTTGGAGCAAATAACCTCTCACACAATGTAACACTGTCCATCAATAAAAGGGTGAAACAAATACTTTGACCGGGGGTGGGGGGGGAGGATTGGTATCAGCTGTGTGCTTGGCCATCAAGTGGTATTTCAGACTGGCCGTGCTGCGATGATATCTTAGTTCACAACAACATAACCCACAGATCACTTTGGTCTTGTCAATGGAACGTTTGGCAACTTTTAAAAAGTAAACTTTCCATTCAGAATCTTATTGGCGTCAATTTGGGCGTCTGGTGCTCGCCATCCACTCAAAACGTAACATTACAACTCTTTGGCCGGTTCGCAAGCCCAAACGGCGTGTGTGTAGCGTGCCTGTTGTTTGGTTTCCAGACTAGCTAGATCCGGTGTGGTGTTGTAGTTTTTCGTTACTAGTTGTTGCATCAGCATGTGAAAAAAATTGATGCCGTTAAAATGGGTTAGCATTAACGCCGTTAATAACGCTTTTGACTGACACCACCAGTTTACATGCTTTGATGTTCCAGTAATATCACGTTGCCGATGTTTTCAAACACTTACATTGGCTTGTACACAGTCTCCAGTTTTTATGATTAAGACAGAGTAGCTGTCAAAATGCTCTATATGCAATCTGTTGCTGATTTTAATAAACATCACACTGTACATGATCCGTAACGGATTTAGTCTCTCTGTTGTCACTGTCAGCCACAAAACATGTGTTCTGTACAGAATAAGCATCAGTCAGACAAAGAGCAATTAAAATCCCTCCGATTCAAAAACAAAAAAGAGTTTATAAAAATGTCATCATGTTGAGTTGATTCTGAACCAGTCAGCTGTTAGAACAGCTGAGAGGCCGGCGTTTCCCAGCATGCCCTGGGTCTGCCTGGGTCTTGCAGTCGTTGAAAAGCAACTGCGCAGCCTGCGTCTCAAACCTGCGGCTGCCTTGATCTCGTCAGGTCATCGTAGCCTAAACGTGCATGACGTTGTAGCAAGTCGGGATCTCGAACGAGCCTAATCTGTCTGAGCTCTTGACCCGCCATCCTGAAAAGCCCAGTCTGCTCTGATTGGTCAGCTGGCCCACTCTGTTGTAATTTAACCTAATTAAAACAAGCCACTGCTCAGGCAGCACCCATGGACACCACAAATGAAAATCTGGGCTGGCGTTCTTAATCAGGGACTTCACTAATAAAGGAATTCCAAACAGGACTGTGGGCGAGGCGTTTTTAGGCAGTTAAGAAAAAGTGCTGTCTGTGGAAAATGTATCTTTTTGTACTTTGTTCATCCAGTACAAACACAACAACTTATAAAACTCACTAAAATATGGTAGTAATCCCAAAAAACACTATAGGGGCTGTTCAATTATTTTTTACCATAATGTCTCAATGTTTCTTTTTGTTAAAATGGATTTAAAACATTTGTATTGGTAAAAGTATTGTTCACAAACTGGTATTGAATTTGTAGTACCCGAACCAGTATCAGTCAGCCAGGAGCAAGCACTTTTATGCAAAGGATACGCAATGACGTCACCAACATGCAATTGAGGGTATGACGTCATGTGGTGACTTTTGGAGCTAGAGCTGTAGCTTTCATTGGAAAAGGATTGCCAACACTGGTAGGTATGGTATTGAATGGACCACCTCATGGTGGCGGTAGAGCAAAAGTCAGGGAATCACCAAACTCACTAGAGTTCATCCTCAAGGCACCATGAATGTATGTGCTAAATATCATGGCAATTCGTCCTGTAGTTGTTATTAGAAATTAAAGTCTAGGACAAAACGGTGGCCATCCCTGGAGCCACATTATTAGCGTTGCTAAAAATGCAGTACAATTGAGCTTGGTTCCATTTTGTAAACAAGTGATTTTTGAACCTTCTCTCTTGGGCTGCATATGTTTTGTAACAAAGCTTATGTTTTACATATTGCATTGTGTGAGGAAATTCAGCCAATGTAGGAGTTAGTTTAATAGCATACAGAGTAATGAATCTGCTTACTTTTAATTGCAGAAAAGCTTTAGAATTTTAATAGGTCCAGACACCAATCTCCCAAGAATAATTTTGGAATGTATTTTATCCCTGGAACTTTAACTGTGTCCCAACCCAGCTCCTGAAATAAAAACACTGCATTAGATAATCGCAGTGTGTCTATTAAAGCCAAATGTGAAGAGAGACCCAAGGGTGGAGATCAATTGGATAATTCAAGGGCAAACCAAGCAGTTTTTATTTTTTTTTATTATTTGTTGAAAAGTGAGAGCACCAGTAAAAGCGGAAAATAGATAATATGTCAGAATATTTCAGTCCCTTGAGTGCAATGCGGGCCCAAGGCTTTCAGACTTTAGCCAAGCTGAAAAAAAGGAGAGACATTAAGTCCTTTTTTTGCATGCCTAATATTACATATCCCCTCTCTTAACTGCCAAAATATCAGGGTGGAAAGAACAGAACATTAGAAAAGCTTTTAGAAATTTTCTATGTGATGATTGTGCAGTTCCTGACTGACTTTCACACAGTTGTTTAAGACGTCTACAGCGGCACACAAAACTGTTAACAAAATACTGTGTCCAGAAGTGGGAAAAGTGGAACAATGTTTGTCAGAGAGATTAGTTTAACCTAAACAAGGGAAATGTTGCGAGCGAGAGGCTGCCACACATTGGCTGCCGGCTGAAAAGTAAAGATGACCGGAACGATCAAATGCACGGCAGACCGTGGAGCTGGCTAGAGAAAAGTAAATCGCTCAGGCTCAAAGGATTTGACACTGATCCAGGTAGGAAGATGCCAAACTATCAAAACACTGCAATCCAAACAGCTTCATGAAAGAAAACCAATGTTAAAAACTTCCTGACAACTCATGGAAGACATGACTCACTGCAGTGAGCTATTTATCTGCTGTTATTTCTGAATTATGCCTTTATTTGCTATTTTCAAACTATGTTTTATTAAAACATACTCCTGAACTTTTTCTGAACTCCTGTCTTTGTTACTGACAGTAAAACAATCTGTTTATTAAGTCTAATGTAAATTATTTAATTTTCCCCTCATGAATGTGAAGTCCATGTTCATAAAAACCTGACCAGCCCTATATCTTCACACAGTTCCCACAACTCCCATCACAGCTCTGCTATCTTTTCTCCCGTTTATTACTCCCAGATGCTCTGAAACTCTTCAGGCCTGTTGCCACCCAAGGTGACGATTAAAACGACGTGCCGGCCCCATTCGCAGTGACATATCTCGGGTACGGCATCATAAACACTCGCTTATCATTGACAGCCTCATTCAGAAAACTTTAGCTACCTCGCCACACACACACACACACACACACACACACACACACACACACACACACACACACACACACATTCAAACGTACTGTGCATCTGTCATTGCTCCTGCTGTTTGTCATATGACAGATGTGCATTTGTTTTTTGCATTTACTGTAATCTATGTATATGTACATTGGCATGGAAACAGAGTGATGTCTGTGTGGTTGAGGAGGGTGGTTTCTTCCTGTGCATGTGGGAGTGTTTCTCTGCAGTAGGTGTGTGTGTGTGTGTGTGTGTGTGTGTGTGTGTTTGTCTCACTCTGTTTCCTGTCAGGCTCTGAGGCTCCATGAAAGTCCATCAGGCGAGCAGGCAGGCAGGCACTGCTGTGGGCTTATTGAATGTTGGTTCAGGCCTGCAGGGAGGGCGCGCTCAGGCTTCCTTAATCACAGCACAAATGCCTTTATTCATCTTCAGAACAGTGCAATTAATTTCGGTGCTGGTGTCAGAACCTTTGGGGAAATCTGACCTGTTATTGCCTCTCATGGCCGTGCATGTTCTTTGTCTCGCTCTCGGCGCCAGACAGGCATTCAAAAACAAATTTCTAGGCTAATAATGTATTCACATTCACAGCAAGGGACCCACTAAATTTTCTCTGTTTTATATATACAATAGAGCTGTTCGTCCTGAACTCTGCATGCAAATCTCAAAACTACGTTCAAATACAATTAAAAAACTCTTTTCTGTTAGCACCTCGGTGGTTTGTCTAATTAGAAAGTGTGCTAATTGTAATTGTGGTAAGACTTTGGTACCAATCACAAAATCAAAGAATAACGCTGATGTTCTGCTCTATTTTTTGCCCGTCTCTCAATACTGTCTGATTTCCCTAGCGAGTCCCTGGCACTTAGACAAGCCTGCTTGTTACTAATGAAGATGTAAATCTTTAAAAAAACAACAAAATAATTATAGTTTTATTTGAAAAAAATGCTCAGTAATTTCCTTAAGCAGATGGGCTCTATAGTATTTAGAAAAAGTTGCTCAAACAGGAATACATGGATTTGGAACTATTTCCAGCGGCAAAACAATGTGGAAATTTAACTACAGAGCTCATACATCAAGCTATGGCCCTAAATTGGATTTGTTTATGCTAAAAATATAAAATATAACCACCTTTTATACTTTAGTGGCCCTTCAAATCACTGCATTGCAAACAAATTAACAAATTTAATTATTAGATCACTTCATAACCTGAGGAAACTATAGCCTACTACTAACTTTCAAATTGCTGAAACATGCTAATAAATCAATGTATTTGTATGTTGCAGTAAAACTGCTACTTGTGTTCACCATTTTCATAATTAGTGTCTCAAAGCAACATTTAATTACAGTAATACATAATCAGCAGTAGCCTATATAAGCACGTTATTTAAAATGCATGTATTTTAAATGTACATTTGCAATATGTGGGCCAACATCATAACTCGTATTGCAGTGAAAGTTTGAAAAACATCATATACAAATGTTAAATGGATCAAATGCGTAATAAAACAAGAGAAAAAGGAACTACAGTTTTGAGAATTCCAGGTATTATGAGGTTATCATCAAACAGTCGAAACAAGGCCAGCTTCTTGAAATCCCCCGCATTCCATTACACTAAAACTGAATGTCTGATGTAAAATATTGTCAAGTCAAGAGGCTCATTCTGGATACAATTAAACAAAACGTTCCAAGCTTACAAGATTTTACAATGTTGTACTTGTGATCCTCTGGCCAAGTGGAGGAGCACATTCAGATACACCAGCTCTTTAAGGGCTGCACGTTTCTTTCTCAGGGTGAATCATGACACGGATTGATTTAAACCTGAAAGAAACCAGATGCAACCACAGCAGTTATGAATAACTGGGAGTATTAGCAGAACCACATTTCTGGCCATGCGGCTTCAATAGCTCCCATAATCACCAGTGCTCCTAATATTAAAGTGCTTTGTGAGGGTCACACAAGGTTATTAAACACAGCCGTGTTATTCATAGAACATGATGTGCTGGAGTTTATCAGTGCTAACTGCCATGGTTAGGGTTACTGAGATGGTTTATACAGCGCAGAGCAGACTGAATACACAGTGTGGACACTGTGCCATGGAATATTTTAGTACCATTCATATTCATTGTTAGTTTGTTTGTTGGGAATAAGCCTCACATGATTCCTTCCTCCTTCACTCTTCCAACATCCGGCAGTTACAAAGCTATACAAGCTCCCTTTTTTTTTTAGCAACAGATCTTCCATCAAAATCAATCACGACGCAGCCAAAATCGGGTTGACAAAATTCCTTTAGAAGTAGCCATCCTTATTATTGTAGGTAACCCAAAGCCGCCACAATAGTCAAGTTATCTAACCAAGTTAGCATACATGCTACGTAAAGTCGGAAACAAGCCACAGAAAAGAGATTAACCACAACAAAAATAATACTTGCCACAGAAACACAATTTTAACCATTTATCAAGCAACAAAGGGTTTAACACTTTAGCTCAGTGCTAAAAAAACAAGGAAGTGAGAAAAACTGCAGTTAAACGAGTGGCCACTTGTAGGAGTTAATCCCCATAGACTTCTATGGTAAAATGCCCAACCTTGTAAACAGTTTTACAGCCTCAAAAAAATAGTAGCGTATTTCCCCCTTAATGGCAACTGTGGGCAATTATATTAAGGCTTTAAGTGCATAATTAACGGCCTCAGCTCCTGCTCTTTGCCCATTTCGGGCTAGGCCAAAATAACAACTGCTAAAGCCACCAAAGCTGCGCACTTTGAGCTTAATTTTTGGCTCTTCAGAATTCTTTTGGTGACATCAGAGAGACAACGTCCACATTTTATACAGTCAATGGGTTTATGCTTCTCCATGAAATACACACAGCCACTAACAGGCTAACTGTAGCTGACGCGCCTATTGCATCACAAAAACTACCCTAGCAACAATATCCTAATGCTAGCTCCACATAACACAACTAGTACACACTACTTCCCTATGTCAGCAACTAGCTTTATTTAATTATTGGCAGTGCTAACGTACTAGAGGCTTAGTTTGAGAAAAGTCCTCAAATTTTAATTTTAAGCTAAGCAGATTCAAGCTAATAGCTTCTCTTCTGAGTAAAACTCCAAGTACTGTAGCTAAAACAGCTAGCCTAACCCAAAGCAAAAATCCCCAAGCTGTAGCGGTTAGCCAAAAACATATTAGGAAAACAGATGCTTCAAACAATGTTACATACATGGCAGTCAAGAGAAAGAAGGAAATTAATAATATGAGCCTAATACCAAACTTAACAAGAAAGATTTGTAGTATGTATCGCTATTATCTATTTTGTCACACCAGATTTGTGTCTGTGTTTTCGCCTCCAAGAATTAGCAGACATTAAATTTCAGGCAAGTCCCATTTGAAGATGTTAAATATTTGCAACAGTGTTTGAAGTGCTTTTCTCAGGTCCGTGCGGGAGCCAGCAGTCGGTTTAGAGAGCTGGCAGGACAAACATCAACAAGCAGCGCGTCCCCCAGTGACTCTGAGAGGATGTCGAGTGAGTGAATGATTTTGTGTGTGTGTGTGTGTGTGTGTTACTGTGGATGTGCTACATCGTGTGAGCATCTGAGAGCGCGTGCACAAGCATGTGTGTGCATGCTGTTTATTAATGTGCTCTCGTGTCTGCCAAACATCTGGGCTCACCTCGGTGTTTGAACATTAACACAGTACACACAGGTCAAAACAACAACTGCCAAATAAGTCATTAGGAGTGAGATTATGAAAGTAACAGCATATGTTCTCCAGAGCTAATCATAATTTGTCTTCATGTGTTTCCTTCCTCCGTCTTTCCGCAAAATCACTTATGGATGACCCCATTTGTATCCACTCACCAGACGGATTTTTACAGCCTCCGTCGTTGCAGCCACCCAACGTTTACGTGCAATGGAAGGTGATCTGACGTTTTCTCTCCAAACACCCTCTGTCTATCTATTCACACAAATTATTTTCTTCAGCGTTGTCCTGAAGTGTATGAAAGACATTTCTTCTTGCTGCTGTCATGGCACAGATCCCACTCATTCCCTCATCTCTTTCTAATTATGCAACGCTACGTATTTTAAATTGCTCCATAAAATGTGTTTCATGTAAAAAGTAAGGGTGCAGAACCCAATTAGCGCTGGAGCAATGAGAAAGCATGCTGTTCCAGCTCAATAGAGTCAATTATAACTGGACATGGAGGTGTGTGTGTGTATATGTGCACGCGTGTGTGCGTGTGTGTGTGTGTGTGTGTATGTGTGTGAGAGTAAAATGAGCCACGTGGGACTCCTCTCCACCTGAACTGACAGAATCACACAGCCAGTGCCCGGGACATATTTTCATGGGGCATTAGGAACTGGTATTTAATTGCAAGCAGATTCAGTAAATTGATTTTGATTTAGATTGACCTGCAAATGTGGCGTGCATGCGAGATGTGCATAAAATAAGTTTTTAAACAAGCATTTTACAGTATCAGTTTTTCATTATGCATTCATAATATATTCCTTTCCTTTTACTGAACAACCCTGTCCTTTGGAATATTGTGGCAGGAAACCTAAATGTAGACTTTAGATTTGTTTTATAGGAATAGGCTGCTAAAACACTTGTTTAAAGGGTAACTCCAGTTGTAGTTGTACTTGCATTCCAATCAGTAAAAACAACACTAAGTTAAATGCTAAGATCTATTTAATAAAAAGAGCCAGACAGAGAAAAATCTAACCAACTTTTTTTCAATTATAAAGATTGAGGTGTTTTATAAAATATGCTGTGAAAAATATCAAAACAGCCCCTATTCAGAAATTGTGCTTTTAATCAAGCTGTCAGGACTTCCATACAGTTGTGATGTCACACGGCACTATTTATATATATATATATATATATATATATATAGGTAGAATGTGCCTACAGTCATAAATTTGAAAAGACCTGAAAACACTGAACAGTCAGAGCCGACTGGACCCTTATATGTATATATATATCCAACACATAACCTGACCATAACTATAAAAAACCTTTTTCAGTTACCTGGAGTTGATATTGTGAGGAACCATATAAGCCACTGCAATATTATTTTAAAACTGTTTTACAGGAATGACATTTTTTTTTTCCAGCACCAGTATGGATTTTTGAACACAAGCACCCACACACACACACACACACACACACACACACACACACACACACACACACACACACACATTTACCTGCAGAAAGATTAGCTGTAGTTAGCCATTCCCAGGCTGTGCCTGGTCAAGGCCGCTTTGGCTATTGATTTCCACTCCTCAAAAACTAATGCGTCTCCTGACCTTGGCTACATATAAGGAAGCGTCAACAACAGATTTGGCACAAACTGCCTCACAGAAGCGATTAAGCTCTAAATTTCAATGAGCCATGTAGCCCCTTTTGCTTAGCTTTCTGGTGGAGTGGTCAATGTCAGATTAATGGTTTTATCTGAGCTAGAGTGCTGAATATAATTCCAACTTTTCTCTCTCTTACTCTGCTGCAGTGGAGACTACCTTTTCTTTCAAATAGAAATGTGTCCATCACAATATCCACATTCTTTTGTTACTTTCTAGCCGTTTTTTGTACTTATACATTACACTGTAAAACAAAGGTGTGGGGAAAAGATTCCAATTCCAATTATTTATTTATTAATCTCAGCTCTTTTAATATTAAATCGAATGAATGGCTACAGTTTCTTCAGCCTGAATAAGTGTACCTTTGCGGTTTGTCCTTGAGACAGGAGCGGGTCAGTCATGTTAATCATGTCCTTTCATTCTTTTTTTTCCACCTTCATTTCACACCTTACTTCCTGCCACTCCATTCGCAGGTCAACAGCAACTATTGATTTACACCCCTCACCTAATCACTTAGGTAACATTTCCCCGGCAGCTGCTTTTGCCTTCCGTGATTCATCGCCAAGCGGTGAGCTCTCCCAGTTGCCACTAATTAAGCGTAAGGTCAGCTTTTAATCATCACCTGCTTGTGCAGCGTGAGCGACTGCCCTTGCTGAAAAATCTCCAATCTGCTGCAAGATGAGGCCTGTCAGACAGGAAAAAAAGCTATTTTGTTGTGTCTTTTTTTTTTACTCAAGCTGCAATGAATAATAATAATAATAATGATAATAATAATAATAAGTTCTTATTTCAGTGGCTTGAAACCATTCTAATTTTGTAGAGTTTGGGAGAAAAAAATGAAAGAACACTGAGCAAAATCATCCTTGGATTTTATCCCTTGGCTTGATAATTGATGTTGACGTGAGCAAATGCTTGACTGAATCATCTTTCTGTTTTTAACCTACTCTGTTTCTTTACACTTTGTTCTCACAGACACACACACATATCGGTATGCTACCCAGGACCAACTCATTCCAACTGACATTTATGTGCTATAAGTGCCACTTCGGTCCTGTGTCCAATGATTTAACCACTTTCGACACTAGCCAAGAACCCCCTCTCCCCCTATACTCCCATCTCACACCCACACCCACACACCCACACACACACACACACACACACACACACACAATAACTGTAGGCAGGAGTTTAACCTTTAGCTGTGTGTGTATGTGTGTCTGTGTATAAAGTGAAAGAATGGCCTTTTTGGATATATTTTTATCCGTTTAGCAGAAATGAGTGGAAATCAATAGCCAAAGCGGCCTTGACCAGGCACAGTTTGAGAATGGCTAACTACACCTAATCTGGCTGCCGGTAAGTGTGTGTGTGTGTGTGTGGTCTAGGTATAGCTACATTTGTGGGGACCAAAAATTGTGAAAACAGTATACTTATGGGGACCTGAGTGCTTTGTGGGGACCAAAATGCTGGTCCCCATACCGTTAAAGGGCTTTTTGAGGACTAAGACTTGGTTTTAGGAGTAGGGTTAGAGTTAGGTTATGGTTAGGGTGAGGGTGAGGGTTAGGCATTTAGGTTTGATGGTTAAGGTTAGGGTATGGGGCTAGGGAATGCATTATGTCAATGACTGGTCCCCACAAAGATAGGCAGACACGACTGTGTGTGTGTGTGTGTGTGTGTGTGTGTGTGTGTGTGTGTGAAAGAATGGCCTTTTTGGAGATATTTTTCTCCTCTTAGCGGAACTTATTTTTGCAGTCACCTCTCCACAGGGGTCAGAGGTTACAGGTGTCTATGGAGGCGATTGTTATTGCTGTTTGGCATTACTCACTCCTGGGATTTCCAATAAAAGCACTGTCTTCCTACTTAACATGACGCTTATGTGTGGACATCGCTTCTCCAGCACGTCATTAACTCCAAATAGAAATCATTTCACTCACGCAAGCATTCAATATCCCACACAACCAGACATGAATGACATGTACACTAACAGCTTGCTTTGTCATTAAGAATCCAAGCTGTAATGTTTCCATGTTTCCTTTCAGATGGACTCATTTGAGACGGTATACCATGTCATTTATCACACACTACATTTGCAATTGCTGTTATGTACCTCTTAGCATGCCTGAGAGTCTTTCCGTGATAAATTGAAGCTAAAATAGGAAAGCTAGGCACTTCCAGGAAGATTCATTCTTCATTATTCTCAAGCTTTGCATTTGGAGCTTTAAAAAAGAAAACACTGCTGTGTATATCCAGTGGTTTGAAACAAGCAAAAATGTTTTGCTCAAAAATAGGTCTCCTTTAAAGTCTATACTGAGTTCTGGCAACAAATCTTAGTTGTTCACACGTCATTCTCATGAGGTCAAACATGGTGCTTTATGGAGGAACAGTGCGCGAAATGGAGCATTTTCTGGCCGTTGGCCATCACAGTTGATTCCTGTAGTGCCAGAACAAAGGAAAAAGAAATTGCCCACCAGTGTCCTGGGTGATGTATGCCTGTGCAGAGGGTAATTGCTACAGGCACAGGGGGACGAATGCAGTGCATGGGGCCAGCATCCAGCCGATGAAAGCGGCAGACAGGCGGAGGGCAAAACAGGCGGAGGGCAAAACAGGCGGGGAAGTGGTCCATCCGTTGGAGAGAGGACTTGTGATGGATGGGCTAAAGGAATGCCTCCAGACTCCCTCCGAGAGATTGAGAGCCATTCTCTCAGTGCCAAAGTGGCAGACACAAATTGCTGAGATAGAGCTAAGGTCGCATTGTTATGGACTCCCAGACACTGATGCCTTTCAGGTTGTGTAGCCTCTCTGGGGGTTTGTGGAGACCTGGCTAACATAGTAGAGGGACGGCTGGCAACCTCTCTCTGAGTGCTTGTAGAGGCTTACGTCTGCCTGTCGAGACGCATCAAAGCCTCCCGGCAACGAAGAAGCCCAGACCCGGCCAGTCGTAAGTGGAACTGATGTCTTCATAATCAGGACCATTTCCTGGCAATGGTTGTGGGGGAATGTTTTGCATTTATTTTTATTTTTTTCATAAAGCGAAAATCCATATTTAAACAGAGTTCATGTGTTAGTCCTATGATCTTAGAAAGTTGAGCCAACCTTTAAACACAGAAACAAGCTCACTCCCACAACTAGTAGAGGCTAGAGAGGAAAAAGTCTCTGAAGGCATCAAATGGCCGCACTTTGTTGAAAATTGAAGTAGAATGATTTTGTGGCCACTGTGACGGAACCTGTGGGTAACTGCTGGTTGAGTACAAGATTTGTCTCAAGCTCAGGCTTCTTAGAATCAAACTCAGTCGAGTGTAGTTGATAAAACTACTCATTTTTTAGGTTAGAGCCACTCTGGATCGGCCATAAGCAATCACAAACGTTTGGTCCTGACGTATGTCATGCGCATTTGCAACAAGAGGGGAGACTGGGCTTATATTAAGTATAAGCATCGCTAGCTTCATAGTGTTAGCCTTAGCCAACTCCTTCACCGCTAACGGAGCGAGCTGGAAAATCAAACTCTTCCCGCACCCTTCCCAAACCCTAACAAAACTCTACAAAGATTAATCTTGCTCGGGCTTTAGTTTCTGTATATTCGGCAGCGTTGCCGGAACGGACTGAATGGCTTCGCTCGCATCCATCTCCGCCGCCATTACGGAACTACAACTCAACCTAGCACACAGCCTCAACATAATTGTTCTCAGCCACTCCCTCTGTTTGCTGATTGGACCAGTTCAAATTTGGCCGGAGAAAACCTGTGAATATACTGCAAACCCAAACGGTGTACTGAGAGGAAATGAAAAATATGTGGAAGTACCACCAGTGGGTGGGGTTGAAATAAGGAGGAAATAACAGTCACAGTAAAAGATGATGGAACAGTGACTAAAAATAGTAGTTTGTAGAGACATGGATGCACACAAATTGAAAGATAAAGGAGAGAAGAGCTCAGTGTGTCAAAGGAAGTTTCCCGGGAGTCTAAAACTATTACAACATAACTAAGAGAGACAGGGTGAAGAGAGGAGCCTGGTCAGGCTGTACTGCCCTGCATCCCTTTAGTTTTATCATGTTATTAATTATATGGTAAAATAATCTGACGACTATGAAGAGAAGCAGGGAAGAGAATGGGTGCCGTGTCTGCGGTAATACACCCTCCCCAGCCGGTCTAGGCAAACTTGACAACTCCTTACTCCCTAACTAAGCTTTATCAAAGAGGAGATTTTTAAGTCAACTCTTAAATGTGGTAGTGGTAGGAAGAAAGCAAATCGTGAATCATGTGTAGGCGGCTTTAGGATAATTTGTTTGGGCATTTTAGGCCCTTTAATTGACAGGACAGCAACTGAAAACAGGAAAGGGGAGAGGAGGAATGACATGCAACAGAGGGCTGCAGGTCGGAATCGTACCCGCAGCTGCTGCAATAAGAACTAAGTCTTTGTACATGGTGCACACGCTCAACCAGGTGAGCCATCAGGACACCCTTTTATCAACTATGTTGAAAAACATGAATAGAATTCAAATCTGCTCATAGTGGTGGTGCGGGACCATTTAGTTTAATTCCCCTTTGAATTAAGCCCCACAGGACAAGTCAATTCATTAGCCCAGAAAATTAAAATATAAAAATCAGAAATGCGCTGCAACCGTTACCAGGTGATCATCTCCCCAGCATCTCCGTATTGGAAAAACTTATTCTATCGGATTGATTTCCCTGGGAGACTTGTCAGTTCTCATTCATTTTTCCATTTTGCAAACGCATCAGTGCGGCCCGCAGCCTTTGTTGAATCATAAGATGGTTGTTTTCTTGGCCACTGCCCTGCATTCTAACTGCAAACCTATGATCTTGCTGCCAAATCAACCATGTGATGTATTGATACAATGCAGAATTGTGACAACTTAGCGATTGATGGCTAGATAGATAGATAGATAGCAGACTGTTTGACACAATTGTGCCTTGTGTTGATTTCATTCCATGGTGAATATGGGTGCTGTTAAAAAGTCTGTCCCCATTTCTTCTTCCTCTTTCTTGCTCTCAAAGACAGACAGGCTCAGAACAGCCTTTGTCTTGATGTATTAATTACGTGGCACTTATTTCTCCACCTACATGAAAAGAGGGATAGATGGTGGTGGTGGGTGGGGTGTGGGGGGCATGGGACACAGTTCAGTCCTCTTCCTCCCATCACAGCGGCAGAAGGTGCAGCAGATTAGGTGTCAGATGATATTTAATGTGAAGAGGGCCTGTCTCTTTCCCTGACATCCTCTCCTGGGTGCACTGCTGCACGGTGCCGATACTCCACTGCTCTCAATCCAGGTCTCATCAAACGGCACTCGAGACAGAGGCAGGGAGAGAAGGGAAGAAAAAAGATAGCGAGGGACCGAGGAAAGAGACTGAAGAGAGGCTGAGATGTGAGATGGGGAAGAGAAGTCGTTAACAGAAAGTGAAAGTGGGAGAAGAAGAAAAAGTGCGAAACGGATTTGTGAAGGGAATGCACGATGAGATGGCAGGGCGGGGAAAGCGCAGGAGGTGGAATCAGGAAGGGAGAAGATGGAGGGAGAGAAGGGAAGAATCCCAGTTTTTTTCTGCAAAGAAAACACAAAGCTCAGATTTCTCCCTGAAGCCTACAGTGGCAGAATGGTTGTGACAGTGTAGAAGATAAGGGAATGAACACCCTGGGATGGAAATACCTACCCCAAGAGAGAAAACAGGAGGAAAATAACCATTCCTCAGATGTTTTTCCTGGATGGGAATGGGCTGGAGCTGCAGGAAAGCGTGAAAGGATGCAGACCCGCGGGTTGTGGAATCAATTTAAATGGTATCACTCCGCTCCTCCTTTTTTCCCCCCCAAATTCTCCTCCTACTCCACCTCCCTTTTCATCTTCCACTCTTTTAGCCTCGCAGCCTTCTCGTTTTTGCCCTCTGTGCTTGGCTTATTCCACTGTTTTGTAAAGCATTGCAGGAGAGGCATAGAATACTTAATGGTGCTATGGCAAGGAGTACAGCTTTGCTTTGGCGGTGAATTTACTGCTCTTTACACATCTAAGTGCTCTTTTTCTGCATCAATTATATTCTATAATGACATCAGGGGTAGCTGCACACAGTGGTGTAGGGTAGGTTGTTGGTACATATCTCTTTCTCCAATTGAGGACTGTTTTGCGCTTATTATCGGCGGTGGTATAATAAAAACTATCAATTTGGGATGGACTAAAGTTAACATAAAGGTCCTCTGTTATGATAAAGCATGGCAGTGAGTTAAATGCTGTTGGAATATCTTCCTTAAATGTAGCTATAGTACTGTCAGACAGGCATCTAGTGTAGAAGCTTTTATCTAATTTAGTATAGTCAGGTAGTAAGAATTTGAAAGTTTAAAAAAAATGGTCTGATAATAAGTGATTCTGCAAAAATATTATCAATCCTGAATTTCAATGCCATATGCCAGCACAAGGTTGAGTGTGTGGTTAAAACATTGCGTGGCCTTATGCACACTCTGACTGAAACCAATAATGAGTTGAAAGCAGTACTAAGGCTATTTCTGTCAACGTCCAAATGGATATTAAGATCACCTAGAATAAGTACTTTGTCTGATTTAAGGACTACACCTGTTAAAAACTCAGAGATTTCAGAATACGGACCTGTAGCTCAGTAAATAATAACAAATATAATTGGCCGTAATGTTTTCCATGATGGATGTTGAAGATTAAGAACAAGAATTTCATAATTTAGTTTAGCTTTAGGATTAATTAACAGGCTTTAATCATAGATGGCTGCAACACTCCTAGTACACTACTAGTACTGCTTTAGAAGAAAGAGCTCTAACATCTAATTTTCCTATTCTGTTTTATCATTGCAGTAGTAGTTTTAATTCAAATGAGGTTGTGAAGTATAGCCCCTTTTTGGTTTACCTTTGATTTACTATTTTTTCTATTTTTGTTATTTCCACTCTTATTCTAACCCCAACCGGCCCGTCAGACGCCGCCTACCAAGAGCCTGGGTCTGACCGAGGTTTCTGCCTAAAAGGAAGTTTTTCCTCGCCACTGTTGCACTGTTGCTTGCTCTGGAGGAAACTACTAGAACTGTTGGGACCTACTCTATCTGTAAAGTGTCTCGAGATAACTCTTGTTATGAATTGATACTATAAATACAATTAAATTGAAAATTAAATTGAAATTAAATTTAACCGATCTGAGTCGGGGGACAGACACGGTGGTTATTAGACTATGAGTGGGTGACCGACCCAGTGGAAGCACAGAGGAGCGCATTGCACTGCCCCTCTGATTACTAATATCAGACTTGGGTTGTCATTGTTTATGACAGATAAGAGACTCAGTCAGATTTTTTGACGTGAGAGTGGCTCCGTCCAAAGTGGGATGAATGCTGTCTCGCCTAATCAGACCAGGCTTTACCCAGAACGCACTCCATTTATCTATGTAGCCTACATTCTTAGCTGGGCACCACCCTGACAACCAGCGGTTAAAGGATGACATGCGACTGTACATGTCATCGCTGATCAGGTTTGGCAGGGGTCCGTAACTGTATTCCTCTACAGTTACAATTTAAATTGGTGTTATAAATAATTATAAAGGTGGTATTTCCAACACAGTTACCTTGTTGAAATCAATGGATTACATGACGCTTCTTCTCGGTTTCACAAGTTGATTCACTATCTAAATAAATTAAGACAACTCCATGTATTTCCCAGAAGCAACAATTTGAAAATGAATGAGCTTTTTGCGTGATCACTGATACAGGTAGAGAACCGGCACAGACATCAGGGGTACAACAGAACCAGAGGCAGGAATGCGTTTCCTGCCCTCAAACAGCATTTCACATTAAAGAAAGAACCGGGAGAACAAAATATAACTGCAGTGCAACCTCTGCTTGCCAGCAACCAACAACCTTTCCACCTCCAACCTGAAGCCACTTAAGTAAGTAATTTCTTTGAATAAGCCAAGGGTAGTCGTCTGATGTAGTATTACTTGTCCCCTTGCTAGTTTATAGATGTATCATGTGCTTAGTCTGTGTGTGACTTTACATTCTCCTATGTGCTGATTTAGTAGCCCCAAAGCAAGGGGTGTAACGATTCATCTACTACATCGATGTGTTGATTTGTATTCCTATGATCCAATTACATTGATCTGTGCTCGGCAAGTTGGCCTTTCGGACGATATATATCGATCTAACATTGTTTTTAAAGGTTATCAATTAATGGTATTGATACTAGAAAAGAACGGATTGGATTTAAGCACATCACACTTTATATGGAGGTTTTTTCTTAGCACTTTTAATGATAAAGGCGTCAAACTTTACTCAATTTAGTCTGACTATCTGTGAAGTCATCACCATGCGCCAGCAACAGCGCAAAGACCACAAATGGCAAATGGCAGAGGAGAAGCGGACGAGCG
Source organism: Etheostoma spectabile (assembly GCF_008692095.1). NCBI lineage: Eukaryota > Metazoa > Chordata > Actinopteri > Perciformes > Percidae > Etheostoma > Etheostoma spectabile. The sequence goes on along the minus strand of NC_045750.1, from coordinate 21,277,473 downwards.
AGAAAGTATCAAGCCACCATTGCGGTCCAGTGTATGAAAATGCTTTGGCTTTTGCAAATACGGAGATGTTCTAAATAAGTCGCTCGCTGTTTGTAGGATATGTAAAGGTCAACGGCAACACGACAAATCTCTCCAACCACCTACTAAGGCGCCATGGGATTTCACACAAAACACCTCTTGCAGCAACAGCACGAGGTAAAGTCAACTTTGCAGAAGCCTCAGGCCTCGCCTGCATATTTATGTATTAAATATTGAAAATGAGAGCAGAAAAGGTTAACTTCCTGTTGATTCAACCTAAAGCGCTGGTTGCACTTTATTCAAATAAAATGTGAATGCATTTGCCAATAACTGTTGTTTACTTGTTTGTTTATATCCATCGGATAGCCAGGCAGGAAGTGAAACAGTGAGAGCATCCGGTCAATTAACCGAAAGACACCTTCACAATATCCTATACGTCTCCTCTATAACACGACCCACGACAGATTCATCTTGGAGGTGGAAAAACAAAAGACAGCATCACAGATCTTTTTTTATGAAGACAATGCCAGAAAAGAGAACACATGGAGTTTAACTGCAGGAGTGCTTGGAGTGGAAGGTAGATAGAGGCTTGATTACTGTAACACACTTCTCCTCGGGATCCCTAACAAGACTCTACAGAGAAACTACAGTATGTTCAGAAAAGTGCTGCAAGGATCCTGATGAGAGTGCGAAAGTACGACCACGTCACCCCCATTCTCCACTCACTTCACTGGCTTATCGTTTCTGCTAGGATTGTATACAAGGTCTCAATTCTCACCAACCAGTGCATCTATGGAAAGGCCCTCCCCCTACCTGAAAAAACTACTCACCCCTCACACTACAACATTATCCCTCCGCTCAAAAAACTCCAACCGCCTCTTACTCCCCAGAACTAAGCTTAGCACCATGGATGATCGAGCCTTCTGCTCCGCCGCTCCTCCGCCGCTCCTCGGACCTGGAATGCCCTCCCTGACCATCTGAGGGCACCACAAACTATTGAGACCTTTAAAAAAGGACTAAAAACATTTAATTTTAGCAGAACCTATGAGTTTTAACCTTGCACAATAATGTTGTTGCACTATTTATATGTATTTTAAACTGATGTTTTTATCTTGCTTGCTCTGGAGGAAACTACTAGAACTGTTGGGTCCTTGTAAATTCGGGAGTGTGGTCTAGACCTACTCTATCTGTAAAGTGTCTCGAGATAACTCTTGTTATGAATTGATACTATAAATAACATTGAATTGAATTGAATCTTGCTTTTAGGATCTTAGCTGTAGGACTTGGAGGTTTGTCTTAAATGTAAAGTGCATTACACATAAAATGTATTATTAATATTATCATAGAGTGAAGAATCATGGTTAGTGTGTAACATGATGTCGACATGCTAAATCTGCATTCTAACTGCACATTCTTTTAGTCTTGTAGAGATATGTGTCTCTTAAGATACGATTCTGGACTCCATTTGACTTAATAAATTGTGGAATGTCTGAGAACCATTATGAGAGTTGAGAAGCAGGAATGAATTCATGAGTTACACCTGGATTTGATTTGTGGGTAGAGGAGTACTGATACAGTTTATAATAATGAACTCGAGAAGTGCTAACCCAGATGGAGCAAAAAAATCAAAACATTTTCTAAAACTGCATGTCATGGTACATTGTACGAGTCTTGCCATATGTGCCACACTCACCTAGTCTGGATACATTGCACAGGGAAATGACACCTCTGGCGTTACAAGTGATCTGGCAGATGGTCAACTCTGATTGAATTCTCCCCTCCATTTCTCTCCTTCCTCCACAGGCTTAACTGCAGGTCTCACATATTTGCCAATAGTGGCCTTTGTGTCCCACGTGGGTGGAAAAGCAAATGCTAACTGATCTACACTCAAGTCGATGCACGGCAACTCCCTGTGGTTTTGGGCACTGTCCTCAATCGACGGAATTAAATCTTTGGACTTGATTTACCTTTAAAGGAGAAAAGTGCATTTTTGCATACATTTTGCATCTTTCAGCTTGTATCTCTGTTTTGTCGACCATGTTACGTTCGTAGTGATTTTGCAGATCATTATGAAGCCATTTCTCCATTCTTATATAGGAGTCTGTGTGTGTGTGTGTGTGTGTGTGTGTGTGCACGGTGATGTGTCTGTGCACTCACGCTGGCATCAAGACCCAGAGTGCGCCTGCGGGGCGTAGCCCTGTCTGTCCATCTGTCAAGCCTGAAGAGGTCCCACTCTGCGACTCCTGTGGCTGTCAGGGCACTTTGCCCTCCACAGTGTGTTGCTCTCCACCCATCCTACTCTCTCTCTCTCCTTCCTAACCTCCCCCTCCTTCCACCTCTCTTCCTCCTCTTCACAGCTGCCTCCTCAGCTGTGTCCACTGGCCATCGTCCCACTCCTCGGAGCATGTCCTGTTTATCTCGCACGGCGCCAGCAGCGCTCACACCCGCACGTTAGCACACAGAACGCACACAAATACTGTATGAAAGCCGACACACTTAAATGGGTATACACTTAAAATGAAATTACACAGACACACAACCACACTGTCAAATATATGCCTTTTCTTGTCTTTATACATATCTGCTATTTAGATATGATGGATCCAATGTGACAATAAGAATAATAAACTCACTTCATATGTTGAAGGCTTATTCCATTTGGAAGCAACTGCTCCTTATAATTGGTGATCCATTTTGCTCTCAAGGTGATGCATGAAAAGAGAAGCTTTCTTAACCTAAACCAGTCCTTGACATATTTTCTCATTGATCGTAGTAAAATTGGCCTCAAACTATTTATTTTTATTTTGCCCAGGTGTTGAAAAGGGTAATTTCTGTTTTTTTTTGTTTAGCCTTGACTGTCTAAGTGACTGATGTTAACAAGAATCTTTGAAATTGGTCCAGTTTTGAGCCAAAACGCTGTAACCAGCAGCCTCGAACCGTGCTGCAATGTAATCCTATAGGGCAAATGTTCATCGTCAATTTCATCCACAAAAAGTGGTGTTTTTTGCCACTGACGTGCTCAGATTATTAAGTCTCTGGCAACACCATGGAAAGGATCTCTACAGAGATAGGCCTTTTTGTTAAAAAAAGTAAGATCCTTTTTTGCTCTGAAAACGGTATTGCAAAACTCACTGGACTAAATTTAAAAAAACAAAACACACACATTTAGCATATGTAGCGCCAGCAAGGGTTTATTTCAACCAAACCAGAGAGGTAATAATAATAATAATAAATTGAATTTGTATAGCGCTTTTCCCGAGCTCACATGTCGCTTAACAGGTAAGACAGTGTTTTGTTTAAAAAAAAAAAAAACTAAGGATAGGCAGAACCGAAAGATGGTGCTTCAGACAGACTGAAAAATGGTGAGGGACTCAGAGATGCGATCTCATGGGGGAGGGAGTTCCACAGCCTTGGAGCTCCCTGGAAAAGGCTCTCCCCAAACTGCGGAGCTTTGACTTGGGACATGAGGAACCGGCTGTGGTGGATCTGAGGCCCGTGAAGGTTGGTAGGGGAGAGCAGACAGTGAGGTATGGGGCAAGGTGGTGGATGGATTTGTAGGTGAGGACCAGGATCTGTATGCGATCCGGTGAGAGATGTAAGCCAGTGAAGCTGTTTTAGGACCGGAGTGATGTGTTGCCAGATGTGGAGCGGTGATGAGACGTGCAGCTGAGTTCTGAACCAGTTGGGAGCCTTTTGATGGAGGTTGAGCTGATGCCGAGAGTAGTGAGTTGCAATAGTCGAGTCTGAGGAGATAGGCATGAATAAGTCTTTCGGCAGCAGAGGGAGTGAGTGAGGTTCTGATTTTAGCATATTTCGAAGGTGAAAGAAGGAGGTTTTGATGACTTGACGGATGTGAGCTCAGGGAGAGGTTGAATCAAAATCACACCAAGGTTGCGGGCCTGGGGAGAGGGAGACAATGGTACGTCAATGAGAGATGGGGTTGTTGGCTTTGCAGAGAGTGGATTTGAGCTGATGAGGAAATTCTGTTTTATTGCTGTTTAGTTTGAGAGAGTGTTGTGGTGCATCCAGGTTTTGATTGCTGACAGACAGAGTGTTGATGTGGGAGGGGGGAGTTGTGGGGGAGTTGGTGGCTGAGGTAGATCTGGGTGTCATCGGCATAACATGAGTTTAGTTTGAATGGCGGAGTATCTGACCAAGGGAGGAGGTAATGATGAAAGAAGGGGCCGAGTACGAGCCTTGGGGACGCCTTGGGTGACTGAGGCAGTAGCAGAGATGTGGTTATGAAGGAGATGAAATGATCTGTCAGAAAGGTAGGAACGGAGCCAGTGTGGTGCAGTACCTTCGATACAAGATGAGAAAAAAAAAGGGTGAGCAGAAAGGCAACGGAGGCGCACAAGGGAAGAAGAAGGGGAAGAAAGGGGAGAGACAAAGGGGGGAGGGGAAGGAAAGGAAGGGAAAGGGAAGGTCTTTAGAGTGCCAAAGATCTAGGTGTGAGACATCAATGTTATTGACAAAAAGGGGAAATAGGTCACAAAGTATCGAAGAAGCGCGACTGACGGACATACGAGGTCTAGAATACCAGGAGTATATTTTGATGGCGTGAGCGTGAGGCGTTGTCCGACGAGACAATCGGAGTGGTACAAAAGAGCAAGGGGTCGGGTAAATCGAATTACACGCTATTCTGTGCTATGTGCGCGCCTTTCTCATAAGTGCTCCATGAACGTAGGTAGTGTGGGCCTCAACCCGCTTCATGTAGAAACAGGTGTTTCATTTACACTAGTGTGTGTGTTTTATGGCTATGAAGTTGAGCTTTGCATAATTGGCTAGGGAACCACACTCATGCAAGTTCTAAACCAGGGGTGTAGACAGAAAGGGGAGGTTGGATATAGGGCGGTAGTAGTTATAGGAAGAGGGATCCAGACCAGGTTTTTAAGAACCGGGGTGACAGCAGCTGTTTGAAAGCAGAAGGGACAGTTCCAAGGGAGAGAGAGGAGTTGAAGAGGTTAGTGAGGTGGGGGAAAGGACGGGGAGGCAGACTTCAAGAGAGGAGTAGGTAGGGAGTCCAGTGAGCAGGTATGGTTTGGAAGAGCTAATGAGTTTAGAGATATCGGGGGTGGTGACCAGTTCAAACTGGAGGAGGAGGGGGTGTGGAGAGGGAAGGGAGGTCAGTCCCGGATAGGAGAAGTAGGGTCCGTGGTAGGCGCGGAGTAGATATCGGGGGGTCAGATGCAGGGATAGAGACTGATAAATGGTGTTGATTTTTTCTGCAAAAAAGTGAAGGAATGAGTTGCAGAGATCAGAGAAGCAGTAGGTGGGTGTTGGTCCGAGGCTTGATGAGGTTATTCATTGGGAGAAAGGGTTCTAGAGTTATGACAAGGTTTGAGAAGTGGAGGAGAGGTAGGCAGATTTGGCAGAAATGAGAGCCTCTTTGTAGGCATGAGTGGAGTTTATAGGCTTCATGGTGAATTGTTAGAGATGATTTTTTTGTCAGGCGTCGAGTTGGCGGCCAGTTTGTTTCATTTTCCGAAGTGCGGTGTGTACCAGGGTGACGAGGTGTTAAAGGTGACGATTTTTGTTTTGAGGGGGGCCAGAGAGGTTAGGGAGGAAGACAAGACGGAGTGGAGGTGGTTTGTGAGATCATCAGGTGAGGTGAGGATGAGTCCAGGGTGGAGGAGTGAGGAGAGCAGGTCAGAGAGATGGAGGGATCATGGATTTAGATTGCGGAAGGTGATTGCTCGAAAGATGCGTGGGCGTGCGGTTGGGGAGGGAATGATGAACCGTATCAGTTTGTGATCAGAGAGGGAAAAAGGTATGTGAGGTCCAGCACAGGTAGGTTGATGGAGCAGACCAGGTCGGGGGATGTGACCTTTGTCATGGGTGGGGATGTGACAGTTGGATGGAGAGTGAAGTTGTCCAGTAAAGGTGGTGAATTCTGATGACAGCTTGCAGGTGGGGGAGTCGATATGGATGTTGAAGTCACCGAGTAGAGCAGACGTGAGGAGAGAGATGAGGCTAGCGTTAGAAGTTCTGCAAGTCTGAGAGGAAGGAAGGTTTGGTTTAGGTGGCCGGTAGATGAGGAGAACTGTCATGGAGAAAGAGCTTGAAGGCGAGATATTCAAATGAAGACACAGAGGGAAGGTGAGTTCAGTGATCCGGAAGTTCTGACTGTAAATGACCGGCAAGGCGCCCCACGGCGGGAGGGGCGGGGTTGCAAATGTAACTGTATCCAGTGGGGGATGCTGGTTGAAGGAAGAAGTCGTTGGTGTTGCCGGTTTCGGTGAGCAAGAGAAGCTCGCGATTTTCGAGGATTAGTTCTGGAGGACTGGGCTTTATTGTTGATTGATCGGGCGTGTTGAGGAGGGCAAAGTTGGCATGATGAGAGGGGTGTGAGATGAAGACAGGCTGGAAGAATCTGAGGTTTCCCAGTTAACAGTGCTGTGGGGGGGTAATGCAGTTAGGAAAGATAGCGAGGGAATTTGTAGATGATTGAGAAACAGGTATAGGTGAAGTGTGAATACCGGTGAAGTCCAGTCCGGGTTTTTTGTGCAGCCTGTCGGTGCGCTCAGCTGTATGTGATGCAGTCGGAAGCGTTCCGATGACGTGGAATAAGTGCGACAGAGCTGCCGGGGACCAGATGTATGGAATGGATTGTCCGTGGTGAAGATAGACAAACTTGCGGGACAGCTTCTGTGGATGTAACGGGGGTCGTCGAAGAAGTCCGAGCTGTTTGATGACGTGGGATGCAGGATGGAATGGAGAAGTTGATTAATTCAGCCATGCAGTTGCGAGTTGAGTATTGAACATGATGCCGAGCAAGGGACTGAGAGCTGCAGCGTGTCAGCAGTCATGACGAGGGACCACCGTGGATGACTGATGTAAATGCCAAGGTGATCTACAGCAAGCCAGAGGGAGATGATGGTTTATGGTCACGGGGAGGGGCTGCGGTGACTGTTGGGAGGATTTTTGCCTTGAGACAGAGCTAGGAAAACGGAATTATGAGGTTAGACGCTAATGAAGCTAGAGTTAGCCAGCACGCGGACTTGGAATGAGCACAAGAGGTCAGCCAGCTCCAGCGGGCAAACAACAGGGGCGGGGTAGTTCGGGAGAAGCAGATGAGCAGGGATCGAGAGGAGGACAGGTGGGGGAGGATGGGGGGGCTTCAGGAACCAGTCGTATAGAGAGGCTTTGGCTCGAGAATGTGTAGTGTGAAGACTAGCTGTTTCTAGTACTATTTTTCCGTCTCTTGCCTACTCCTTATCATGGGGGGGGAAACAGGAGGAAGGTAACACTGTAGCGCGAGCTAGCTGGGTCCCAGCGGTGGACTAATAGGGCGGGGGGACGTTTACTGTAAACATCATGCGGCAGCGATCCGACATAAATTCGCGTCTCGTAAGTGGGCCACTGGTGTTTGAGCCGGAGAGACATAAACACCTGACTGTAATTACAGCAGCAAAAAAAAGATTATTGAGAAACAGCTTGTGATAGTTTTGTTTTTGTCAACCTTAAAAGAAGTGTGTTTTACAATGATAAAATTAATGGGTAAAACTTTATAATAACCATCATTGATAGATGGTATGGTATGGTTATAATCAATAGACTTAGACTTCTCTTTATTGATCCTTTTGGGATGACTCCCGCAAGTAAACTGAAAATTCCAGCATCAGTTTTAGCAAGAAAAAAATAAAAAACAGATAAAAAAGACAGTATAAAGACAACAAAATAACAGTAATAATAATAATAATAAAAATAATAACATTCATCAAATAAAGACAAAAAAGACCATCAATTATTATCAAAGTGTCAGTGTTGAGTCAGTGTTAAAGTGTAAGTGATAAAGAGACCAGTGTGTGTGATGTATGTATGTATGTAGTATGTATGTATTGTATGTATGTATGTATGTATGTATATATATATATAGTATATTAATAGAACTGTATATTATTATAAAACAGTCTGGAAAATAACAGTTACACATATTATATCCCTCAATTATTATATTAGGTATCGAGTAATAATTAAAAAATGTCTGTATGTCTTTAAGAACTTATTTTTAAATCTAATCTATAAACACTACATAGATAGATGGACCAGATATTACTAGTTACTAGTTACTAGTATACTACTATAAACAATGTATGGCTGGTTATTATAAAGTTGCAACAGATGACTATAACACCTTAAGAAATACTTTGTAAACCATCTAAAAACATTATTTAGATAGACAGTTAATACTTTGTCAGTGGTTACTACTACAAAGTTTGCCAGGCCAAAAAGAACAATAATCTTGCGATAAAAAAATTGACATTGTTAAAATGGGTTTGCGCAAATAATGCATTTAACTGACAGCCCTACAATTAACTAAAGATTAATTAACTGTCACTACCAAGGTTGACCTCTATAGGGATTCTTTTCATAATTTTGTCAGTGTTCTCAGATTAACAATCTGAGCCTCGCAGTGGCAAAACAAGCACTTTTGTGGATGGAAATTGAAGGTGCACAATTGCCCACTAACTTACATTGTTGCCTGTATAGCATCTTGTTCAATACTGGACCAATTTCAAAGAGTGTCACTTAGACACAAAAACATAGCAAACTAGGGTCCACGTTTAAAAAAAAAAAAAGAGCTGACAGTTTAAGTACAATGTTGGTGTGTTTTTATTTTCTTGTATTATATATGTCTGCTGCATTACATCTTGAGGGGAAAATATTAATACACTGCTACATGTATTTGCTTTGCAGCAGATTTTTGCATGGAAACATATGCTCACTTTTAAAAAATATGATGCATCACGTAGTTGAGTCGCCAGATTGAAATGTTTCTTCCATATTTATGCTTCAGTGATAGTAATCCAATGACATAATATATCCCTCAAATCCACAGACCTCCTGTGAAAAGCTTTCGTTGGAACTACGTTTTAAGTATGACGACTGCTGAAAGCAAGAAATGTGGAAACACTGAAAATGGGCCACTTAATGAAAACCAATGCAGTTATGCATTTCACTGGCGTACGTCTTATTTAGTTTAGTAAAGTCAAATGTAAGACTCATTGTTAAAGTGCCACTTATTGCTAGTGTAATTGCTATGCTTTATTATGTAATGGGATGTTTCATCAGTTGGAAAAACAGCATATTTAAAATATTGATTTCATCAGTTTCAATGAGGCATGTATATCCATTTGAGCACACATTACTGTAATTATCATTGGCAAAGAAATATGGACTCAACAGTATGAAAACAAAAGCCCGAAGGCTCACTGAAAAGGGGAGAACAGCTCTGCAACAGAAGAGTGGGCACCCCCAATAAAGCAGATTTAATAAAGGTAGACTGAGTCTGTCTAGCTCTTTCCTTTTGTGTTTAGAAAGCATATCTCCTCAATCCACAACCCCAAGAAACAAGACCTGGGCTCGCTGCAGATCCACTGTATTCACCTCCAAGGTAAATAAACGGTGTGGAAAAAAGGAAAGGGCATGATATATGGATGAACTTGCCTTAAGCATTCTTATCATTACAATAACACGGTTTCCCTTGGTTAGAAATATGCGGCCCAAGCTGTGTTGTTCTGCTTAAATTAAATTTATTTCTGTGTGGAGATGCAGAGAAACGCCGTAGAGGGGAAGTACACGAGCCAAATTTAACATGTCATAAATTACACACGTATTCTTTGCTCAGCTTGCTTTGATTAGTGGCCTTGGCAAATGCATACACATTTTCCAGTAGAGGCAAAATTGGAAGACCAGTTAGTGCGCTGACACGATCTCACTCCAAGGTGTGTTAGGAAAGCACTCCGTCGAGCTCCACTTCCCTTTTTGTGACTAATGCACGATGACGGGAAATTAAAAAATATAAAAAAACTAATTTAGATCTACCACTTTAATCTCAGTAAATACATAAGTAAGGGGAAAGTGTTCTGTTTGTGTGAGATGCATTCCTTTCAATTAAGAAATGGATTGACTTTTCTTTGCACGGTGGCAGCAAAAACCGGGCCGGGGTGGGTGTTTTTCGGGAATGATATCAGACTTTGAAATGCTACACTGGCTCGTTGAGATCCCCCAATCACGCTGACTTCTTCCTGGCTCTGTTTCCTGACCGCAGCGTGATCACAAATCCGAGCCGGAAAATGCAGCTGGATTTGGCAGATGAAAAACTTTGAAATTGAGTTTGACAGTGTCGGAGTAGCAGTGAGCGATACTTAATACGCCGGAGAGGAAGGAGAGGACAGAAGACGAGCTGAGCGATGCCGCGGATCTGGATTGTTTGTGCCTTCGTGCTGGGAGGCAGTTTCTGCCAAATACAAATAAAACACACACACACACACACACACACACACACACATATACATACATACATGCATGCATACATACATACATACATACATACATACATACATACACACATACAATCCACCAATATGCACACTAACTCAAATAATGTCACAATGATAAAAACATTCGCCCTCACATAAACAGACACACACCTTTTTAGTGCTAACAGTGTAACTCTAAAGGACTTTAAAGGAATAATTAAATAATTTGTGGAAGATGATTATTGGCTTTCTTGGCGAGAATTACACACATTGAAGAGTGATACACACAGAAAAACACACACTTTATCCACAGGAATAGAGGGATTATTGCATTTACTGGGCCAAGGCCCCTAAAAAGTGTTAGGGCGCCAAATCAAAAAAGTGACTGCTATTTACTTGTTTTGTTGGAACGTCTAAAAAACGAATAACTAAACAAAATCCTGACTGTTTGCTGTCCTGGCTCCTAAATGGTGGAATGAGCTCCCCATTGACATCAGGACGGCCAAAAGCTCGCGCATCTTCCCTCACCGGCTAAAAGCACATCTCTTCCAACTGCACCTCGGATAAAAATGAAATACATGTGTGTATATTTAAATTTCTTATGGCTTTGTATGATGTTTTTCAACCTTCAGGATTAATCTTGTGTTGTCCGTGGTGTTGTAAAAGGAGGAATATTCAAACTATTTTACTCTCGCTGTTTCACTCCTGCCTGACTGTCCGAACGGCCACTTAAAAATAGACCCGCGGCGTATCTTTAGTGGAACGGAGAGCCGCTTTTGGCCCAGCTGCTGGATTATCATTGACGTGAATGGCCGGAACGCAGCGCAGATGCGCCCATTGGATGTTAGAGGTTAAGTCAGCCACTGTTCTTAAGCACAGACATTCACAGTGTGTTAAAAAAAAACAAGAACTAAACTAAATTAATTAAACATCAAGCAGAGTGGAAAAGACACAACGTTCGTTCTACCTTTTTAGCTCAAAGTGAAGACATTTCTTGTCACTCTTCTGCTAATTTTCTTCTCCAAAACCACACTCCAAAGCAATCTGCACACTCTGCCGCACACACAAACACACCCACACACACACACATGCGCGCACACACACACACGTACACATACACACAACGTCATTCTGTAATTACTGCTCCTTGGTATTCCTATCCACTTGAGTGTTACTAATAGAAAGAAAATGAGCAGCAAGTCGAACGTGCTTTGAAGTTTGCCAGCAACAATTGAGATGATTGATAGTTGGGTTTTTGTAAATAGCAGGATGTTGCATCTGGAGCATAACATAACAATGTGAAACAGTATCAGGGAAAAAAGGCAATCGGTTTTCTGCCCAGCTCAGATGCTGCCAATGCTGCACGGCCACATGCGCAGATGCATATGCCTGTAAAGGCGTGCACACAAGCGCTGACAAAAAGACATAAACACTGGCGAATAAACTGGAGAGAATGGGAGAGAAAAAACCCAAAGTTCATAGATAACTAAATCCGTGAATAATTGAATAGATTTGTTCCTGGTGAAAGGGGTTCTTTGGGGGATCAGACTCTCGGCGGTTGTCATCTGAGAGATGGGAAGAAGGGAGAGGGCAAGAGAAAAGAAAGTCAGAAGAGAGAGAATAAGCACAGCTCGTCAGCTCGCTCGCGATAGCAGCTCGGAGGGGAGAGATAAAGCCATTTTGGCACGGTAAAAACTTGCATCCATCACAATGCTTATCGGTCACTTGGGAAAGGTGCCTAGAATAAATCGTCAACCACAGCGTCAATAGCTTAAAGTCAGACAATGGGAAGCAGTGGAGCAGCGCTCTCTGCTTGTTTGAACAGTGTGACTTATTTGGAGGGCAATCAAACAGAATGGAGATATTTAGAACGTGAGCTCACTTCATATCTAGCCAGAGGAGATATGGAGGAGCCGTGATAGCTTCCAGGTTTTTTGAGGAGAGCGCGGGTGGAAAAGGTGAGGTGGATTGTGGTCGCTTTCAGACAACTGACAACCTCTTCATCTTGTCTTTCTCATCCCGCTGAGGGCCAAAGGTTCAGCTACATCTGAGATTGCCTCTCAGTTCAGATCATGTACAGCACGGCATAAAGGGCCAGTTCACTCATAATACTTTCCCAATTGTATCTGGCCATGGGGATAGTTTTAGATTTTAGTTGTCAAGGGTTTAAGACATCTGGCTCTGGTTCTTTTAAAGGCCAGTTCAGCCTTTGTCTACAACTCTGCCATTGTGACCAGTTTACAGTTGGTAGGGGACTTGACCAGCTGACTTTGCGATTGGCTGTTGAAACCTTACGCCTATGCCTTGTGTGTCAGCAGTGGTGGAGGAAGTACTGAATCTCAGTACTCGAATAAAAGTACAAATAATCTGAGACATATTTACTTTAGTAAAAGTAGAAATACTACAATGGCAACCCTGTTAACCAGGTCAAAATTTAATTTTTTTTTAGTGTTTTTCCAATGTTTTTGTTGAATTTTCTGATTTATTTATCACTTTTTCCATGCTTTTGGCGCTTTTTTTTTTTTAAACCTGAGCTGGTTTAATAATAGGTTTTACACTTATTCTTCAAATTCATGGTCAACAAACCATTCACGGTCAACCAAACCTCATTTACGTAAAGATTTTAGTTAAAAAGGTAGAAATTATGAATTATTTCGACTAATAGTTAAGATCAGAAGATGTTGAGTGGATCACAGATGGGTGCATGTCAAAGTTTAGTCCGGATACTGTTTGGAAACCATTACAAAAAAAGAATTAAAATGCTATAAGATTAAATAAAACACTCAAAAAATGTAATTAAAGTAATCATCAATTTTACCTAAAGAATGTTGTATGGAATCATCCATGTTATCTTTGGGCAATTTGGTTGAAAGAAATCCATATTTCTGACATAAAACCCTTTGAAACGGGTCAGTTTGACCCAAGGACAACATAAGGGTTAAGTAAATGTAAAAAGTACCCAATTTTAAATCTACTATAAGTATTAAAAGTAAAAGTACTAGCATTACAATTTCTTCTCTTAATGTCTATATTCTAATAAAAAAAAAACGTCTGGGCTGTGGCATTGAAATTAAGTTAGTGCAGGTTAATAGTGGGCTTGCCATCTGTGGTCCAGTTTACATTCTGACTTACAATTCTATCAGAGTGCTCTGCTTGCATTTTTTCCCACGGGACAGTGAATGCTGCACACATTTATCTAGCGAGAACACACATGCTAAGACAACAAGTAGGCTACAGTGCTGCTCATGAGTATATGAAGCCTTGCTTAAGTTGACTAAAAAGAGGAATGAAAAAATCGTCTTTTGAAAATTGATCTTAACGCCTTTATTTAAAAATGAGGAAAAATCCAACCTTTAAGGAAACCAATTTTCTTTGTGAATGAATAATGTATCATAAATAAATAAATGTGCATGAGTATACACACCCCTATGTTTGATTCCCATATGATGAATTCCCACATCATCGCATACCCTTCACCATACCTACAGATTGGCATGTGGGGCTATTTTAATTCCAAAGACCAATGGAACTTTATTAGGATGCATAGTATGCTAATCCATGAAATAACTGGCCTTTAAAAATAAAAATCTGCCTGCCTCTATGGCAATTTAACATAGGGGGTGTATACTCAAGCCCCTGTATTTTATGGAAGAACATTCATTTATTTACGATGTATTATTCATTCACAAAGAAAATTGGTTTCCTTAAAGGTTGGCTTGTGTTTTTATTTTTATTTCTCTTTTTAGTCGACTTAAGCAGGAGTTTCTAGACTCATGGGCAGCACTGAACGTGGCTTCACAGCTGAGGAGAGTTTTTAAGATAAATATACGGGTTGCATATTAACCCTGTGTGAAAGGATGCTTCACATATGAGCAAGCAGAGTATCGGGAGCAGCAGCAGTACCGGAAGCATCGGTAGTACCGGGAGTGGTACGCGCATGGCCAATAAATGCTATCGAGGAGGCGGGTCTTGGTGTGGCCATAGTGGGATTCGTAATATTGTGAGCGGACGCACTGCTGCCGGTGCAGGAGCCGCTGCTGAAGGCTTCCCTGCGGGCTGCAAACGTGTGACGGTCAGGAAGACGTTTTGGCAAAACTGATCGGAAAATGTAACGGAATGTTGTAGAAATGTAATAGAAAATATAGATAATTGCTGAAAAATGGAAAAAAAAGTAAAAGTCAAAAGTATGCACTATTGATTCTATTTAAGTACAAATACGTGAAAATTGTACTTAAGTACAGTAATGATGTATTTGTACTTTGTTACATTCCCCCACTGTACGTCAGTATCAAATGCCGAGGGCTGTGACAGATTGTCGGTATTTGACGCCCTGGGAAAGAACGAGCTGATAAGAACACAATTAGGGGTGGGGCTAGGTAACAAAATCAGTACTTTTTAGGCACACACCAAATTTCCTCCTTAGTATCAAGTATGGGAAAATGTCTTGTCAATCAGTACCTTTTTTCTAAAAAAGGTACTGTTTTGTTACATCTTGTAAAGGCACACAGAAAAAAAAAATCTATGTTGCTCACGTAGTAGGAGCTGAAAAAAAAAAATATATATATATATATATATATAAAAAAGATTCAGGAATTCAGGTACTGGTTTAGGTGGACGTCGGACGAGGGAATGCAACAATTGACAAAGATGGACAAGCGAATATTATAGAATGGGTTATGTTACTCGGAATTCCTTTGTGGTTGAGAAAATAAATCATTGAAATAAAACATTCATTTGGCCTTTCACTTTCGCCATTCCCTTGGTCCCTTTGGTCTGACCCTTTAATTACGGGGCATGGATTCCAGTAATTAGTTTTCATACACTGAATCGTTTCAGAGAGGGAAGAAAACCAAAACATGGATATTATTCAGCTCTGATTAAATCCCAGGATCTTTGATACCACATTTCTTTGTGATCATATCAATGCAGGTCAGAGTTGAGAGAAAAGCTCCAGCACCACCACAGACATGAAAACACTGGGTTGTTTGCTTTCCTCTTGGCCAGTGGATTGTGCTGCACACACACACACAACCCATCACAGCGAGTGATTATTTTTTTTTAGTACCAATGCTGCCCTTCTATTTTCTTATTGGCAGTGGGAGCAAATCTGCTCTGTGGGGATTGTAACATTGGCCTTGGAGAGCTTCGGTAGCGCCGAAGACAGACGGTAATCCTCTGGCAAACCCCCGGCTCATCCCAGCCCATCATTACATCTCTGTGACCTAGAGCGCTGCTTCCGAAAAAATACCCCTCTTCCTCCCTTCCTCCCCCCCTTCCTATGCTCTCCCGGAGAGAGAGAAAAAAGGATGCTTCCCTCAACCTTATTACCATTTCAAAGATTTCCCACAAAATCAGTCCACATGGCCCCGCATTAGACTGGTGGCAGGGGGCACAGTGCTCTCAGATTCCAAATGTCTCTGAAAGTTAAGACACTGGGAGGCAAAGCAATATTTTGCACTTATGCAGCCAAACACAGGGGCAAGTATTCCTGACCCGACATCAAAGTTGCAGTGGGGAGCGAGGCAAGGCTTAACCGTCACGGCCTGACTACACAGCAATTCAGGCCAATAAAGAGACACACAGATTTTCTGAAAGGAAGGACTTTAATGAGTTGCTCTTTCCATGATTCAATACTTCTATAGTGGCCTCTGCTGAATAACCGAGAAGTAATTGTGTTGGCAATGAATGCTTGAATGTAAGTTCATTTAATTTGTTGGCCCTCACTCAAACTTTGACTTAAGCTGTTATCCAATTTAATTGAAGTGGTTACATTGTCTCTTGGGCGCATTTTGAGCCTAGAGAAATATGATTTGCCCATACAGGACAAGTTCTTTAGTGACATTTGGGAAACTATGGCCTATACTCTGTTGTCAAAAATGGCGCCACAGTGAATAATCTGTTTTGCAGAGGCAAACTGAAATGTGATAATAATGCACAACGATGACGGAGAGTCTCCTATGGAACTACAAAGACGACAAGGAAGGTGAAGTTCTGAAGGCGGATTCCAAAAAAGAAAGTTCACCTTACGACTTCAAAAGCGCCCGTCTTGGTCCGCTGCAGTGATGTGATTTCATATTAAAGAAATACCACAAAAGGAATGCAACACTGGTGAGAGGATAAATAATGCTGACGCTTCTTTGCTGTGTGCAAGGGCATTCATTCCCTCTTGGGTGTGATTGAAAAGCCCTAGTGCCTTGGGTTCAAAGCACTATTACATGGCACCGTGTCTGGCGTTTTCATCTCAGATGGCTGTCTGCAGGCCGACATGGAGACAGATAGGATATCAGAGCCAGGGATGATACAAGGATCGCCTCTGAAAATCAATCGGCAGACAGTCCTACACCGGTCTCGCCTATTTATTTCTGCATCACTGTGTGCAAGGCCCTTCATCAGTACAGACTTCTGCACAAAGCCGCACACGTGAAGCCACATACGGTCCCAGTGAGCCACACACACAGACAGAGAGACAGAGGCATGTGACATCCTCTTTTTCTTTCAGCTCCCAATGGACAAACCACCGCTGCACAGAAAGAAAATAGTTTTTATTTTATTTTTTTCAGGGGAGGTTCACTGAGCCTTTCTTTTGCAAGAACGCCCTGATCACATTCACACAGTTACACATTCATACCTGGAAGCTGCCCGGTACAACCACGGTCTGATCTGCTGGCCACTGAGCAGCTCCACTGGAGCGGTTGGAGGTTGAGGGCCTTGTTCAAGGGCACCTCAATGGTGGTAATGAGGGAGGGACACTTTCCCCACCCAGATTTATCCTGTCGGTGTGGGGATTGAACAACGACCCCGGTCACAAGTTGTCTTCTGTAACCTTAAAGGTCCCATGACATGGTGCTCTTTAGATGCTTTTGTATAGACCATATCTGAAGTCTCTTTTATATAGACCTTAGTGGTCCCCTAATACTGTATCTGAAGTCTCTTTTAAATAGACTTTAGTGGTCCCCTTATACTGTATCTGAAGTATTTTTCAAATAGACCTTAGTGGTCCCCTAATACTGTGTCTGAAGTCTCTTTTATATAGACCTTAGTGGTCCCCTAATACTGTATCTGAAGTCTCTTTTATATAGACCTTAGTGGTCCCCTGATACTGTATCTGAAGTCTCTTTTAAATAGACTTTTGTGGTCCCCTTATACTGTATCTGAAGTCTCTTTTGTATAGACCTTAGTGGTCCCCTAATACTGTATCTGAAGTCTCTTTTAAATAAACCTTAGTGGTCCCCTAATACTGTGTCTGAAGTCTCTTTTATATAGACTTTAGTGGTCCCCTAATACTGTATCTGAAATCTCTTTCCCAAAGCCACTTTTCCAGCCACTAGAGCCAGTCCCACAATGAGCTTTCCTTAGTTTGTGACATTTCTGAGTTCTTTTTTATTTGGGGTGGGAATTGATTTGCACCTTGCGTTTTGATTTTATTCTAAACCAATTATCGATTGTTAACATTTTTTTTATTTCCATACGTAACTTCCTAAAATATAGACATTAATCTGAGTTTGCTACTCAGAGTTGGCTAATCACTTCCTAGACAAAGCAGCTAGACAGAACTTAGATTTTGACATATTTGTCACAGTTTTAATGACATTTTTGTCTACTGTTTTTTTTTATTTTGTAGTCATTCCATTCTTAAGCCTTAAACTTCTTGTGAGTCACCTTCTCTCACAGTCATCTTCTATGTCAGAGGCTCAGTCATGTTTAAAGGAGGAAAATTGGCTTCTTAGAACAGGAAACATGAGGTGGTCACATATAATGTGATAAACTAGACCAACAGCCTTCTTGTATAATAAAAATTCAATAAACACATTGTTAAAAAAAAAGTGTGTTTTGCCTAATTAATACTAATTGCCTAATTGCAATTTTTGTGTTTTTTTTCTGCCTAAACTCTAAGCTATTCTCCATTATCCCATCCTCTTTCGGTCACCTGGTTTTCTGATTTGTACACGTCTGGAGACAGTAACTTTTAAATAAAAATCAACACATAAAAAAAAAAAAAAAAAAAAAATCTATAATGAACTTATCAGAATCGAGCGTTGAATCGTTCTGGAGAGAATTGAGATGCATCTAAGAATCAATCATTTTTCCCACCCCTAGTTTTTATTGACCAGTCATTTCTTATGCAGACATCATTCATATAGCATTTCTATAGTCCATATACACTGTATATTGGGCATTTTTAAGGCCTTTAGTTGACAGGAAAATTGAAGACGTGAAAGGGGAGAGAGAGGGGGGATGACATGCGGCAAAGGGCCGTAGGGCGGAGTCAAACCAGGGCCCGCTGCGTAGAGGAGTAAACCTCTATATATGGGTGCCCGCCCTACCAACTGAGCTATCCTGGCACCCTATATTCCATATATTTAAGAATATTTTTGGAAAAGACCCTTTATGAATTTAACATTTTATTAAGGATGTGAATGGTGAAGCCTGGTTTCAAATGTGGAATATGATGTTTTTGTGTTTCAGTGTTTCAAGATAGGGCTTACAGGGGTCTGTATCTGTGGTTTCTACTCTGGGGGTTGGGACCCTTGAAGGGGTCACAAGGTAGATCTGAAGGGTCATATAAATTACAAAACAGGCCATAAAGAAAATATCATTTCTCTACATGAATTATTTTTCTGACTTTTTTTAAATTTTGTTTGAAGTCTTCATGCCTCGTGAGACTGAACAGTATGAGAAGGAAAACACTCTTTTGTTGAATTCTTTTATATTTCATAACCATGCCTACATTAGAGCTGCAGCAACTAATTGATTCAATTAAATCCATCAAAGAAATAGTTCAAATTCAAATGCAACTTCAACTTTATTTGTGTCCCCGAAGCGCAATTAGGTGAGCAGCAAGTATAAACACTTACAAGACACATAAATACATACAAGTTCTATACACAAACTCCAACTCAAACACAACTGTAAAAGTACAAGGACAAATAAATACATGCGTGCATGGATAGCAGCGTCAAAGTAACAGTAAAAGTGCATATCAGCCTATATATCAAACACAATATAATCAACAATAACAATCGTCAACAACAAAATCGGCATTCATTATGTTACATCACCAACACCTTTCATCCATGTTTTTGACATCCTCAACACAGTCAACATAGTTACCAATGAATTTGATCATACATTCGTTGGGTCTATGCATGGCATCATGCACATTATACTCTAGTGTTTCTCGGGCCTAATTTCAGATAATTAGCATTAGATAAATCTTGAGCGGATGATTACAGGTCAATTTTAAAACAAACGTACACTGCCTTCGATCTGTTTTTTGTGATGGATCTCACATTGCCAGATCTATCTCTACAGCGCTCTTTAATCCAATCAGAACAGTCTTGGGCGTCGCTAAACTCTGTTCACCGCGACAGTGGCTTTGCAAATAAGCCTCGGGGAGGAACTTGGTTTTTTTTGAACATTTGAACCCCGTGAAAAAGAAAACGCCACATACAACATCATATGAAGTTAACTCGTCCGACTCAACCAAGCGGGCCTGCATTGTTGGACGATCCACATTTTCTTCAAAACTTGCCATTTTCAGTGTGTCGATTGCTAGCTTGAAGTGTGTTGTTGTTTCCTGGAGTTGGGGAACGGCAACACATACAGAGAAGAGGGCTAGGGGGGCAATTAACCTGGAAATGTACTCTCGTTGATCCAAACCAAGGTTAGGGCTAACCAAAACCCATTATGAACATTATCATTATCACTTATGTATCTTCAACCCAGTTTCTAAGGCAGCCTAGACAGTTACATTTTTATGCCACGTTCATTGGTGTTCCCTTCATTTTCAGTAAACAGTGAAAACATTTTCTCTCACAGAAAATACTTGTCTCTTGTTTTTCTTCTGCTGAGCCGCTCTCCAGCTGCAGAAACAGGTACTGAACACAACAAGGTTCCTCACATCCTCTCTGTTGGTTGCTGGAAGTTACAAGGAGACGGGGAGGAATGCAGCACGAATATGTTACATCACTTGAACATCATACATGATTGTACTGCAAGCTTTATAACGAGAGGAAGTGCAAGTGCATTCAACGGGGGATTGTTTTTCTATTCTTACAGTAGGAGACAATTGTTTGGTTTCTGGCTCTGCAGGTCAACGGCAGCTTTTCTTACACTTCCACCTTGCCATCCTTTTATGAAGAAAAGCTGTCTGTAAAGAAAAGACTTAAAGCTTGCTCTGCTGACAGAGTGACCTTTAGAATTTCTGAAAAAGTTGGCAAAAAAATATATTCCTCACTCAGTAACGTATTACATCTAAAGGTTAATGACTCTACTCTATCTATTCGTCCCACAAGCTCTCCTTCCATCCCTTCACTTGGCAATGATCCAAGCGGAAAAAAGTCCATGTTTGCAAACTAAACACTTCAACTTCTAGAGAATTAGCAGGATTAATTATCCTCCAGGCAACCCAAGCAAATAAATAAATAGGAAAAGCTTCTTGGCTGCTGCTAAGAAGTGAAGAGGAAATAAAACACAACACTAACTAACACTAACAGGTTTATGTTATTATGGAGCAGAAAAATGCCTGGATTAGCTGCTTACTTGTCTTAAAACCCTTATTTCTAGGACCAAGCTTTCCTCAACAAGTTCTTTCCTGTTAATAATCCTTTAGTGGGAGGTGCTGCGGGAGTATGGGGTGAGGGGGTCCCTTCTC
>NC_045750.1:21256299-21256526 GCF_008692095.1 Etheostoma spectabile | reverse complement strand
CCATCCGATCTCTGTATGACCAAAGCGAGAGCTGTGTCTGGATTCTCGGCAGTAAGTCGGATTCCTTTCAGGTGAGGGTTCTGACGTCCACTAGGGCTGCAATTTGTCACCAATCCTGTTTGTAGTATTTATGGATAGGATATTGAGGCGTAGTCGGGGTGGGGAGGGGTGGAAGTTCGGTGGGCTCGGGATCTCATCATTGCTTTTTGCAGATGATGTGGTCCTGA
>NC_045750.1:21256195-21256289 GCF_008692095.1 Etheostoma spectabile | reverse complement strand
GGTCTGTGACCTTCAGCACTCACTGGATGGGTTCGCAGCCAAGTGTGAAGCGGCTGGGAGGAAGATCAGCACCTCTAAATCTGAGGCCATGGTT
>NC_045750.1:21255931-21256185 GCF_008692095.1 Etheostoma spectabile | reverse complement strand
AACCGATGGAGTGCTTTCTTCAGGTAGGGAATGATTGGTTGGAGAATCGGAGCAGCGGGTGTGGCATTAGATTCAATTTATCGCACTGTTGTGACGAAAACAGAGCTGAGCCAGAAGGCAAAGCTCTCAACTACCGGTCAGTTTTTGTTCCTACCCTCACCTATGGCCATGAAGCCTTGGTCATGACCAAAAGAACGAGATCCAGGGTACAAGCGGCCAAAATGGGTTTCCTCAGGAGGGTGGCTGGCGTCTCC
>NC_045750.1:21243187-21255907 GCF_008692095.1 Etheostoma spectabile | reverse complement strand
GATAGGGTGAGAAGCTCAGTCATCCGAGAGGAGCTCGGAGTAGAGCCTCTGCTCCTTCACGTCCAAAGAAGCCAGTTGAGGTGGTTCGGGCATCTGGTAAGGATGCTTCCTGGGCCCCTCCCTATAGAGGTGTTCCAGACACGTCCAGCTGGGAGGAGGCCTCGAGGAAGACCCAGGACTAGGTGGAGAGATTATTTTTCCAACCTGGCCTGGGAACGCCGCTGGTTGATGTTGCTTGGGAAAGGGAGCTGCTGCCCCCGCGACTCGATTTTTGATTGATTGATTGATATCTTTATTTCGAACATGCAAGAGAAAGTGTATACAGATACCAGAAAAGCGGATGAAGATAGATGGATGGATGGAGTTTCAAGTATAATTATAGAGGTATAGAGTTATATTCTGACTTTTTACATACATGCACAAAAATAGTTAGATGTTGAAACAAATCTGCAATTCTTTAAATGATATTCCCTCAAAATGTTTCACTGCAGATTTTCTCAGAAAAGGTAGGTAGTACGTGCTTGCTATGTTACAATATCTCAATATAAGATTTCATCACGACATGATGCCATCAAAAGATGATAAATTATCATATTAAATTATTGCCCAGCCCTACATTGTATAATGAAAATGAAATAGTAATTTACTTGAGAGGCATGACAACCAATGGGATTCTCTTTCTTGGCAAAAGTAAATGTCCCTTCTTTTCCAGTTGTGTTACTCTTTGGCAACATACTAGTGCAGCTTTAAAAACAAATTATTTGGGAGGGCATTTACTAAATGTGCCATAAAGGAAAAGGACAAATCTCAAATTTTAAATACAATGTACCCAAACACTATACATAAGACAGAATTTAACAGTAGAGTAAAAACAAAACTTGGGCAGTCATACATTTTTTATTGTTTTGACTCTATTCCAGCACATTTGTATTTAAAGAATGACTTTAAGGTTTAAGTGCTGACTGACTTGACTTTGAGGGTGTTTGAGGTTGTTCACATACATTAGGGTTACCACACACACACACACACACACACACACACACACACACATTATTGGGTGAAAAATGGATTTGAATATACAGACAAGTCAACGAAAGGTTTCCACGGTCACGCCTTACTTACCAAGCACTAAGCAGGTCTCAAGGGAGGCACGCCTTCAAATTAAAGCTGTAAGTCGTTGCTTTCACTTCATAGTCAGTGTTTAATTTCCAATCTAGTGTGCTGGTGTGCAGATCCCAAACAAAACAAAATATGTCAATGATGTCTGTAGTAAACCTGACGCAGAGCATTGACAGTGTATTATTGCCAGCCCTAGTGCCTGTTAAGACAAAGTCAATAGCAGGATTTACATGCAAATGGTTATGGGATCCTGGCCAGGCTCCATCTTATTGGGGTTAAACCGTTTACATTAACCTGTTTTACCTCCAGCCACTGCTCCCCTGTTAAATAAATAAGTAACCCAGATAACTCAATGCAAATATCAGCATGGTGGCCCAACGGCAAAAAGGCTCTGGGTTTGAGTCTAAGTCATTCCGGGCCTTTCTGTGGAGTTTTATGTTCTCCCAATGTTTGCGTGGGTTTCCTCCGGGTGGTCCCCACCTTGGCAAATGCCCTGGCTCAGATCTGCAGTTGGTCACCGGGTGCTGTATAATGGCTGCCCACTGCTCCCTTGAGGGATGGGTTAAATGCAGAGAATGAATTTCATGACATGTATTTGTATGAGACAATGAAAGTACTTTTGCCACTCCATTCTTACGGCGTCTAATTGTGAACGTTCCCCAACAGAAAGCCCTTTAAAATTTTGCATTTTTAATTGTTTTAATTGGCTAATCTTATGGTAAATTTGTATTGAGTCGTATTAAAATGAAGCACAAATGTGTGAATTCAGATTAGAATTCAACCTAACACAATCAATCACGCAACTGAACCAAAAAATTGTATGATGTTTTTAAAAAAAAGTGTGCTTTTTTTGCTGCAAGAGTAAGGCCTACAGAAAAAACATTGATACCACTCTTATATTTGTACATTAAAAAGAAAGCTACAGCAGGTGAGCTGAGCTTAGCATAAAGCCTGAAAAAGATTGATTTGATTGGAACAAAAAAACATCTCAATACAAACTTTTGTGGTTTTCATGCCCCGGTGCAGTGATTTTCTGGAGTCCTAGTCACTACAGTTGGCCAAGCAACTGTCCCGCACATAACCCTGTTAGTTAGTGAGTGTAGGATTTTGTTACCTTCGCAAAAAGCCAGGCAACTTAACATGATAACATGTTGGTTTTAATGCAGTTCTGAAATGGATTGAACAGATACAAATTCAATCTGACACCATTCTTTATGGGGTTTCCAATAAGCATTTCAATATTTTCTTTTGGTTTATTTAGACAATACTAAAGAACAGTGTGAGGTACGAAATGGAGAAAGAGATTTGATCCTTTTGGGCTCACCAGTGTTTCTAGGTGGAGATAATGATTGTTTATGGAAAATTTATATTATGTAGTGTATGAAGCAATAACAGGAAGGACTGACTTTAGCTGACTGTGCCATTACATATGCTGTCGACTGTGGTCTATCATCACTCACTCTGAAAAAAGTAATGGCGGTCGGTTTTAAAGGCTAACTCAGCATGATATGACGGCCATATTAAACACACCCTGGAACAGCTTATTGGTGTGTATTTCCTTACACTGAAAATTCCCTTTAACCTTGAGATGATCTGGGATAGGCCGATAGGTATGCATCTGTCAGTGGATGGTATAGTATGTCCAAAATGTTACCGCCCATGCTTGTGTTGGAAAACTTTTTCTTTCCTTTTATGGAGTAAAGCATTCACGTGAAATGATACTGTACTACTGACATAAGTAGTAAAACTCTGTTTTTATGGTTCTTTATTCTCTTTCTCAGGCTTATCCAGTGCTTTGCCAAACCGCGCACACACACCCACCCACACACACACACACACACACACACACACAAACACACACAGAAACCACACACTTATTATCACAGCTTTCCAGAGGCAGCAAAGCAGCTGCTGTTTCACTTGATCTTTTATAATGGGAACAGCAGCAAAGAGTCAGAAATGACATCTCGGCTCACAACACTATTCCAACACTTCCTATAGCATGACCCCAGAGTCGCTGAGAAAACTCGAAGTCTGGCTGTTGGTGGAAAAAAATAATGTAAAGATTGAATTATAGACCGCCAATAACAGACGCAGTAGGGGATTAAATTGAGGTCTGATTGACATTTACTGAATGTGACAGTCTTGCCAGCTGTAGATTTTGTAGGACAGCGATTCCAGAACAGTGGAACACGATCATGGCTCATTTGCTTCCAGGAAACTTCAACACAGTGAATAGGACTCGGTGGATGAATGATGCACTACAACATTTACCATGTGTTAAATTTTACCATTGTTAGTTTCATCAACAAAAACTATGGTGAAAAGTTAGCCTATTTGAGGACTATTTTCTTATCATAAGGAAAACTGGACTAAAACATGATAAAAAAAATAAAGAGAAGCGTACTTAAAAATGAAAACTATAACAAAATGCATTTCAATTGTTCTAAATAAAAAAGAAAATGAATCACAAACAAAATGGTTCTGATTGGTAAATTGATCAAAAATATGTCTTGACCTGTTGGACTTTACACTAAGACCACCAAACACTTTAGGGGTACCATTACCGAAAAACCCAATGCGCAAGAGTTTCTATCTTTTGTTTGAGCTGATGGCCAATTATGGGCAATCTTTTTTTAATCACACCCCCCCAATGGCGTTGGCTCTGGCATTGCTGGTGTTAAGTGGTGCTTCTTCTGGCAAATGAAGAGGGATGTTTTTGTGAAAAGCAACAAGAAAACCCATCTATTTGGTTTTCTTAACCTGTTTCTATCACTACGAGAATACTGTGTACAGAATAGGTATTTAGTAAAAGACAGGAGGGAAACATAGCACTAACTTAACATTGTTGAATCACAATGTGAAACAGCATGGGCTGTGGTTGTTCAAGTGTTGTTAAGCACAGGTTTATTACAGGTTAACATGTATTTTTCCGCTAGTAATGTTAGCTAGCGCAACAGGTTCCTGGAAGGGAAAGCAATGACTTAACTAATTTATGGCATAATGCATCCATAATCCCAATGGGAAGAAGCTAAATATGTCAAAACAGCTGGGGCAAACTATGGAATGCATGCAGGCCAGCATGCTAACATATAGAGAAAAGTAAGCTAACTTTAACACAATAAGCTACCGCTGATGTTGCCTACAGTTAGTTATATCTGGTGTTTACATCTGTGGGAATGACTGAAGGGTTAATGTAAATGTTCACTTAGCCAACATGTTGGCTAAAAAAATATAACTGTTAATTTCTTAGCGTAGGCTATATTTTAGCTGCTCGGCTCAAGCCAGTGACTGACAGAAAATATAGCTTCTACTAGCATTGAACACAGGTAGATGCAATAATGTCAAGAGTAAAGTGTATCTGTAGTTACTGGGGTGAGGTTGGGGTGTGTCTTGTATTACAATACTGTACAAAAAGTTAACTAAGAACTGTTAATGCTAATCTCATAATAGACAAGAACATCTTGACTTTGATCCAAACTGTACACAACAAAGATGTTGACAAGCCTTCAAATGATTATATATGACAATCAAAAACAGCATTGAATCAGTTTTCACTAATAAAAAAAAACTAAACTAAAAGTTATTTTCCATTTACTCAAACTAAATAATCAAATTATTAAAATGTGACTTTTATAGTGTACAGAAACTGGTGCCAAAATGAAACAAGGTACATTACATGGCGTAATTTAACTCTCAGGTAAATAAAACAATCCGGCTAAGTTATTATCTATCGCTTTCAGTCCCATGAGCTCAGTGCCTCTGGGTTATTTAATTTAATGAAATCTTAGCCTATGTGGTTTTTAGTTTTAACTTTATACTATTTCAGCAATACTACTTTGACATTGAATGCAATTTTTACACTGATGGCCCTAAAGGTCCTACCAATTAAGTTCCCATATCCTTCTATTTCTATTCACTCTTTACACATTTATGCAGAATATTGCAAGAACTACATAAATTATTTTAGGCATTTATTATTGCCTTTATTCTTTATATTTATTGTTGTTATTGCCTTTATTCTATATATTTATAGTTTTCACATCATCCTCTTTATCTAATTGTTCTTCATTGATCCTTGATTGAGTATATTCTTGTTCTGATTCAGGTGTTTTATCTCTGGAGAAATACTGTAAATCTGCTCCAACTAGACTCAACAATATGTCATTTAGTGTTGTTTTCACATTCACACACATTGGCATTCACAGACTGAAAAGGTAAGGGAGACCAAATACAAAATAAAATGTAGAAAATTGCTCAATTCTGAGTATTTCCTGTAGAATTGATGCAATAAAACTATATTACACTTCTAACCGCCTGCTGCCTCAGCAGCAGCAGCTTATAGCTACCCACACAGTGATAGAAGGACAAGGGTGGATGATGTAATGGCTTCAGAAAGTCATTTTTTTCATGTGAAGACATGTTTTACCTTGTTCCATCTATCCTCAGTGAGAGTAATGAAGATTGGACAAATTAACGTGAATTCTTTTTAACAGCACTAATTCTTTTGATGCACGTTCAGTGATTTAGGCCTCGGGTCGCTCCGTAGTTTAAGTCAGGAGCCGCTGGAGCAGTAATGTTGTGGGTGTCTAGCAGAAAGTAACCTTCACAAGAAGAAATGGAAAAAAGTGTTTTTTAATGGCAAGTGCAGTTTCAAAGCCCTTCCAGATGGTTCTTTCAACTTATTTGCATGTACTGTCATTGTGAACTGAGTTACCATCGGAGTATGCACAGTCTTAAATACCACTTGCTAGTCAAGCATACAGCTAATGCAGAGAACCTTCCTCCTCTTTGCCAAAGGCACGCCATGCTGGCTAATTTGCCACGGAGACGCCTGGCCAACTGTATGTAATGTTGCATTCAGGTCAATATGCCCACCTGGTGTTGATTGATGGGCTTGAGTTTGCCATATTATGCTTTTAGCATATTTTTTTTGAGCATACTGTACCTTTGGCGATATTCTGGAGAATATTCTGTACCGTATTTGTCATTGGTTTGGATTGTTGCAAAAATAAAACATTTGCATAAAGCAAGAATATTTGTCTGCTCCCATGTTGATAAGACCATTAATAACTAGAGAATGTGTGATTAACTGCAAGTTAACTATGGACATGGACAGTCATGTCAATCATCCCATTTAAATATTTGAATAGAATCACAGCCCGGATCAAAACCAAACCTGGTAAGGTTTGATAGCTCACATTAGTGTGGACAAACAACAGTTAATAAAATGATTATCCTTCCTCTTAGTGGTCACAGAGCTCATACAATGCCACACCATTATGCAACTAATGTGTTTATTAAATCTTGAATTGGCCCTGTTTGACAGACATCATAGATGTGAGAGGCGACTTATTTATTTCACTTTACCATCAATAGCTGCTGTCATTTAAATTACATTGGTCTGAACACTGTCCCATACGTACTGTATAATTTGAAGCAGGAAAGGTTGATATGAGTTTGGTGGGCTTTCTGTAAGACAGTAAAGAATTATTACACAGCGTTGTCGGGTTCAGTACCAAACCCCCGGGGTGGATGGGAGTCAGGGAGACTCACCAGACAGTCACAAAACAACCAGCTCTAGAAAAATGTATGATTACTGTTCCATTACCATACTATAGGTCTGTTTTTACAAAGTAGAAGTAGATCATAAGACCTAGCCAGCCTACAGAGAAGACTCATCATCAAGTTACTGACGTGGTTTCTTTGCGCAACAAACTAACCGCTGAATTATGTAGAAGCAGATATGTGATTTTAGTATTCTAAAGTTAAACTTTGATAAAAACCAACCGCTGATTGTGAAATGTTAAGGAAGCGGTACTAAAATTGTTCTCTGCGAGTTTCATATATAATCATAAAATGCCAGATCATTAGGTAACCATGGTAAGATGCATTGGTCACCGTATGAGCTCAGTGAAAGTGAAATTAATTAAAAACAGTGGTGTGTTGAGCTTTTATCCTACTCCATGAATTTTAGCGGGTCCCCATGTGCGGTAGCATTCACCCAGTTACCATCCTCCCATTGTTAAACTATGGTACAATACACCTGGTCAACCTGTTCATCATCATGCCTCTATGGTGTCTTTATTGATCACTGACAAGCAAAGCAAACAGGCAACAACTTCCCACAGCTGCCATGGCTGCACCTTATTGGACGAACAATTCACTAGAGGGCTGTCTGCTCCCGGATTTCAAAGCGGACCAACATGGCAGCTTGTTTGGAAACTTTCTTGTTTTTGAATTGGTCTTCATTTCAGATCGACAACTGTTAGTTAATAGGATTGCAAATTGAGCTGGTTGCCTCTAATTTCCATAAAAGTAGCCTGGACCTCAACTGTAAGCAAATGAGTGGGTCACTCAACGTCCCCCGCTTCTCGAATGTCGCCGCTGCACTACCAGAATGCATTGCTTGGCTGCTTACATGGACATGAATGGGAAGTGTGGAAATTACGCTTGCCAGTAGAAATGTACCGTCAGTCAGAAGTACTTCCCTACGTAGTTCTGTGTAGCCCTGATGATGTAGGAGGACCAGGACGATTTCCAAAACTGTCCAATTAACGATTGTCCATATGACTTATCTTATTGATATACACTACCGGTCAAAAGTTTGGGGTCACTTAGAAATTTCCATTGCACTCCATTATAGACAGAATACCAGCTGAGGTCAGTTGCATTGTTTTTTTTAACCCGGTCAGCAGTTTTCAAATTACATTATGTGCTTACACAATTGCAAAAGGATTCTCCAGTGTTTTCTCAGTTAGTTTTTTAAAATGATATCAGATTAGTAAACAGAATGTGCCTCTGGAACATTGGATCAATGGTTGCTGATAATGGGCAATGTAGATATTGCATTAAAGATCAGCCACCCACTCAGATCAGCTGGTATTATGTCTATAATGGAGTGGCATGGAAATTTGTAAGTGACCCCAAACTTTTGACCGGTAGTGTACATCTTATGTATATCGAACTAAAGCAATGGGGCTGTCTTTACAAAAACATGAAATCAGAAGCTGCCTTGGCCACCCAACATCAAAGAACACAGATGCCTTGATAAAATGTCAGCAATACATTTTAAAACCGGCACATTGTATTATATGCAATGCACTCAAAGTTAGTGCTCACGTAGTACTTGTTTGTGCTCTCCAACTCTTCATTCCACCCCTGCGTTTTTCTTTCCCCTCGACTGCTTTACTGTTTGTTGGTGTTCTACAAAAGTCCTCAGCAGTTCATTTGTTCAAGTATAGGTAAAGTGTGGCCCCGGATGAAGTGTAATTGAAAATAATTGTTGGCCATTTCTTTTATTGTGCTGGGTTCCTCTTTTGTGCACCACAACAAAAAAAACACGTCCTGGGAAGAACGAGAACCATCACTGAATAGTGTCCAAAATCGCCTGGCTGCTGAAGGACTTTTCATACAAAAAAGAAGGCTGAACACACTCTGAACTACCTTTAGCCTTGTTGTTAGCATCACACATCAGTTGGTTGATGGTTGACTGTTAAGAACGTCAACCGAAGGTGACGTTACCTTTTCGACCCAAAGACAGTCAGGATTGTAGCTGCTCGGAGAGGATTCTTCAAATGTCTCTGTGTTTTAAACCCAATAACATGGCATGTTTCGCACAAGAGTGAAGGAAATTCATCTTCCTGACAGTTTCAAAGGTCTCTGTGTTATTTTTTTTCTGTTCTCCCCATAACAGGAGGGTAATATTTGCTCTCCCCACGCAGTGAATATATCACACATGAAACAGTATAACTCCCTGCAATGCAACATTGCGTGCCGTTCACAGTTATTTGATCAGAGCTACCTTAACTGAAAGCATTGTTGGCCGATCTGAGAATACTTTTTACTGCCGGCTACAGGAAACACAAAGAAAGAAATCACTAAAAGGAGAAATTGAAATGAAAATGTCGCTTGGCCTTTTCTGCTGCATTCCTACTCATTCAGCCTGCCCATACTTTGTGCGTGTGCATTAATAGTGTGTGAATTAAAGGTTTGCATGTTTGGCTTTGATACCCCTTGGCTGGTCTTTCCATTGGGTTATCATGGTAATGCTCTTTGACAGAGCTGTAACACAAGGCTGCCGGATCAAAAGACATTTTCTTTTCTTTTCATTTATCATACTCTCAGCCAAGACTTCATTGAGCGAGCAAGAGAGGGAGAGACAGAGGCAGGGAGAGACAGAGAGAGGGAGACAGCAGTAGAAAAATAGACCGGATGACAGGGTGGCTGACAGGCAGGTAGTGGAACAGCCTGCAGCCCTGGATTTGCCCTGTAAATATCTGGGACATTGCTCATCAACACATTAATTTCTCCCCTCATGCAGGAGGAGTTCTTCCATTAGCTCATGCATAAGTATTTTGGATAGTGACTAGCAGATGATTAATTCACCCGCATCAATTGGCCGCCTCTGACGGTATGAGTGTTCCTCTCTTGTGAAGTTCACATTTCTGTCTCATCTTTCATCTCGCAACACTGTACTATGATGGATACGCAGTGTAAGTGCTAGTGTGTGTAAGCGTGTGCATATGTGTGTGTGTGTGTGTGTGTGTGTGTGTGTGTGCTTGCGGTGCTCCTGCTGGCTCAGTTGGCAGACACATATTAATGTATGCAACAGAAATGCTCTGGCTTTCAATGGGGCATTATTGATAGGTAAGGCAGAAATTAATATTGAGGGAGAAAAGAATGGTGTGGTGTGTGTGTGTGTGTGTGTGTGTGTGTGTGTGTGTGTGTGTGTGTGTGTGTGTGTGTGTGTGTGTGTGTATGTGTGCGTGCCATATATATTATGACAGACATTTTTCTGGAAATGAAATCAAACTGTTAATACATCAAATAATGACAAGCATGGGGTATGTTTCTGTGTGACTAATTCAGAAAATGAAATGTCTGAGAAATTAAATGGCCCATAATTTGCTAATTTTTAGCACTTGTATTTACTTGTATTTTAAGTTTCTACTAGAACATGTTTAAATGCTGTAACACCCTGTTTTAGCACCTGTCTCTTTAAGCCCTCCACCCAAAAAAGCCCAGTCTTCTCTGATTGGACAGCGTTTTCAGTTTTTCCACATCTGTGCTCTCAGTGTCTCTGCAGTGTCATTGCAGTAGGGGAGTGACTTTAACGGCACTGTAGCTCAAATTTCTACTTATATATATATATATATATATATATATATTATAGTTGTGACATCACAACTGTACCAAAGTCCTGGTGGATTTTTCATAGGCACCGTTATCTGTGGATTTAGAGTTTTGACACCCTCATAATATTTACATAGCACCTGAACCTGCTTTATAATAAAACAAGACATTGAAATCTCACTTTTTACAATAGGAGACAGGGGTCAACATAAGCCATGGCCCGATGGCCAGCAAAACAGTATGTTGGGAAAGTTGATTGGGCAGTCGCTGAACAGTTTGGGCCAGTGGCATTGTGTGTGCCTATCACAGTTATGAGTCAGTTTGGTGCACAATAGTCTACGCTAACATCAACAAACGACCGACATGCTGTGGATCCTTACTAGTGGCTATAAATGTACTCTATTTATATAGCCTTTTTCTAGTCTTAACAACTTCTCAAAGCACTTTCACATTATACAGGAACCAGGAGACACATTCTGTGGCCAAGGCTGCCATACAAGGTGTCACCTGCTCATCAGATACACACATTGGACTGTCTTCAAGGATTGAACCACCAACCTTCCAATTGGGAGGCAACCACTCTACCACTGAGCCACAGCCGCCCCACTATAGCAACTCAAACCCAGCCAGACAGGGCAGGGAGACGTGGAGGGACCGCGAGGTCCTCTAATATTACTAGCCATAGTTAGCTAATTGCAAAGTCAGCTTCTCCAATGCTGCGTTCAACTACTGTCAGAAATTATACAATCCTTTAAGATGAACGCCTAAATAGCCCAGTTAACCTGGTTAAAATAAAAACAAAACAATACTGACTAATGAAAATAATCGTCATTGGGAGTCTACATAGTAATCGCATATTTGCCTTTACTTTGCCATATTTGTAGATGCTGAATAAAAGGCTTTTGGTTTGTTGTTTGGATAATGCATTACTTTTCCCGGGCATTACTTTTCCCGGGCCAGTAAAATTATACAAGGGGCCAGTAAAGCTCTGATCTATTGGCCCAGGGAGCCAGTGGGGAAGGGAACATATGTTTGACCCTGGGGGACCTTTAAAGTAATTTGTCATCTCATGATTGATCACACATCTTTTGTCATGACGATTACAAGATTAAAATTAGAAATATAAGTTAGCACATATATTTGCAACATTGCCTTGACAGATGATGTTGCATGGTCTGGCAAATTTTTTAAGGTTGGTATGAAGCAAATACTACTGAACGAAGCCCATTCCTTTTAACTCTCTGCCAATCACAGAAACACCATCTCACAAAAATCTCTGTAGGTCGGTGACATGACTGACAGGCCTCACAGCGTTTATGCTGACACATCTTGGAAATCTCAGTCGCTGCACTCAAACAGTCCTGTTATCCTTAGCTTTCTAACCTAACCTCTCTGACCCCAGTGACTCATACAATATCATGCCATGAACTATCACCATGTCATTCAGGCCGTTACAATAATTAACAACATTGTCAGCAATACGGTCAAAACAACCATACAAAAGGGATAGCTGTCTTGGTACATAGTTATTTTGCCTAACCCTGCTAAATATCAAGAAAAAGCCTGTAGCATTTCCAACATATTCATTTGCAGTGCTTGTCCCAATGTCAGGGTGAGGTTAGATGTCCTCTGTTGATAGCTTATGTTTGACTTTCATGTTTTAATAATGACCTATCAATACAATTGACTTGCAGGCATGGTGTCCCTACATCACAAGATATATCTCATTGCCCTTAGAACCCCTTAAGAAACAGAAATGGATTTTATTTAACATTGACAGTTATGTACTATGTTTAATTTAAACTACACCATCTCTGACTGACCTGTAGCTCTGCCCTGCAGTGGCAGCTTCCAGATCTTTACGATCAGGGGACTTAACAATAATAAAAAAGCTTTGCAAGTGGCTTCTGTTTCAGAAGACTAAAAGCCCCCAACACCCGCTGCCCTTCCTGAAAGACCCCATAAGGTTAATCCCCAGGCAAATAATTGAATCTTGACCTGGCTATTATTATCTTCCTCTAACCGTTCCACTCTGCAGGAAGCCAACCTCGTAAAAGCCTCAGGGCCTCCCTCTGGTTCCCCCCCACGCTAAAGGACAGACACACATGTGCACAAACACTTTTTGTCCTTGTACAGACAGCCACAAACATGCGTCTTTGTCCACATCCAAGCGAACACAGACAACCACCTACAGGCAGATCGAACAGGGGATAAAATACAAACCTAAGAAAACCTTAGTACTAGAAGACAGTGAAACACACACACATTCACAGATGATATACTGTAAATCAACCTGTACACACACTTTGTCTGGATGGGAGGAGCAACCATCGTCTGCCAGTTGGTGGTAAAAGCAAGGTCTAAAGCGATCTCACAGACCCGGGACTTCTGGGAAAATGAAATCACACCTGGCACAGCCCGCCTACTGGTCAGACACACACACACACACACACACACACACACACA
>NC_045750.1:21240651-21243177 GCF_008692095.1 Etheostoma spectabile | reverse complement strand
CACACACACACACACACACACACACACACACACACTAACACGATTAAAAAGTACACTTGAGTAGTCAAAGTGAACTTGCCGAACTTCTTGCACATTCACTTGCACAACACACATTAGACACCATATGCACATGTTTTCTGGTGGTCATGCTCTTCTGGCTTTTGTAATTAATTTGAATTCTCATCACTCCTGAGGTAAAAATGAAATGCAGGTTTAAGGTCTCTCAAGATGAAGCATAAAATATTAAAAGAAACAAATGTGAGAAAAGTGCAGCTCAGGCCTTATGCACAACCTTGTATCCTTCCTTACTGAGAATCCATTAACATACGTTGACACACACACACACACATACATACTGTATCTGTATTACAACACCTGTAAGCTTGAGTGAAGACTATTGTAATGTAGATTAACATTTCACATCAGTAGCTGGTGGAGATGGTTTTCATTCTTCTGGTATGCCATTTTCAATTGAAAACAACTGCTAACACGCAGTAGCTCCATGCAACAGTACTATACAATGTAAATGCATTATAGCAGGTGAGAAAAAACCAAAGCCACCAGTTTTTTTATGATTACTATAGAGCTACTGAGCACAGGAGCATAATAAAAAAGGTGTTGGCTATACAGCACCTCAATGTTCAACAACCAACATTTTGTGGCTTTACACTTGAAAGAAAAATAGACTTTATTCATTGTTAGTCAGCTACATGCTAAAGCTGTGTGACATACCCAAATGGTCATGACCATCAAACAACATATGTGCTATAATAAGATCAAAGAAATGGGTGTCAAAGGAGAATGTTTTGGCATTTTAGGCCTTTAATGACGGGACAGCTGAAGAAATGAAGGGGATGGAGCATGCAGCAAAGGATTGCAGGTCGGAGTTGAACCCAGGTCCACTGCGTCTACCAACTGAGCTATCAGGGCGCCCCGTTAAAGGAGAAATTAATTATGAGAAACGATTGTAGCATTCAGATGCAAAACTCTGAAGATGTACAGACAACCAGGGAAAGGCATCCAGCAGTTTCTGGCAGTATTTCAGAAGAACCCAGTGGTAATACCCAGTTGGAAATGGAAAAGAAAAACATGGAACTACCCAGGCTCTTCTTGGTAGTCCATCCAATCTGAGCAGGCGGCCAAGAGAGACCTTGGTCAGGGAGGTTGGTCAAGAATCCAAAGACTTTACTGACAGGATTACAGGACTGCTTCACTGTCATGGGAGCTGTTGCTGTAAGGACTGCATTGAGCGTATCAGTTTATGAATCTAGTCTATACTGTAGTGATGGCCAAATGAAGCTTTGTGTCTTTATTTTATTAACCCACTAGATGGCACTCTTGGTTTTAAGAGAAAGGCCTAAGGCATCGCAATTCAGTTTATTCTCAACCAAACGTTGAACAGAACGCGCCATCTAGTGGACTCAGAAAATAAAGACACTGGTTCACGAAGGCCACTTCCTGAAGCAGAGGCAAAGGCAGCGGTTTGGACTTGGCAAAGATGCATTGAGAAACTGTTGGGTAGAGCAAGAGGAAAAAGAGTGTTTTGTAATGACATGGAAACTGTACTCTCAGCCATAAAACAAAGCTCTTTGTCAGGCGGAAACTGGGCACAGCTCATTACCCGTCTAATAGCTCCCCTACTGCGAAGCATGGTGGTGGCAGCATCATGCTGTGGAGCAGAAGGGACTGGGAGACATGTAAGGATCAGGGGAACAATCAATGAAACCAAATTAACAAACGTTATCGGAGAACATATCTTAGAGTGCCAAGAACCATAGATGAACCACTTATGTTCTGACAGCCAAATCGGTGCTGGAATTGCTTCAGAACGGGGATGCCAAAGTTTTGTAACAACCCTGTTCTTCCTAATGGGAATTGAGAGAATTCCAAAATCTTGATGGTTCTTGTTCAGAGTATTTGGTTAAAACTAAAGGCTCATGCAAATTAAAGGACTTTATCCCAATCAGTCTGTTGGTTGGTTGATTGGTCCACCACTTACAAATATTGGATGGATTGCTGTGGGATTTTGTACAACATTCATGGACCCAGGAGATTAAAGCCTACTCACTTCGGTGATCCCTTTGCTTTTCCCCTAGAGCCACCATGAGGTTGTCACGGTGGATTTTTAGTGAATATCTCCAAAATTCTGGGATGGATTGCCATGAATTTTGGTGAATGTAAATATCGTGTCCAAAGGACGATTCCTATTGACTTTGGTGATCTTCTGATCTTTTACTGTAGTGCTACTGGCAGATCAAAACTTGAACAAATCTATCAAAATATCACCATCTACTTGATGGACCGGCAGAAACTTTTGTACAGACCTTCATGGTTTCAAGAGGTTAAAACCTACTGACTTTGGTGAGCCATTGACTTTTTATCCAGTGCTATTATGAGGATGACATTTAGTTTTTAGTGACATGTCTCAATATTTGAATGGATTGCCATTTTGCACAGACATTCAAGCCTCCAGGTCAATGTAGCCTGATGAGGATTTAGGTAATCCCCTGTCTTTACCTCAATCGC
>NC_045750.1:21226016-21240582 GCF_008692095.1 Etheostoma spectabile | reverse complement strand
TTTTTTGTTTTTATCTACAAGACTTGTATTGATCACCATGCAATGTGGTGCAGACACGTGTGGTCTTTGTGGTCTTATTGAACTTGGTGATTCTCTGAGATCTACAATCATCTGGTCAACATTTTAATTTTGTCAAATACTTTGGTATGATTCATGTCACAGTTTAGTTTTCTTTACAATAACATAACAGTCATATAGCCACTAGCCTTCACCTTGTTGGAACACTGTCTATAAAAGAAATTTGACTTTAGTTCTTTCTGAAGCCTCCAATACAACAAAATGCAGAAAAAGTCAAGGGGTTCGGATACTGACACCAAAGGCAAAATCTGTTACATAGTCAGGTATTTTTATTTCCATATGTACCCTTAGAAACAGAAGTTAAGTGGCAGGGGATGAGCTCTGTGTCTCATGTCTGAGCTAAGATCAAATCAGACAAAATAAAGATGTCAGCTTTCTATCGGAGACGCAGTGCAGACAGTTACCAATGTACAGATACACACACTCACATAGATACACACACATAGGTGTTATTCATCGAACAAATTCCGTTTTAGTAAGCCCTCTATTGCCAATAGAATGCAGTGAAGACATTACACTGCCCAGCTACTTGTTTTAATAAATGGTGGCCATATTTGTTTGTAAATGAGTTAAAATAGAACAAGCAAAATAGAAAAAAGCAAAACTCAACTGCCCAATGGTGATAAATTAAAATCTTGTACTGCATTCAATATGGTCAATGGTTATCCATTAACCTTATCTATTCTCCATATCATCAGGAGACAAGCAGATGTGGAATTATAAATTAGACTACCTAAGAAGGAGTAAAAACCAATGCCCTCACTGTGTCCTCATTAATATATTTTCTTCATCCTTGCATTGCAACAAATGGCTTTCCAACCTCTGTAAATATTTCATTACCATTATTTGTTGTAACCTTGGAGTTGGGCTTCAAGTGTGTGCTGACGATTTAGGAATACATTTACACATTACACACACATTCGCAAAGGATTAGAAATATCCTTCAAAGTTAAAGCTCAAAGCTAGTTAAGAAAAGCATAATGGATGTGTATGCATGAGGGAGAGTTTCCACTTTAGAGCAGAGGCTGGGAAATCAAAGAACTGCACAAGACATACCTAACAAATAGACCAATAAATCAATGTATTATGAAAGCAAAAAATTCATTCATAATTCCTTTAGCATTGAAGCATTATTTGTTAATGATCAACTAATAACTGCTAATGATTTGACTGTTCATAAACAGCCTAATTATACATTAGGGATGCAAATGAATTCAAATCCATTACAGATCTATGAACTGAGAATGTGCTCTGAACAATTACAATCAGCATCCAAATTTTTCCAGTGTTTTCTTTTTAATCCCATCATATAATTGACACAACTTGCCAAAAAAAAACAAAACATTCCGGGCATGTTAGCATACTGACATTAGCATTCAACCCAAAGTACAGCCCCAAAGAGTTGCTAACGTGGCTGTAGATTCTCAGTCCTGTGCTTTAAAAAACAGATACAGATATTATAAATTAGTTGGTCATGCGAGCATGTTACCCGGATTTAACAGCGTACACAAAATGAATTAATAAAAACTAAAAGCTAAAATCAATAGAACACATACTGTGGTTAAAAAAACAAGCAGCTTGTTAAAAAATAAAAAAATAGGGCATCAGTAGTGCAGTTGCTGATGTAAACAGTGCACAAGACAGACTTAAGTCTATGAGTTGATAAGCCTCACAGCTTCTGGTGATAAGCTGCACTTTAGCCTTGCTGTTCTGGCTTTTATACTGCTTTGAGCAGCTTTCTGTTACACCCTTAGTATACACACAGTATCATAATGCAAAATGTAATAATATGTGATTTACATAAAATAACTTTAAGTGCAAACTAATAATTATATGTCATAAGGAGAATGTAGTGCTTTCAGGGAATAATCACTGCCAACCCACAGACTGTGTCAGCTGTATACAGTTGTTGTAAAGATATTGGAGTCACATGGTATCACATATCACATGAGTAACATCCACATGGTACATTCACATCTGATCTAAAATCTTTGTCACACAACACTTCAAAAATAAATAAAATATTTTTAAAACATCATTGTGTTGGGGCACATTGTGAATATCCTTTTATTTCAACCCTTTCAAATATAATCCTCTAAAATAATCTACATAATAATAGCCTATCCAAGATAAAAGATTGGTCCTACAGTACGCTTAATGAATATTGCAACTGTATTATGTCCATCAGGACGACATTACATTTCTTTGTGAGGAATGAGTCACTTAATTCTCTTTGGCTCCTGGTCATTTAATTCAAAATGAAAAAGGAAATGTTTTTATTATTTAAAAAATGACATGGCACATGAACTGAGGTCATTG
Organism: Etheostoma spectabile; assembly: GCF_008692095.1. NCBI lineage: Eukaryota > Metazoa > Chordata > Actinopteri > Perciformes > Percidae > Etheostoma > Etheostoma spectabile. Next base: position 21,238,185 of record NC_045750.1, on the reverse strand, counting down.
CAGTAATAATTCCAGGAAGAAAGGGTGTTATTTCTACTCGTGAGATAGCATGGAAATGTATCTCATTTATTGCTGTGTAAAAGAAAGAAAAAAAAAAGGAAAAAAAAAAGGATTGAAGAATGGGGAAAAAGTGTGTTATACTGTCCATAAAGAATGATAGCCAGCACCACTGGGACCCCCTGCAGAAGACAGCAGTCACATTATCTCCCATAATTCATAAAACTCCCCTGCTTTGAAGTACTGCCACCTGTTTTTTTTTTCTCCCCCAGTGCTCTTCCTTTCCTATCGTCCTCATCCTACTCCTCCCCCCGGGGACTGTAGCTTTACTGTCTCATCTCTCAGGGTTTGGATGCGCTCTTACATTTGGTATTCACCGTGAAACTGATCGCCCACGTGTGCTGACCTTGCAGCGGACCTGCTCTGCTTGGTAAGGCAGTCTGGCATCGCCTGGAATGCCAAACGCTGCAGGCAACGTGTGACCCTGGGAGGTGTCGTTTTAGAGGAAAGCTAAATAATATCTGCATGTTTTGTGTGTCTGTGCCCCCCAAGTGCCTCTGTCATTGAACCGTTCGCTAGAGTTCATCATTTTGGCACAACTTAAATATTTAATATTGGACAGTGCTGGGATTTCGATCAGCTTATTTGCATCGCAGCCGCGGTTGGTAACAGCACATCGGAAAATAATTGCTCTCCTAAATGTCACTGCAGTTGTAGCATCAGAATTGAATGAACTAGATAACCTATTCCTCAATTCAAAATAAATAATCAGATATATTCTACGGTGTGAAAATATGCACCCAGTCGGTATTACACAGTGTGCTGAGTGATGTATTGGGTCAATAATACTCCAAGGATTCTCGAACACCAGTTTACCATGTATACAATTTTTTCAGCTTTGCTAGCAGCATGGGATTTGGTACCTGGGAAACATTCTACCCGCTTAACATTACCATGTTGGCATTGTCACTGTAAGATTGATAGTATGTTGAAGGTAGCATTTAGCATAAAGCTCTGCTGTGACTATAAGCTCTAGCTGACCGATCTTCAACATGGCTGTAGACTCTTTGACTTGTCTGCTGTGGCTCTAGGGAGGAAAATTTGTCAACAACTATTGGATGTATTGTCTTAAATATTTATTGCAGACATGTAAAGGATTAATCTAAACGACTATGGTGATCCCATGACTTCTACTCTAGCAGTGATGGAGTACTTGAGTCCTGGATTCGGACTTGATTCTAACTTGAGTCGCTATTCTCTGGACTTGTACTCACACTCAAGGATTTATGAAATCAGACTCGGATGTTGGATGACGTTTCTGATAACTTTTATCTGTAATAGGCAATGATGGAGTACTCGAGTCCTGGATTTGGACTCAAGTCTGACTCGAGTTGCTATTCTCTGGACTCGTAACTCAGCTTGGACTTGAACTTAAGTAATGGTGACTTGACTCAGACTCTTCTTTTGTGATTCGGACTTGGACTCAGACTCGAACACCGGGCACTCGAGACTTGACTCCACTACAACACTGTCCTCTTTGTGGTTTTGACTGAACTCAACAAATATTGGATGAATTTCGCATATGTAGTAGGCCTACTTTAGACATTAGTTTCCCACTCAGGCTGAAGTGTAACTCTGGTAGTCTTTTCACCTAGCGCTTTTCCAATCTGTTGGTTTTCCCAAGAAATATATTGGAGAATGAAGCAGTAGAGGTTGATACTTTATATACTAACTTTTATTCTCTAGCCAGGCTCAAACACCAAAATTGCAATTAAATCCTACAATTCCCATAATGCAACTCAATAGCATCTCAGTAGACTTTCCCTGTCTCCTAAATGACCAGTTAAGGCTTTCTGTTAAAAATGCGAAGTCTCAAGCCCAAGTTAAGATAACTCAACTTTAACTCAACTCTAAAAAACCTCCTCCACAGCCGCTGTAAACATCTTACTATTGTTTTCACAGGCTGTGAGCTGTCATAATGACATTAGCATTTAGCTCAAAGCAACTATGTGCTGTTATGCAGCTTTACAGAGCTGCTAGCATGGCAGTAGGGCTAGAAGCTCTGCTAGCCGCAGTACATCTTACTATTCTTTTCACAGACTGTGGAAAAACTTCTTGTGACAAAAATAGGTGGAGTGCCTGTTCAACATCAGCATATTAGCAATGTCATTGTGAGCATTTTGTCATAATGACAATAGCATTTTGCTCAAAGCCCCGCCGTGCTTTAGTACAGCCTCACAGCGCTACTAGCATGGTGGTAGACGCTTAGTCTCATTGCTGTTTGGCCTCTGCTGCATCTGTCAGACAACTATTTGCATTCAAGATGGAACCAACAGCAAGACACCTCCACAAACTGCAGCTCCATTACCAACTATTTAAAGCCACCAACAACCACCAAACACCTCATCATCGTCGCTGCCTTAACTGTGATGAATGGGCTTTGCCCTGTTGGGGTTAAAACAACCGCAGCGCGCGCCGTTTATTGGCTTCCCCTATGTGTTTGTTGACAGGCTGTCTGGGACACACTTAACATATCATCCAGCATGAAAAGAGGTTGCATGGCAGCTACTTTGGGGTCAAGAGGTCAGCTTATTACATTAACATCTTTTAACAATGGAGCCTCCGCCGACAGACGAATGGGCATATGGGTGGACGGGCATGGGAAGCGTTGTGCGTTGTGGCTTCATGGGATACCGCACCATCGCCAGCAGTTGCAGAGATGTGACGCTCCAGCAGCCATTTGGGCCGAGAGAGAGGAATGCAGGATGGTAATCCGAAACACATGCTGGTGAGTGAGAGGGCCCTGTCTGTTGAGGGAGGATACCAAGAGACAAACATAGCTCTGCACTTGGACACACTCACAAAAACTCAAATACACACAAAGGGCTTTGTAAAAACATACCTAAACAGGGAGATGTGGGACATGTCATTTATTTTTGCCTCAGTCCTGCTCCCTCCGCAGCAGGACTTCAGTTCTAACTGAACACAGTCTTAAGGGAGAAAAGGGGAGCACAGCCGGCCGGCTCAAGATTTAGCAAAGAGGAGCAGTCAGAAATGATAAAGTACACTTACATGTTCATTTGACATTAAGAATAGTAGCTTTTTCCCCCCTTTCTGTAGCCGCAGCTTCAGCCATCCTCGCCCTCAGCAAACCGCAGGCCTGTGCTATATATACAGGCAGGAGAAACATTGCAAAAAGCCCTGGTCATCAGTCATTTGTGATGTGATGGGCCCTTTGGCATGTAAAACAGAGTTAAGACGGTGCGTACATTCTGGCTTTATGTGCTGACAACAAAAGCAAATTGCCTGAATAATGCAAAAGCAATAACATTTTAATTATTATATCACAATCGCAGATTAAATGAGTAAAAGCCACTCAATAAATACACACACAAAAAAAACGTGTTAATTGTATTTCTTTTTTTTTCAATCCCATTTTTGTACGTTTATCACCTACTATTAATTGTTATTTATAGGGTTATGCAGACCTTTCCAAAATTGGACACAGCTAATTTTATTCCCCCGGCTACTAAACCTACTTAACGATAAAGTGGGCCTGGAATTTATGGTGGTTTCCACTGGCTAACCAGACCGGTCCAATAGCAGTGTCAATCAGGGGGGAAAATGCTGCAGGCCTGGTGCTTTGTGGAATTAAGACTCAGACTGCTTCTTACTGCACCGCTTCCTAGTGCAGAGTTGCAATCACATCCCGGCCATTTGGTTAGCTACGCCTCTGCCATGCTCTTGAGAGTGACTCTCTGCACCAGTTGCAATTTACTTAATTTATTTTTTATTTTCTTTACCATTTTTTAAATCTATGTCAGTACTGTAGGAAGCATTTCATTTTTTTCAATATAAATTCAATTTTCTCTGAATACTTCTGCTCCATCCACAGGTTTCTGATGTGTTAATGTGCCTGTATGGTGGTTGTATTTAATGGCTCTGCTCAGGTGGGCTGAGAGTAGTGAGTTAAAAGCATACGCAGCATTTCTGGCTTCACCAAGCTGTTAAAGTGATGGCTTTTAGTCAGTCAAACATGGTTGACATAACTGCTCTTTACAGCTTTATTCAGACATGACAGGATTTTTACATAAAGAGGCGCATGCTCCAGAGTTATTTGGCTCCAGGTGCGCAGGATGGAGCGGTAGCGTTGCTAAATAACAGCTGGGATTTTAAAGTGCAATGACACTGATAAAAGAGTGTAAGCTGTTTTCTCTGACGCTAAGTAACAGGCAATTCACTAAACTTATTTTGCCATTGAAGCCCCCGTTTTTAAGGACCATCATAAGAGTGAGAAATACTTAACCTCTAGTGAAACTCCAAATACTTTTTCAGTTTCATCATTTTTAGGCAGATCATTTGGCTGCCTGTGTTTATAATGCAGCTAGGTCATAGTTGTTTTGTGTCTGGTCATCTTGTATCGCTTCATAAAAGTTTTGCATCTCTTTGTAGTTGTTATGCATCTTTTTTTCTTGGGTTTTATCTATGTAGTTGTTATGCATGTGTTTTTTTTTTTGCTTTGTTTGTTTCTCTTCTTATTTGTTTTGCACAAAGGCTGTTAATATTAATGGTCAAAGCGGACGTGCCTTAAACCTGCATTTTATCTGAATTCCAGCAGGGGGCAACACATGTGGTTGCAAAAGCAGGTTGGTTTCTGTAGAAGTCTACGAAAAAGTGATCCACTTCTCACTTAATTCATGACGTCAGTAAACATTGTCATAATAAGTTTATGGTCTCAAACGCTAGTTTCAAGTCTTTTGCAACACACAATGATGTTAATTTTTTGAATAATGGTCTTGTTGATTTTAAAATCGACAATAAAGCAGTGGGTGTTTCAGGGCGTGGCTATGATGTGATTGCCAGTTCGCAGCTGGCAGTTTGCCTTTTATGCGTAATATAACTGGAAAAAGATATATTCAAAACCGTAGCAAAGCTAAATCTCACCTCTAATTATATAGGCTAGGTCTCAGCAGCAGTTGCATCCAGATTGCCAGTGGAAGTGTGTAACGTACAGTCTAAGCAGCGTTGCCAACCCTCTTGTATAAAATTGTCACATCCGCAACCAAGATGGCTGTGCCCGTAACGGCAAACTTGACGACTCATATCAGATCTCCGCAAACCACTGTGTGATGTCACACATGCTTTGTCAACCTGATCGCGCAGAATTCTTAACTAATTCCCTTAACTCAAAATCTGTGGCAGTTTCACGGAATTGCAAAAAAATCTGATAGGCCCACAGTGGAATTTTGTGAAATTAACACGGCCCCTTAAGTTAAGGAAACGTCGTGGGTGGGCTTAGGCTATGGTTTCGTTACACGCAGGAAGAACAAGAGGGTTGAGTTTCGGAAAAGGTCGTGGGTGGCCTTAAGGTTCTGTGACACGCGGGAAGACATGTATGGATGGGTTTAGGAAAAGTAGAATGAGTAGCGACTTTGGGCAATATTACATGCGGGACACGATCCCCAGTCTCCCAGATGAAAGTCCTGTGTTAAGATCCCATCCACCCTAACCAACCACCTTATGCAGATTTTCGGGCTCCTAATGCTACGTCATTCTCTCATTGACTTTACATTCCTGTGGTGGACTTTTCACACCACCACGTAATGGAGTGTCAACAGTTCGTGGTCATTTCACAGAAATCTGTGAGACCAGGTGGGCTCTGTCCTATAACATCAACAGTCTATGGCTTTGCACATGTTTTTTTGTAGTTTTTATTATGACTGTACCCGAATCAGAATAACAATTTTGCGATCTCAGCAACCCACCTAACCTGTCTTGAAACACAGACCCTGTATCGTCTACCATGCTTTTGAGGTTTATAGATAGATAGATAGATAGATAGATAGATAGATAGATAGATAGATAGATAGATAGATATTAGAATATAATATAATGTAATGCACACTAACTGACAAAAAAGAAAAATGACGGCTCGACTCAGAATTGTTGACAAAAATTTGAGTCAGTCAATTTCAGGTGGCAGACGTAGTTGCTATGCACCTCTTTGTAGGGGTTTGCTTCTCTTTGTTGAAGAAATATTACTAGGTCCAACTTTCAGTCGTAAGCTCGCCTTTGTATCTTTCATTTTTTTCAGACATGAGACCAACATGAAAATTGCCATCACATTTCGGTACAGAGGTGAGTGATCATTTCATTATCTTTATAACACAGCTTTGTGAAGCTGGTGAAACCCGTAACCCGTTCATCCTCAGCATACTGCAACAACACACAACACTACAACATGCTTTCTTATTAAAAAAAAAGCATTCATACGTTTAAAAAAAAAAAAAATGGTTTCACAATGGTAAAAGGACTATAAAAAGAGTCAAACTCATACTGTAGATGCTGTTTTATTAGGAGAGTTCATGGTTGTGTTTGAACGCTCGCTCTGTAAATGGTATATGACCACCGCACTGGTGACTAAAATAACCTTTCAGCTTTTGAAAAGCAGGACTGCCAACTGCTGTTTTCTCCACTCAAAAAACATGTTGCCCTGACTCTTACCCTGAAATTACCAAGGCAGCGACCTGTGGGCTGGGGAAGATATTGTTGTAGACTTGCAAAGTGAGATAGCTTTTGTTCTGCTTGAGTGTGTCTAGCCCGGGCACCGAAGTGTGGCCAGACAAATAACCAGATGCAGATTTGGTACTTAATGAGGTGTGATGTTGCGCTGCGTCAAGACTGCGGATATGAATAGGGTCTGAGGTGAAATAAAATAAACAGACCGTGCTCAAGTGCTGTAAAAACATGATCTTCTATTATAATAGTGCAGTCCAAAGTACAGAAGTGTTCTTGGTGAATGGTTTGATTATTACTTCAGGATGATCATCCCAAAGATCTCATATTAGCGTTTGATAAAAGTGTTTTTCTCCACAGGGGTTGGAGCTGAATTCATCCCTTAGACAAGCTCTTTATGGCAAGAAAACATATTTGTAGTCCAGCAAAAAGGATGTTGAAGTATAGCTAATTGCTTACATCTCTTGCTATATTAGCTCCTTTGGGAGCTATTCAACTGTTGAACAAAGAAAGTTCTAACTGCATTAAAGAAACACTCTTGTCTTTGGTCTCTTTTTATCAGCTTAGCTAAAAAAGCACACTTCCTTTTCTTGTTAATATAATGGGAAATATTAAGCTCATATTTGACATGGACAAAACAGGATATGCATAACAGCTATTACCAGGGCATGGCAGGAATATCAAGCTTTGGATTCCTTCAAAACTTTTTTTTTCTTTTTGCCTTTTTGTAAGGAATCGATTAACCAGTCTGTTTATCTGCTACAATTTAAGCTGCTATTGTTAGCATGCCTGGCTAACTGGCCTACAGTGTTACCAATGATGCAAGAAGTACATGTACATGTACCTACTGTAGGTAAAACTAGCAATAACAGTGTAGATATACTCTGGTACATGTATTACATTCAAAATCTTACTTAGTCTTGGTAAAAGAAAAATATACTTAAGCCAAATATTTGGCCCATCCCATATGGGATTACAGGTCACCGCTATTTATTGTTAACAAACATCTTCCAGTCTGCATATATAAATACTGTGGAGAAATAAATGAATAACAGACAAACAAATATCTACAGATCATCGCTTTTTTCTCTTCTCCCAGGCTAGATAACTGGCTAATTTATATAGTAGATTAAAAGTATCACATTTAAGTACTGAAAGGATAATTACATCCCTAAATTATAATTAGAAATGCATTATTGTGAGCTTTACTCATGCGGCTGGTTTAGATACTGCCAGGTGGCTTAATCCACAACAATACATCAGAATTAGTTGATTACTATTTTGCATTATTAATCTGAATCCGCAAAGTAATTTATGTTGTCAAATAAACAAAGTAAAAAGTAAAATATGGGCTTCAAAAATGTGGTGGGGTAAAAGTATGAAGCAGCAAAAAATGAAAATACTTAAGTACCTCAACATTTTACTTAAAGAGATATTTTGCTTATTTAAATCCAGCTCTGTGTCATGGCAGTGTCAGCAGTTTATCTGAACACACTGCCCACACAAAGACGTCACAGAGGTCACAAAGTGTCACTTGAAGTACACCACTTGCGTAAATGTACTACCTTTAAACATTCCACTGCTGCTTTGTGTTAGTGAGTCAGATGGAAAGAGTCATCGTCAGCTGGAGACAGTGTTTTTATCCAATTTAGGGAGCCAACGTTAGCTTAAACAGCTGACTAGCTATAGCTAATAAACATGCTTGTAACAGTTGTCATTTCCAGTTGCTGGCTTTATGTAGAAGTCTGCTTTTGTCTACCTTTAAGAAATTAAAACAATAATTGTTTCTAACTTAGAATTGAGTTGTAGTTTTGCCATGTAGAGTACAGTTATTATTTTAATCAGCTAACTTAGCTAATGGGCAGTTAGCTTGAAAGGGAAGGAGGCAAATGTGTGGATTTTTCACTTAAAGAGAAAAAGTATGAAGGCTGTTGGGCAACTCTTCACCTTTTTAATGTCCCGTTCTTTGTCTTTGCAGCTTATATGATAATGCTGTCAAGAAGGAGAGAGAAGGAGTACAGAGGGGGTAAGTCAAGAGTCAGAGTGACTTTCTGAAACAGACCAAAGGGAGAGGCATCCTTGAGGTTGACATCGATGTGGGAACTAATCTGCCAGTGGCTGTGATTCAGACCCAAGGTGAGCCCTGTGACATTTTGAGCGGATTAGGAATTTCACTAGCCTTAGTCTTTTGTGCCGTGTCAACTGCTCTGGCATTGCATTACGCCGTTTCATTATCATGCAGTCACATCTAATAAGGGCGCCGTCCTCCAACCTGGCGAGGAGCATAAAAGGGCCTCTTTAATGCACAGTGGCCTGAGAGGAGGGGTAAAAAGACAAATCAAGCCTGTAACTGTTTGAGTGCAACTGGGCTTTTGGCCCAGAACAAATTGCATTACTGTCACATTATGTCCCTGGTATGCATGAATTAAGAACTGACTGGTAGCTCTTATCCCTCCCTGACTTACTCACTTCCAAAAGCTTCCTCTAATTTCTTATTTTTTATTTTCCATTGGGGAGGAGAGACAGGCCTATTCACATAATCTCTCTTCCTCTTTCCATCCCATTTGCATGGGGGACAATCTAACACTTTCACTTTTCAGCGGTTGGAATGTGAGAATTGCGCTGGGAGAGGAGTGTGGTTAGTCGATGGCCTTTCTGTGCTGATTCAGAAATTGCAAGATGATGTGAGGTCTCTACATTCACAGTGACTCAAGCCAACACAGCAGCAAAAAGCGCATATATGCATTTTTATTTAGGTCAAATGTTAGGCTTTTTTGCGGGCTCTAAGAATAGAGCATGTGGCTCAAAAAAAGGCCACTGTTCCCTCTTGCTGGAACAGAAAAAGGCCAATGACATTCGGGAGCTTGATCCCACTGGCGAGTCTAAGAACTCATGTCTTGTCCCAAGCCTTGAAGTGAAGCGATGTGTCACGCTTAGACTGACATCTAATCTGTCCAAACAGATTAGTGATAAAATAAGTCCATATAGTCACCCTGGAAAGGGACCGTCTGAGTGGACAAAAGCAGAAAAGCCCTCAGGGATTGAGCTGTCTCTCCCCGTCTCATTGTTACAGCCTGTGTGTGCCCTCATGTATGCAGACCTGGCTGCTGATGAGGTGGACTCTTTTAGGTGGACAAACAATCCCTCTGTATACCTCAGAGTTCACAAAAGTCACATCCTGCTGAAGAATGTGTTTACGAGATATGAGAGTGGCTGAACTGAGCGATGGGACTTTGGCAAAAAGGGGAAAGACAGAACAATGTCACAAGACAAAGAATGAATTTCACTCATCTATCTCTGTCTAATTGTTTGTTTCCCGAGTGATAGGGCCAAGAAATGACACAATGTGACAGGAAACAGGGTGGGGATGGGTTCAGTTGAGCACACGCTTCACTTTTATATATTTAACAAAAGGAAACAGGACCTACTGACTTTTTGATAATAATGAGAATAAGGGGATATGCAGGCTGTCAGTACTCAAGATCAGTCTTGGTCTCGAGTCCAGTCTCAAGACCACTTTTGAAGGTCTCGGTCTTGTCTCGGATTCGACCACATATTTACTCGGTCTCAGACTTGGGATTTTATTTCAAGACCGGTCAAGACCACAACTGCCTTTTGATGATTGTATCAAAGCATTTCTCATGATACACTAATGGCAATGAAAGAGGTGAATAAAGAATAATCTCAAATAGTTTTTAGTGTTTTTTTTTTAATGGGAATGTGGATCTTTCAGATCAATTTAGTGCTCATGGTTAGCATTTTCCACATTTTTCTCGCTACCGGATAAGCGGATGAAGATGGATGGATGGATGGACATTTTTCTTGTGTAATGCAGTGTGGGACTTGCACTGGTCTGGTCTTGGTCTTGACTCTGTCTCACCCTGCATTGGTCTTGGTCTTGACTTGGTCTCAACCCCTCAAAGTCTTGGTCTTGTCTCGGTCTCGATACACTCTGGTCTTGGTGATGACTTAGTCTTGGTTTAGATGGTCTTGACTACAACACTGCAGGCTGCCATAAAGAGTGGACCTGGAAGTGAAATCCCAGTCATTTTCTCCATATTATACATTGCAATTTCCACTCTGGCCATCAATAAACAATATAAATTATTATTATAAATTATTATTAAATTATTATTAAGAATTTTGAGTATTAGACATTATGCCTAAACCATCCAAGTTAGACTTACTATGAGCTACGGGATTATGAAATGAAGGTTCATGCTCCTGTAGAAGCCACATGTCCGTATGAAATCAACCTTTTTTTTATTTGCGATGTCGTGGAGAAGTACTACACTACCCACACTCCATAAAGCGTAACTTCAACGTCTCTGATGATTGGGTGAGCTCACTGTTAACAAGGAATGTTTGCTGCACCCACAAACCCGCAAACTGCTACCACTAAGATCGTTTCTGCACACATTCTTGTACCTTTCCCTTTTTTCGGCGTTTTCAAAAATGTATTTTGGGCCAAATTAAATGTTTTATGGTTACGATTCATCTTGTACCTGCTTGGCTTGGTTCAAGGCTTAAACATCTTTAAATAAATATTTTCTGAAATGTCAATGGAGATGTTGAATTGGAAAAATCCCATCTGGAACCAGAGGCGTTCAACAAGACCGGTCACTGTTGAACTCTATAGCACCCAAATATACTGCACTCCAGTATGCACTGTACCCGTTTCACATCATGTCATCTCTCGCCTCGCTGTCTCTCTGTCTCTTGCACATCTGCCACGAGAAGCACAGAAAGCTGGCTATTCTTAGCTGACTCCCCCGCAGGTGAATTATGTATGAGATAGAAAGCTCGTGCTGATATTTAGCTGATCAAGTATCAAACTAAAATGCCACTTAAAGTGTGATATAGCTCGCTGGGAGGGAGAGCTGTCTCCCCCATCTATTACAAAGCTGTGCAACAGCACAGGCCAGCAGTGAGGGAGGGGAGCGGGGTATCATTGAGGCGGCTGAACAGACGAGATATGAGGCAGACAGTCAGGGTGACAGACAAACAGCCATGGTCATTGGGGGGCAAGCAGCAGGGAGAAACACTGTCTGCCTGTAGATAATAAGCCACTGTGTTGCTGGGTTATTGCAGCACGTCCAATGGCGTATCCCACAGAGACCTCGATACTCTGTCACTTGAAGGCATGAACAGCCTTTCCCTGTGGCACGTTACCCAGCCAGGTGTGTCTTAACAATTTTTGGAATTTATGACTTTGACTTTTTCCTGATTTCTAAACGCGTCCCCTTGAGGACTGGGCTCATAGCTTTGTAGAAAGCAAGTCATACAGCTAAAAGGTAAATGTGTGTTCATGCATGTGTGAGTTACTACACCTACATGTACATCTCCTTTACAAGGTTACACCCTCAGCCATATCAGTGGATGTCTATGAAGGAGACAAGATGGATCGCTATAGGCTCTATGGGTTGCTCGGTCTTTTGTCATCACCTTGAAACATAATAGGATGAACAAGGAGGGACTCAACGGTTTGTCATTTGCAGCTGTTTTCTCTCCTGACGTCAATCAATGTCTATTTACAGTAGAGGTTAGAAGGTCTATGCGTCCATATATATCTGCTATTTACAGTGGCTCTGACAGCATGACACAATGCAAATTAACACACACACACACACACACACACACACACACACACACACAC
>NC_045750.1:21219796-21226006 GCF_008692095.1 Etheostoma spectabile | reverse complement strand
ACACACACACACACACACACACACACACACACACACACACCAACCAACAGAGATTAAGCCAGTGGATGAAACGATCCTCATAAAAGGTTATTTATTTATTAATTCAGGACAATGCACATTGATGAACATGTACAGCAGTACACATAAAAATGCCAGATTGTAGTCAGAGGGCTATTTTTCATCTGCAGTCCATTAAGGCAGGTTGAAGTTACAATAAAACAAATGACAAAAGATATACAATAGTAACAATTAGCATATAAAACAAGGAGAAAGAAAAATAAAAAGAAAGAAACACAGGACAATTCATTAGGTGTTAAAATGGAGACAATTCATTAGGATACTCTACTTGGCTAATTGAGTACAGCATACAGTTAGGTGATTACGCCTTGGTTAGCTCTAAACCACAGCTTTACTTGGCTCTTAAAGGTGCCCAAAGTGAGACGTTCCCTTATAGTTGGTGGTAGTATGTTCCATAATGCACTACGTTTAATAGTGCATTATGAAGGTGAAGGTGTTTTTTCTAAAAGTAACCTCACAGTCCCTGTTTACAACAGCTCTTGTGATCCGAGTCTGTCTGTAATCCTATTCTAAGATCCTCATGAAGTCACAAAAACAATGCTAAGAAGTTATATAGGAAAATTGATGTTTTCACCAACTTCACATTGTAAATGCAGCATAGTGAAGTGTGCTGAGATGATAGAAAATGCAACCAAATAAACACCAAATGACAAATTACAAAAAATGTTGTGAAGTTGATGACAGGGATTTAAAATAGTCTGTTTTAATTCATTCATTCTGATCAAATGATTCTGATATTATTGCAGAAAAATGCAATGCACCTATAGTGTGAAGCACATTTCCATAGTGAATATAGCATAGACTAAGGTTTGGAGTAAGTAGCTCAATAGGCCACAAACCATGACAACAACTCCAAATCATTTTTAGTGTTTGCTGAAACCTTAAGTTCATTTTGTAACATTTTGGCTTGTGCTTTTCTGCATTTACAGTATCTTCGTGCCGTCTATGTAACAACCCTAGACACAACACCGGTGGACTCAAATGCACGACTCATGAAACAATAGAAAGTTTAAAAAAAAAAATGTTTAGATGGCAAAGTTCAAACAAAGAAAAGCACTCACTTGGAAGCTCAAACAACTTCACAAAAAACTATACACAAAAACCTAGTTAGATGAGGATCTGGTTAGAACATTTGACAACACTATCAATGGACGGAACAAGACAAAGGGAGACAAGGGCTATTTATAGATGAGGTAGGGGAAAACAGGTGAAACCAATCAGGGGCGGGGTCGACAATCCCAGACAATCACACAAAGGGAGGAAGTCAGGGTCTGAAACGAGAGGGAAAGTGAGTACAAAATAAACAGGAAGTGCACAATAAGACTAGACATGAGTGACTTAACCTAATAAACAGTCTAAGGCCTAGTTAATACATACACATACAGTTGTTGTTTTTTTCAAACCCTTGTGTTGTCTTCCTGTCAACACTTTTGTTGACACTTTTTATCAAGGTTTTTAACTTTTTCGTATGTTTTTGTCCCTTTTTTCAACACTTGACGCTTTTTGGGACATTTAACACTACGTAACACTAACTTTTTAACTTTAGTTTTACAGTTATGGTTGGAATTTGTGGTCAATGAACCTCATTTTTAGGAAATAATACCTAATGTTTAAGTTAAAAAAGTAGAAATTAGGAATTATTTAGACTAAAATTAAAGGAATGGATGTTGATGGATAATCTCAGACTAGAATATGTCAACTTTTACTCAATAATATTTAGAATCCACTTCAATTTGTTTCTCCAAATGCTATAAAATTGAATAAGACACCCCAAAATGGATGAAAGTAGAGATTTATACTTGCCAAAGAGCGTTGTGTGGAATCAATCATGTTATTTTGGGTAATTACAAAGAACATTGATATAGGAAAACGGGTAAATTTGACCCGAGGACAACATGAGGGTTAAATAGCCTTTTATCTGAGTTTTTGCCTTTTGCTCACATGCATACTACATGTCTGAAAACAGATCTTTTGAGTCTAGGGTAAACACTTTCAGGACCCCCGTTTTAAGAGTTGACATGTGGCCCGAGAAAATAGAGTTTTGAGCTTGTGACGTCAGAGTGTGCGCTGCAATGTCATTTGTGAGGCGTCGCAAATGAGGCAACATTTTGTTCAATGATGGCCGTGTCAAAAATAGTGCTGGTTTTAACCCTGCTGACAGGCTCTTTTACACACTTAAATGAACAGTCACTCATCCATTACTTTGAGGAACAGAGAAAATGTGCTCCGGAGCCATCACTGCACCATTGCAGCTACAGTAGCCTTCTTTTATTAGCTTTTTTTCAGGCTTCTGATTGGCTAACGTGGCTTAAGAACTAGGGTTATATTATATTAGACCTGTGACAGTGCTTCAATTGTGCTTTTGCATTTTTATTTGGAGGGAAATGTTTGTCAGTGTGAATTGTTTTTAGAACGAAGGAGGGAAAATGCCCTTTTTAAAAATACCCATGCACATGTGGACTTGGACAATATTTTGTTATCAAATGTATGAAATGGTTTCCTTTAATTGTTTTGCCCCTTTGCATGTGTTTTCTTTAATGTAGAGCTCTCAGGACCTCCGTAAATTACCTTTGAAATTCTGCATTTGTGCAACCAGATTCAAGTCAGTTCTTAGTTCTGTCTAACTGATCCCCACAACACTACCTGAATGTTGTGCATGCACCTCAAATAAAATGTGTCCAAATATAACCAGCAGTGTAATCCTGTGTCAGTAGCCTTGGGAAGTGTGAAATAGAAATGGATAAAATGTATGTTCCAAGAGTTAGGCAAGCTCCAAAGACTCCAAAACATAAAAGACATTATTGAAAGTGTGCGCTGAGAGCTGTTGTCCAAAAAAAGCCGTCTTCAGTGTTCCTATATCTTGGATACCTTTCAGTGTTTCAGGCAGCTCCTTACTAATACCACTGCATGTGTGCAAATTTTAATTACCTCTCGAGGGATTACCTTTCCGGTGATTGCCACTTTTAAAGGCTCCTTGATGCCAAACACAACACGACCCGTGCGGGTGTGGCCCTACTGTTCACAGGGGACTGTCTCACTGAGAGGAAAGTGTTTAAGCGCTTAGCAGGGGTGCTAAAGAAAATTATCTTAACCGTGAATGCTAAATGACTCAAGGTGTACATTGGTACGTCTCAAATATGTGCTTGGCCCTGGTCCAGGAAGCAAGGAAACATGGCTCCTCCATAATAAACAGAAAAAAAAAGAAAGGCTATAATGGTATTGACTCTGGATTTGTGAGGTGTCTATAGCATCGCCGGAATTTGTTTTGAATCTGCATGTCTTTAACAAAAAAAAAATCCTTTTTCTCTGGAATGAAGTGGATTTTGTCTTGCGAATGCTCCGCAGGGGCCGCTAGATCACTGTCAGATGTGACATTGTGGAAGCTGCTGTTTGTTTTCACAGCTTCTTTTCATAGTCGATGAGTATGCTATGACATGACAGATACCAGGGAGAACATTTATCAAGTGTGCCCTTTAGAGAGGTCCCTTGGAAATATGTGTTTGTAAGACGCACCAAGACAAACACAACTCCACTGTGCTTGCCCGTACTGCGCTTGTTTCCACCGCGCTACACATGTTTTTTTCCCACCTGAAATAAATCACACTTTTATACTGTAAATACGCCGCACTCGCCCAGGTAGTACCCAAGTGCATTGGGACCACTTATTCATTCATCTTCTAAGTTACTACCACAGGACATAATGAAATCTAACCTCTCAAAACTAATAATATAAATAAGCGGGCAGGAGTAGAAATCATAGGATCGAAATGAATTTGTGAGGGGAAAAAAATAAATTCCAGCCACCGAGCTATGTAAATGTATCCACAGCCAAAATCACTTTGGCCCTTGCCATCTCGGTTATTTACGAGCTCTCATTAGCAAATGACTTTCACACAGGCCAGTATGCTGTATCCTCTCGGCTTTCACTTCATACTGTAAAAAAAAGAAAATCCACAGAATTAATGTTCTGGAAAATATAGTCGTAATAAAAAGTGTTGCGAGCTCTCCTGCGCCCGGCAACTGAGGTCCACCCCCCCCATATTCACTCAAATCAGCACAATTAACCTGCAGGAGAGAACACGGTGTTTCAATTCATTACCGCCCACAGCACGACAATGGGCATCTGTTCAGCGAGGGGCTGCGTTTAGGATCTGCACACTGACATGGGGGATTCTTACAGTGTTACTGTTGCTTTGGCTCCACTTGAATCCGACACCCGGCGCTGGCTCGCAAACAATGGCAATAAAAAGTGAGCAAAAGCCCACCGAGATCATTATTTCAGCTTGAAAATGGTGCTATAAGTTTGTTTAGATATCATCCCAAAGCTCCAAACTTTCTGCGGTGCCAGGCAGTGTATCAGCGTTATCACAGGTGATAAGATCTGGCGTGCCAGGGCGAGTGATTGAGCGACTGCTGAGTGTATGGCATATTGCCGCCTGGCAGGAGGATACATTAAAGCTGTCCCGGTAGAGTCAGCAGCAGTAGCAGGCATGCTGAACACTCTCCCTCTGCCTCGCATGACATCCTCCAGGCTGTTCTCACAAACCATTCGTACACAGAGCTACAAAAGTAAGGCACTGTAATTTGTATGTATTCCACGTATTTATTGCTGTATGCACCACATTGACTGCTGATGTGTAAGAGCACGAATCCCCGTGTGGGGAGGTGTTCGCAATGGATGGTTGGGTCATAAAACACTGGGCTTCCAAGCTGGGGAGCGGAGTTAGTGACTTTCACACAGAAAATGGGTTTGTGTCCTGGGAGTACTACTTAAGGGGACCTGTGTTTTGATTTAAACTGCGGTCTTTTTTCAAATCTTAACTAGTCATTTTGGTGCCTAAACTTAACTGTCGTTGCCGCAGGACGGTAACCTTTTATCGGCTACAATCAACTGTAACAGCCGCTGAAAGGACCCTCGCAGTGACCAGTACCCAGCTCCCAGTAAGCTTTTCTCTGCAAAATTTAACTGTAAAAACTTAACTGTCATGTGACCGGTCATCACGTGAGAAGCTGGTGGGCTATTTCGTGTGAATTTGTGAGCAAATCTTTTTGTACAATATCATACCAAGCAGTTCATAAGAATGTGTTGCTTAGGTGATAACATGTGGCGTGCCAGGGCCAGTGATGTAACGACGGCTGAGTGTATGGCATAATGTCGTCTGGCAGGAGGGTACATTAAAGGCGTCCCGGTAGAGTCAGCAGCAGTAGCAGGCATGCTGAACACTCTCCCTCTGCCTCGCATGACATCCTCAGGACGCTCCAGTCAAGCACGCTCCACACCGCAGCGACAGCCGAGCTCAGTGGGAAAACATGCTGTCATACATACATACAGAGGCATCATGCTGTCTCAGGGAGACAATAACAGGGCTCATATGGGGAGGGCAGAGAGTTATTGAGTTCTGACATGGGCATGCTTGCATCATGAAGAGGCAGGGAGTGTGTTTGCACTGCGGGGGTGCTGTGGAGATAACGTGCAGGCGATGCAGAATGCCCTCTTGAATTGACTCCCATGGGAAATATTTTGACACATGTGGATGTGAGGACGCAGATTCTAGATAGATTCTAGATACTAGTTAGTTTCTAAATAGTTCTAAATTACTGCTTTTACCTTATTGTCACACTGAAGTTTTTTCACTTTATTATCTTTGAATTGAAAAATGCCATGTTTGAGATTTTTTTGCTATTTTCTGCATAGAGTTGCAGCAGAACTATTAAGATCCTTTAATTAGTAAAAGCAGTAATACCTCTATGTGAAAACAACCCACAGCATGTCCTGCATTAAAAATGTAAAGGTGTCATGTGAAGTCGTCTTGTCAACAAACAGAAGCTGTGTTAAGGTGTATTTCAACCAAACCAGTGTAATGACTGTTGAAACTGTGGAAAGACGAACCAAGATAGATTTTGATATATTTTTTTCCCACTTTAAATGATATGTATTTTATAGGGGGGAAATTACAGTTTATTATTATTTATTATTTAAATGGAGTCTGGTTGGTTTGGTGATAGCAATTACTGGGATGTTTCCTGATACACAAAACCTCCCATGTCAGATACTTAGAGTAATAATCTGAGCCTGTCAATGGGAAAACAAGTGTTTCTAGTGGATGTAAATTGAAGGTGTTCAATTCGATT
>NC_045750.1:21209796-21214796 GCF_008692095.1 Etheostoma spectabile | reverse complement strand
GTGACATTGGAGAAGCTTTTTAATTTTGTTGTTGTTTTATCAATTAGTTTCTTCAAATGCTGTAAAATTGATCAAAACACACATATCCAATGAAAGTATTGAACTGCTCATTTGTTTTACTTGTAAAGAGCGTTGCAAGGAACCATCCCCGTTATTGTTTTGACAATTTGGTTGAAAGAAGAGCTTTTTGAAAATGGGTCAAATTTGACCCGAGGAAAACAGGAGGGTTAAGCGCAGTTAGTTGGTAGTTAATGATGCTATTGGTGTACAGTGTGAACATAAGTAGCAGCAGTGAACAAGTAGCTGAAACCTGTCAGACTACAATCATGTTAGGAATTGCACATGTAATTAATAAATTATTGTAGTACTGTAATTGTTAAAAAAATTAATTCCTGCGGTGAAGTTGTTATTGGGTATGGTAAGCTATGATGCTTACAATGACAATGCTAACATGCTGATGTTTTGCTGTAAAAACAATAACCGTGATGCTAACATTTGCTAAAGTACAGCTAAGGCTGATGGGGATTTCTTTAGTTTAACCATATTTGGTCATAAACCAAATTGGAAGTAAAGGAACACATGAAAATTGTAATGTGGTGGTGGGAGCTCGAGAAAATTTTAAAAGAAAAGAAAAATGTATAAGAAAAGTTATGTATTTATTTAGTTATTTAATCCTGTAGGGGTTAGGGATCATGAATGTCTCTACAAATATTGTACCTTGTTTGTATGTCATATTTATTCATGCAATTAACAACAGTTTTTTTTAGGTTAGTGTGACCATGTTGTTTTCTATTAAGCTTTTGCAAGTGCTAATGAGTTAGTAGCGAGCAAGAGAAGAATGTTCATTTTGTTGTGTTGAATGGGAAGATTTCTGTTCCTAATATTCTGTTTAAATTCGTAGGAAAGTTCTATTTCGTAGAAGCTTTGCCCTCTACATGGTCAATGCAATAGCTCTCAGAGGGCTATGCCTAAGATCACAGCATCTGGACTGGAATGCAACTACAAAAACATTTTGATAATTTCCAATACAAATGTTGATTCTGCATTTCCCAAATCTCTACAACTAAGATGGTATCATGAGCAATAGGCCTACTGGACAAAAACCTTAGTGCCTTAGAGCTTGCACACTGCCTGTGTGACATGTGCCAATATGTATATGTGCATGCTAGAAATAGGGCCGACGCCTATTTTTCACATGACACGCAAGTGTGTTGGAAGCGTTTCCAGGCAAAACAGAATAAAAAAAGAAGCAAATACATGTAATAACTGACATTTTGATGTTGGAAAGTCTCTAGGTTTTAAATGATTATTGATTTTTAAATATTGCACCTGCCAATACAGAACGAAATAGTCTGTAGACTATTTTGCCGTCAATACAGCCAATGTTGTCTTTGCTGTTATCAGCATATAGTTGAAGTACATGCCATTATTTCATTTCATTAATGGGAAACGTGTACAGCCCGAGGCTAGCAGCAGTAGCGTTTCTGGTGTGCAAAGACAAAGAAAACGCCACGCAACTGACACGCAACAGAAACGCCATGCTGGCGCTTGACAAATGTTGCAATATCTCTTTAAATCCACAGATTTAGTTACAGAAGAATGTGTCCTAAGTGAAGCACATTTCTGTACATGCTTTAAAACAGAAGTTCCATCCTGTGGTTAAGCTGCATTCATAATTTAACAAGGGTTAAGTTTACAGGTCAACCGCACATAGACCTTACATCTGTTTCTCAGGGATCTTCTAAAGGGAAATATGTGAACTATTTAACCCCGTTAGAAAGGTGAAAATAGTTCCCGGCGCTTAGGTACATTCAGCAATGAGGTGATTCAGAATGACAAGCTGACCTGAGCTAAATTAAAACTGTCAGAGTGGATTTTTAACGAGGTCCACGTTCTGCTGGTACTCGCTGAGCAACTGTTTCTTACTTCTTGAGAGGCTGATTGTCACAAACTTGACTTTAACTTGAAGGAAGTATGCCCAAAAGTTTGGTTTTGACGTGACAAAGATATTCTGACAAAGCGTTCCTGCTAGGGTTGAACCTCAGAAAAAGGGATTCCCGGGAAATCTGATCAATACTATTTCCTGATTCCCAGGAAAGGTTATGACGGGAAACGGGAAATAAAATGAAATAAAAACGCAAGGAGTGCGCGTCTGTTGTTGTCATGCGCTAACGTTGATGCAGGCGATGGAGCTGTAATGTTACTATGGTAATAAAGGCTCACTAAAATCGTTACACAGCACTAGTCTACATCCGAGGGCTTGAAATTAACACCCGACCACCTGCCAAATGCGGGTGAATTTTGCAATTGGTGGGTAAAACTGTCAATCTACTTGCCAAGTTGGTCAAATACGGTGGATGCAGGATGACCTAAATCAAGGACAGCTACATTATTGTAGGTGCAATGATAAGTTAAAGTCCAATAAGTACTTTATCAAACTGTATGAATGTGTGTCCCAGCCCAGGAAAGGAGGCCTTTATGCTTGATCATCAAGGCGGGCCCCTACATCACGTGATGACAGTGCAATGTCCACAAATAGGCTACCATGAATCATTGAGACACAGCAATCCCTGTTTTTCACCTTTTTATGAGGCAAAAAAAAACTGGCTGGTAAAAAGATTTAAAAATCCACCTACCACTGTGGCAAGTTAACTTCAGGCCCTGGTCAATCCACTTATCAATTAAAGGTGTTGCTGGTTTTAGCCACCCTTAGGATCTTTTCAAAAAGCCCGATACAGACGATGAGAATTGATCTTAGATTAAGAGCTGTGCGGCTTAAACCCACATAATTACCATGGAGCCACGTGTTACTCTCCCTGTCCCCAGAAATAAAGTTCACTCTAGTATGTGTGGGTAGCCACAAACTTAAAATGCAGTCTGAATCTCGCTATGTTATCACCACTCTTCCATTTCCCCAGTTTGCACAAATCCATATTAAGCTGCGATATGTCTTTGGGGTTTGGCACCTCTGCACCTTCAGCATGGAGGAGATGAGAGTCGGCCTGTTTAATATTAATGCAGGGCCAGATGCCCGGCTGGCCGCTGGCATTTATCTTAACCTGCTCCAGCAGGTGTGAGCGCAGCAGGTCCCATTGGCATCCAAGAGGAGCACTCAACCTCTGGATCATTTAGAGGCGTTAAAGGATTATATCTGCGCTGAACCGAGACTGGACCAATACACCCAAGGGGATGGAGGGGGAAGGACCGAGCGAGAGGAGAGGGAGAAATGATTGTGTTCGCTCAGCAAGTAGGGGAAAGAGAGAGGAAGCTGGGAGATGGATGGGGTGTGGTGTGCGCCTGGGCAAACACTTGCCGCTGTTTGCTTCTCCCCATTTTTCTCCCAAGGGCAAACAAGAGAATCGAGCAAGCTGCAGCTGTCTGAGCGTGTGTGTGGGAGCGGGGAGAGTTGACCTATGTGGCCTTTATATAAGTAGCAGGGAATCACCACCAGCAAACCTCCCTCCTGAGGCCCTTGGCCACTGTCTCCCATCATTACTCCCTGGAGATCCTTAGGCGGCGCCGCAGGCCCCTGCCACCAGCTTCGTATTACCCATAATGAGGACACCGCGGCAAGGAAAAGAGGAAGAGCCTGTGTATGTGTCCCTGCCTAGGCAGGCGACACTCGCTAGCTTGGCAATCACAACAACGCTCAACCCCTCTCCCCAACTTCCTTTACTCCTTACCCATCCGCTTACCCCACTTATTTCCTCGCCTCGCGCCTCTATTTTTCCTCCTACAGCTGCACGGAGCTGCGCAAGCAGAGGAATGCCGTCCATCATGTTGCTGTAGCATCTGTCCAGAGCAGATCATCAGGACAAGCTGTTGAGAATAAGGGAGGATGAGATGAGACAACTTGGCTGCTGTAACATCCAACTGTGGCTCATTTTTAATCTGGATGCCATACCACTGTGATAAAAATCAGTGATTTAGCCGATATCTTTTGCTTTCTGGGTACATGGCGCACGTGCACTTACAAACAGAATAAGACAGGGTGTTAGATGTTATTTTTTAGAGACGCAAAACATGTTTTTTACAGCTGCAACAATTAGTCACTAATCCATTAGTTGATGGATAGAAAACCATTGCCAACTATTTTGATAATCAAGTAATTGTTAAAGTAATTCTTTCAAGCAAAATTTGCAAGATAATCCAGTTTCATCTTCTAAAATATAGAAGTTTCCTGCTCTTTTCTGTTTCATATAATATTAAACTGAATATCTTTGGGGTTTGGACCATCAAAACGAGACAGTTAAAGACATCACCTTGGACTTTGAGAAACTAGGAGGGACATTTTTATGTACCAAATGATTGATTGAGAAAACGATCGGCAGATTAATTGATAACAAAATTAAATTATTAGTTAGCTGCAGCCCTAATCTTTTCATGATATATTTGTAGGTTTGAAATGGAGAAAGTATTCTTGGCTGTATGTTTATATTTGATTGGAAGAAAGGGGAGATGGAGAGCTTCTAGGGAGCCAAGGAAAATAATAAGAGCACAGCTGTAGAGAGAGAGAGAGAGGGAGGGAGGTTATGACTGATCTTATCTTTTTCTGATTACTTAAGTTTGTGAAAAATGGAAGCAGAAATAGTTCCTTGCTTCTTTGGACCAAATAAAAGAAATATGTACCCAAAAACATTGGAGGTATGTCCTGGCATTGACTTTTCCATCACGTCTGTTGATCCATTGGCAGCTAGCTTGTGACTTAAAGGTTGCTGGATCAAACTTTATGTAAATATCTTGAATAGGCGGTATGCACAGCCGAGCATGACGTATTTCCGGTTAAATCTCAGGATGGATGTAAACGTCCGGTTGTCGTAGAATGCTGTGCTACCGTATGCTACCATTAAATGATTGTCATCAAAAACTGTTCATTGTTGTCGTTGATGTGTTTGCTAATGCACAGCATAGGCTAAAAGTTTGGTTACACCTTCTCATTCAATGCGTTTCCTTTATTTTCATGACTATTCACATTGTAGATTATCACTGAAGGCATCACA
>NC_045750.1:21209621-21209786 GCF_008692095.1 Etheostoma spectabile | reverse complement strand
AACACATGTGGAATTATGTACTTAACAAAAAGGTGTGAAATTTAGATTCCTCAAAGTAACCAACCTTTTCTTTTTTGATAGTGCTGCAAACCCTTGATGTCCTCTCAATGAGCTTCAGGAGGTAGTCACCGAAAATGGTTTTCACTTCACAGGTGTGCCTTGTCA
>NC_045750.1:21208907-21209611 GCF_008692095.1 Etheostoma spectabile | reverse complement strand
GTGGAATTTCTTGCCTTATTATTGGGGTTGGGACAATCAGTTGTGTTGTGCAGAAGTCAGGTTGATACACAGCCCTATTGGACAGCTGTTAGAATTCATTTTATGGCAAGAACCAATCAGCTAAGTAAAGAGAAACAAGTGGCCATCATACTTTAAGAAATGAAGGTCAGTCGGTCCGGAAAATTGCAAAAACTTTAATGTGTCCCCAAGTGCAGTCACAAAAACCATCAAGCGCTGCAACGAAACTCACATGAGAACCGCCCGAAGGAGACACAGAGTCACCTCTGCTGCTGAGATAAGTTCATCATAGTCACCAGCCTCAGAAATCGCAAGTTAACAGCAGCTCGATTAGAGACCAGATGAATACCACACAGAGTTCTAGCAGCAGACACCTCTCTAGAACAACTGTCAAGAGGAGACTGCACAAATCAGGCCTTCATGGTCAAATAGCAGCTAGGAAACCACTGTTAAGGAGAGGCAACAAGCGAAAGAGATTTGTGTGGGACAAGAAACACAAGGAATGGACATTAGACCAGTGGAAATCTGGGCTTTGGTCTGATGAGTCCAATTTTGAGATCTCTTCCAACCGTCGTGTCTTCGTATGATGCAGAAAAGGTGACCAGATGGATTCTACATGCCTGGTTCCAACCGTGAAGCATGGAGAAGGAGGTGTGATGGTGTGGGGGTGCTTTGCTGGTGACACT
>NC_045750.1:21208706-21208897 GCF_008692095.1 Etheostoma spectabile | reverse complement strand
TATTCCAAATTGAAGGCATACTGAACCAGCATGGCTACCACAGCATCCTGCAGCAGCATGCCATTCCATCCAGTTTCCGTTTAGTTGGACCATCATTCATTTTTCAACAGGACAATGACCCCAAACACACCTCCAGGCTTTGAAAGGGCTATCTGACCAAGAAGGAGAGTGATGGAGTGCTGCGCCTCCAC
>NC_045750.1:21208607-21208696 GCF_008692095.1 Etheostoma spectabile | reverse complement strand
CCTGAACCCAATCGAGATGGTTTGGGGTGAGCTGGACCACAGAGTGAAGGCAACAGGGCCAACAAGTGCTAAGCATCTCTGGGAACTCC
>NC_045750.1:21207762-21208597 GCF_008692095.1 Etheostoma spectabile | reverse complement strand
TTGGGAAACCATTTCAGGGGACTACCTCTTGAAGCTTATGAAAATAAAGGAAACACATTGAATAAGAAGGTGTAACCAAACTTTTGGCCTGTAGCGTATTTACTTCATCTTGACTAATAACGAGATGACGTGTAAGTGTACAAAAGTGTCGGGATGACAGCTCTTCCAGCCACCACTGCTGTGTACCACAATGTACAGTGTTTGATACAGATACAAATACAAGTCTTCTATTGTTTTTTTATTTTTCCCAAAGAAAATTACTTCCATAAACGGTGGGTGATTAACAGCCAACGAGACAACTTTCTTCAATCAAACACATGAGTTTGCAGCTGACACTTTCAAAGTGAAGATGTCAGCTGTTTAATATAGACGTATTTGAGCTTTCAACAATGACTAGTATTAAAATCTGTTTAAAATGTTGCATGTTTGATGTATGTTGTTTAGGGCTGCACAATTAATCGAATTTTAATCGCAATCACGATTTGGACTTCCCACGCAAATTGCGTGATCGAGCGATTATTTTTATAAAGCGTCATTTCATAGAACGCTCCGTGTTTTCTGCAAAGCCAATCTCCCGCTCCGTAAAGCCGTCTGCTCAATGAGCCAGTCAAGTAGTTCACTGCACCCCGTGCAGCTAAGTTTCTAGATGTAGACAGTCCCAGAGGAGAGTAGCGTGAGGAAAACTCAACAGATAGCAGACAGGTTTACCAGTTTACCAGTAAACGCAACACTCTGTCCCATCTGTTGTTTTTCAGACAACAGAGTGAGCCGTGCTAGTTGGTGCTAGTAGCATCTGTTAGCTGTTAGCTAGTAGCGTCTGTTAGCTGTTAGCTCC
>NC_045750.1:21190506-21207752 GCF_008692095.1 Etheostoma spectabile | reverse complement strand
ACCGGTGCTATTGTCCTCGCATCCGCTGCAATGCTGTTTATATGGATATGGTTTAATTTTACGTTACATTACCCATTTCGTCTGTAAAGCAGTGCCTGTGTTGGATCTTTCTAAGCTATCTCGTCTACTCTCTCTCCTCTTACTCTCCGCGCCCCGCCACACAGCGGCCGCCGGTCCACACTTCTGATATTTGTCTACAGTTTTAATTTTTTTTATTAACACAGCTGTATATTGTTAAGTATGAGGGGCAAACCAGTATTTGTACCAGTGTTTCCATGGTAACTCTGCTATCGCGGCCGCCACGGCGAAGAACACAGAAGAAGTTACTGAATGCAGCTAACTTCAGTTGGTAGAGTAACAGCGTGTGAGACGGAGCTGCTGTACCGAGACGGGACCTGGACCTGGGCCAGAGATGTGACCCATGGCCATAATATCATAGTTAATAAAAATGCGGCACAGTGAAGATACAGACGTTTCATACACACGACGTGTGTAGCCGCCCTTCGACCCATGCTGGACCCGTTCATAATGATCAGCAGTCTCTCTGTGAGTAGCGTCCATCACACTCCTAGACTAAAGGTTATGGACGTAGTAGGAAGATCAGTAGGACCACAAACCATAAACAACTCCCAATCAGTTTTAAGTGTTTGCTAAACCTACAGTTCCATTTTGTAACATTTTGGCTTCTGTCTCGCTTTTGTCTGCTTTCCAGTATCTGGGTGGCGGGGTGGGCGGCGGGTATATGTAACAACCCCTAACACAACACCGGTGGACTACAAATGCACGACTCATGAAACAATAGAAAGTTTAAAAAAAAAAATGTTAGATGGCAAAGTTCAAACAAAGAACAGCCTCACTGGAAGCTCAAACAACTTCACAAAAACTATACACAAAACCTAGTTAGATGAGGATCTGGTTAGAAACATTTGACAACACTACAATGGACGGAACAAGACAAGGGAACAAGGGCTTTTTATAGATGAGGTAGGGGAAACACAGGTGAAACCAATCAGGGGCCGGGGTCGACAATCCCAGACAATCACACAAAGGGAGGAAGTCAGGGTCTGAAACGAGAGGGAAAGTGAGTACAAAATAAACAGAAGAAGTGCACAATACGACTAGACATGAGTGCTTAACCTAATACAGTCTAAGGCCTAGTAATACATACACATACAGTTGTTGTTTTTTCAAACCTTGTGTTGTTCCTGTCACATTTGTTGACACTTTTTTCAAGGTTTTTAACTTTTTCGTATGTTTTGTCCCTTTTTTTTCAACACTTGACGCTTTTTTGGGACATTTAAACACTACGTAACCTAACTTTTTAACTTTAGTTTTACAGTTATGGTTGGAATTGTGGTCAATGAACCTCATTTTTTAGGAAATAATACCTAATGTTTAAGTTAAAAAAAGTAGAAAATTAGGAAATATTTAGACTAAAAATAAATAGAATGGATGTTGATGGATAATCTCAGACTAGAATATGTCAACTTTTACTCAATAATATTTAATCCATTCAATTTGTTCTCCCAAATGCTATAAAATTGAATAAGACACCCCAAAATGGATGAAAGTAGGATTTCCATACTTCCAAAGAGCTTTGTGGAATCAAATCATGTTATTGTTGGTAATTTACAAGAACATTGTATATAGGAAAACGGAGTATTTGACCCGAGACAACATGAGGGTTAAATACTTTTATCTGAGTTTCTGTGCCATATTTGCTCCATGCATACTACATGTCTGAAAACAGATTTTTGAGTATAGGGTAAACACTTTCAGGACCCCCGTTTTAAGAGTTGAACATGTGGCCCAGAAATAAGAGTTTGAGCTTGTGACGTCAGAGTGTGCGCTGCAATGTCATTTGATGAGCGTCGCAAATGAGGCAACATTTTGTTCAATGATGGCCGTTCAAAAATTGCTGGTTTTAACCTGCTGACAGGCTCTTTACACACTATAAATGAACAGTCACTCATAACCATTACTTTGAGGAACAGAGAAAATGTGCTCCGGAGCCATCACTGCCCATTGCAGCTACAGTAGCCTTCTTTATTAGCTTTTTTTCAGGCTTCTGATTGGCTAACGGGCTTAAGCACTAGGGTATAATAATTATAATAGACCTGTGACAGTGCTTCAATTGTGCTTTTGCATTTTTATTTGGAGGGAATGTTGTCAGTGTGAATGTTTTTAGAACGAAGGAGGGAAAATGCCCTTTTTAAAAATACCCATGCACATGTGGACTTGGACAATATTTTGTATCCAAATGATATGATGGTTTCCTTTAATTGTTTTTGCCCCTTTGCATGTGTTTTCTGTAATGTAGAGCTCTCAGGACCTCCGTAAATTACCTTTGAAATTCTGCATTTGTGCAACCGATTCAAGTCAGTTCTAGTTCTGTCTAAACTGATCCCACAACTACTGAATGTTGTGCATGCACCTCAATAATGTGTCCAAATATAACCAGCAGTGTAACCTGTGTCGTAGCCTGGGAAGTGTGAAATAGAAATGGATAAAAATATGTATGTTCCAAGAGTTAGCAAGCTCCAAAAGACTCCAAAACATAAAGACATTATTGAAAGTGTGCGCTTAAGATCTGTTGTCCAAAAAAAGCCGTCTTCAGTGTTCCTATATCTGGATCCTTCAGTGTTTCAGGCAGCTCCTTACTAATACCACTGCATGTGTGCAAATTTTAATTACCTCGCGAGGGGATTACCTTTCCGGTGATTGCACTTTAAAGGCTCCTTGATGCCAAACACAACACGACCCCTTGCGGGTGTGGCCCTACTGTTCACAGGGGACGTCTCACTGAGAGGAAAGTGTTTAAGCGCTTAGCAGGGGTGTCATAAGAAAATTATCTTAACGTGAATGCTAATGACAAGGTGTATCATTGGTAGACGTCTCAAAATTTGCTGGGCCTGGTCAGGGAAGCAAGAAAACATGGCTCCTCCATAATAAACAGAAAAAAAAAAGAAAGGCTATAATGGTATTTGACTCTGGTTTGTAGAGGTGTCTATAGCATCACGAACAGAATTTGCTTTTGAATCTGCATGTCTTTAACAAAAACAAAAAAATCCCTTTTTCTCTGGAATGAAGTGGATTTGTCTGCGAATGCTCCGCCAGGGGCCTCTGAGAGTCACTGTCACGATTGTGACCATTGTGGAAGCTGCTGTTTGTTTTTCACAGCTTCTTCATAGTCGATGAGTTAGCTATAATGACAGAAGACAGATCAGAACATTTATCAAGTGTGCCCTTTAGAGAGGTCCCTTGGAAATATGTGTTTTGTAAGCACGCACACAAGACAAACACAACTCCACTGTGCTTGACCCGTACTGCGCTTGTTTCCACCGAGCTCACAACTGTTTTTTTCCCACCTGAAAAAATCACACTTTTAACTGTAAATACGCCGCACTCGCCCAGGTAGTACCCAAGTGCATGGACCACATATTCATATCATCTTCTAGTTATCTACCACAGGACATAATGAAATTCTAACCTCTCAAACTAATAATATAATAAGCGGGCAGGAGTGAAATCATAGGATCGAAATGAATTTGTGAGGGGAAAAAAATAAATTCCAGCCACCGAGCTATGTAAATGTATCACAGCCAAAATCACTTTGGCCCTTGCCATCTCGGTTTATTTCGAGCTCTCATTAGCAAATGCTTTCACACAGGCCAGTATGCTGTATCCTCTCGGCTTTCACTTCATACTGTAAAAAAAAGAAAATCCACAGAATTAATGTTCTGGAAAATAGAGTCGTAATAAAAAGTGTTGCGAGCTCTCCTGCGTCCCGGCAACTGAGGTCCACCCCCCAATATTCACCCAAAAAAATCAGCACAATTAACCTTACAGGAGAGAACACGGTGTTTCAATTCATTACGCCCCAGCACGACAAGGGCATCTGTTCAGCGACGGGCTGCGTTTAGGATCTGCACATGACATGGGGGATTCTTACAGTGTTACTGTTGCTTTGGCTCCACTTGAATCCGACACCCGGCGCTGGCTCGCAAAACAATGGCAATAAAAAAGTGAGCAAAGCCCACCGAGATCATTATTTCAGCTTGAAAATGGTCTATAAGTTTGTTAGAATATCATCCCAAAGCTCCAAACTTTCTGCGGTGCCAGGCAGTGTATCAGCGTTATCACAGGTGATAAAGATCTGGCGTGCAGGGCGAGTGATTGAGCGCAACTGCTGAGTGTATGGCAATAATTGGCCGCTGGCAGGAGGATACATTAACTCTGTCCCGGTAGAGTCGCAGCATAGCAGGCATGCTGAACACTCTCCCTCTGCCTCGCCTCAATCCCCAGGCTGTTCTCACAAACCATTCGTACACAGGCTACAAAGTAAGGCACTGTAATTTGTATGTATTCCACATTATTTATTGCTGTATGCACCACATTCTGTCTGATTGTAAGAGCACGAATCACCCGTGTGGGGAGGTGTTCGCAATGGATGGTTGGGTCATAAAACCCTGGGCCTTCCAGACTGGGGAGCGTGAGTTAGTGAACTTTCAACGAAAAATAGAATGGTTTGTGTCCTGGGAGTACTACTTAGGGGACCTGTGTTTGATTTAACTGCGGTCTTTTTTCAAATCTTAAAACTAGTCATTTTGGTGCCAAACTTAAACTATTCGTGCCGCAGGACGTAACCTTCTTATCGGCTACAAATCAACTGTACACGCCGCTGAAAGAACCCTCGCAGTGACCATAACCCAAGCTCCCAGTAAGCTTTTCTCTGCAAAAATTTAACATGTAAAAAACTTAACTGTCATGGAACCGAAATCATCAACGTAGAAGCCTGGTGGCTATTTTCGTGTGGAATTTGTGAGCACAATCTTTTGTACAATATCATCACACAGCAGTTCATAAGATGTGTTGCTTAGTTGTAAACATTGTGGCAAGTGCCAGGGCCAGTGTAAGCGGGCTGAGTGTATGGCATAATGTCGTCGGCAGGGGTACATATAAAGGCGTCCGTAGAGTCCAGCAGCAGTAGCAGGATGCTGAACACTCTCCCTCTGCCTGAGGCATAACACCTCAGGACCTCCCAGTCAAGCACGCTACCCCACGCAGCGACAGCCGAGCTCAGTGGGAAAACAGCTGTCACATACATACAGAGGCATCATGCTGTCTCAGGGAGACAATAACAGGCTCATATGGGGAGGGCAGAGAGTTAGTGAGTTCTGCATGGGCATGTTTCATCATGAAGAGGCAGGGAGTGTGTTTGCACTGCGGGGGGTGCTGTGGAGCATAACGATGAGAGCGTGCAGAATGCCCTCTTGAATTGTAAACTCCCATGGGAAATATTTTGACACATGTGGATGTGAGGGACGCAGATTCTAGATAGATTCTAGTACTAAGTTAGTTCTAAAATAGTTCTAAATACTGGCTTTACCTATATGTCACACTGAAGTTTTTTCACGTTTATTATCTTTGAATTGAAAAATGCCATGTTTGAGATTTTTTTGCTATTTTCTTGCATAGAGTTGCAGCAGAACTATAAGATCCTTTAATTAGTAAAAGCAGTAATACCTCTATGTGAAAACAACCACAGCATGTCCTGCATTAAAAATGTAAAGGTGTCATGTGAGTCGTCTTGTCAACAACACAGAAGCTGTTTAAGGTGTATTTCAACCAAACCAGTTAATGACTGTTGAAACTGTGGAAAGACGAACCAAGATAGATTTTGATATATTTTTTCCCCACTTTAAATGATATGTATTTATAGGGGGGAAATTACAGTTTATTATTATATTATTTTAAATGGAGTCTGGTTGGTTTGGTGATAGCAATTACTGGGATGTTTCTAGACACAAAACCTCCCTGTCAATACTTAGAGTAATAATCGAGCCTGTCAATGGGGAAACAAGTTGTTTCTAGTGGATGTAATGAATGAGGTTCAATTCGATTCAATTTTTATTTATAGTATCACTCATAACAAAGCTATCTCAAGGACAGATAGAGTATGTCTAGAACACACTGTAAACAATGCAATTCTAATAATTCCCTCCAGAGCAAACCATTTACTGCAACAGTGGATTTTGTTTGGCAATTTCCCATTATTGTTGCATCAAAGCTTATTTCAGTGTTGCTTAATACTGACCAATTAAATCAAATTATCACACCCATAGTCACTTAAACACAAAAAACATAGGAAAAATGGTCCAGGTTAAAAAAAAAATCCCTTTAGTTACCTTTTAAGTGCAGTGTTTGAGTAAATGTACTAGTTACATTCAATCACTGTGGTTTACACTATCTTACACTAAAAGAAATGGGTGTGATTTTTCTACATTTGTATTATTGTCATAAATTCTACAACTGACACCCATTGTTGTGGCACTCAGCCCACAAGCCTATTCGTTTCTGTAAAACATAAGATTATTTTTTATAATGCCAAATCATTTCCTGAAAACACACTGGCACTGTAGTTATCTTTGTTTGTTTAACATGCATGCGCCGCAGAGTTCACAATGTTTTCTCCTTTTTCAGGCTCACGTTCCATTTTCAAAGCAGTTCATGCCTGCGTCTTTGTGGTAGATACGCGCTGCCTCCTTTACACGTCAACACAGCAACTAAAGTAAAACGGAAATTGAAAAATGATTTCACAGAATCATGTTTGTACAGTAAAACTGCGGCTTTTATTTGGAGGTATTTGACAGCTGTCAGTGTTCGAACATAAATCATGCAAAACAAGGACAAAGGACAAAAGGGCCTACATTTGTTATTTAATAACTCAATGGGAAACAACGTACGGTGACGTAAAACGGCTAAGGAATGCAGGAAATGAGCAAAAACTTGGAATTTGTCTTTGTTCTCGATGATCATCATCCAAACAATGTATCATAACAGGGAAAATGCGCTGCAAAACAACTCCTACACACCACATTAACATATATGACTTGAGGTCCCGGTTGTGTACACGGATATGGTTGGATTATATCTATTGTGTTTCCAGATCTGTGCTGATTAGCAGGTTTTCATTTGCATTGCTTTGGCCCGCAGCATACTGACTGCACGTGTCCCCACAGAGATGAAGCAAGGATTTTTCCTGTGCCTGTTGATGTCAATCTCCCTGCAGAGGAAAACCGCGAGTGTTTCTGTTGATATTAGGATGTCAGCTCCCATCTGTTTGCGCAATCACACTGAAAGACAGACGTACAAAAAGAAGAAGAAGAAGAAGAAGAAGAAAGAATCAACCTCCTCCACGGGACACTTCCTGACTGGGCAACGGCTCAACTCTCACTGACTGCACCTTCATCCGACCATTAAAGTCTGTCCCTCATACAATGGCAACACCACACACACACACACACACACAACACACACACACACACACACACACACACACACACACACACACACACACACACACAACCAACACCACACACACAATGTCAGCTTCCTATCCACCTTTACAGCTATCACATTTCCTCATCTCCCAGTACACTGTACAATATATATCCGTGCTGTATAATTCCAAATAAAATCATGCAGGAATATAGGATCATTGAAGTAGACAGTGGGTAAGTTCCAGTATGAGTACATTCTCTCAAATCCAAGACCATGTTCAGTCGGCACCAGTCAAGTCCGAGTTCAGAGCATATCATGAGCTGTTCAAGTCCACAAAGGCAATACTGTCTTTTAATGCTAATTATTCAGTAAGGAGTTATGGATGGATCTAATAAACAAGATTTGTCTATCTCCTCACATCAAAACCAGCTTTTGATCATGTACTTAGAGAGACTAATGCACACTTTATAGCAGATTAGTTTATTGTAATGTTCTCTTATCCGGTCAACCTAAGAATACACAAATCACTGCAATATACAATTCTTTCACCATGATTTAAAGTTTTAACTATCCATATTTAATCATATATATATATAAAATATATATATTATACATCTTAATATTAATAAGCTTAACTTGTGATCGATCAGCTAGTCACTGCATTGAATTTAGGCAACAAATCCATCCAGAAACAATTTGACCACAGTTAAATAGGCTAGACACCAGGGGAGTGGAGAGAAATGCACCTGACTAACATACATGTCATTCTGTTCTCAAAGCTTTAAAACACGAAGGAAACAGTGAACAAGCGCGTTTCGTTTTCCATCGTTACAACAACAGAGGTTGCAAAGCAACAAGTGTGCGCTATATCAAGTGCTCTTGAGGATCTCCTTACGCTTTCTGATGAATATGACAGGAAGCCTTTATGAAAGCCCATAAAACCACTATAGGACTATTTCCTGCTGCAGCAGTTTGAATCGTCCTCTGGTGTCTGTGAATTGGTAGCACAGCTCTGAGGAAATGGAGCTGTTTGCACAGATGGAGCCCAGACAGCCCCACCATCGACTGAAACAACAGTAAAATGGTTTGTGGTGTGTGTGTTGTGGGTGTGGTGTGTGTGTGTGTGTGTGTGTGGTGTGGGTGTGTGTGTGTCTGTGAGTGCGCGAGAAGTGAGTGTCTGTGTGTGTGTGTGTGTGTGTGTGTGTGTGTGTGTGTGTTTGGTGTGTGTGTGTTCTCGTTTAACTGCATTAATGGGGTCCAGAATACAGTATACTTTGTGGGGTCCGGCAACCTTGTGGGGCCTAAATGCTGGACTCCCCAATTTTGAAGGAGCTGATTAGGCTTAAGACTTGGTTTTAGGATTAGGGTTAGACTAGGTATATGGTTAGTGAGGGTAAGGTTAGGTTAGTATTACGTGTGATGGTATTGTGTAGAGTAATGGCTAGGGAATGCATTTATCAATGGAGGTCCCCACAAAGATAGTGGACACACTGTGTGTGGGTGTGTGTGTGGAGCCTCTCTTTGCACTTGCATTTGTCACAGTACCTGATTATAGGTATGGAAGGTCATCCAGTGCCTGGATTTGGTGCCATGTGTCTGTGGGAGAGCACAGCTTGATTCCGACTGTTGACACTGGCTCGGTGACAGTCTGAACACTCGCTGTGTTGACGAGTGGGAGTCCCACACCGCCTGCCCCTTTGTGGGAAGAATATTAATAATTCAAAGTGATCTCAATCTCGCTGCATCTGAAGCTGTTGCCCATTACCCGGATGTGCTGTATGTCTGTTGCATGAAAAGGCCACTGACAGGCAAAAGGCAGGAGGGAATCTGTGACGCGAAGCTAACACGCACCCCTGAGGTTTCGGCATACTGGCTCAACTGCATGGCTGAATGGAACGTACAGTATTGATTTGAAAGGACACACACACACACACACACACACACACCCACCACACCAACAACAAACCACACCACACAACCAACAAAATCTGCTCTCCTTATTAGTGGAAGCTGTCTGTACAGAAAGCTAAATGTGTACATCGATGGCTGACTTCTTCTAACTGAGAGCAACCCTGTAACCGATACAATTCCGTTTTTAATGGTTGCTGGTTGCTTTAAAAAAATACCCATTTACCGTATTTTCCAGATCTGTAAGTTGCTCCGAAGTTGAGTTGCATCAGTCAAAAAATCCATCATGAAGAGGAATACAAAAAAAAAAATGTATTTAGACATATTATCAAAATACAATATATATAAAGATAATATATATATATATATATTATATAAATATATAAAAAAAGAATCGGCACTGGACTATAATTTGCATTATTTAGAAATTTATTTCACAATTTCCAAACAATGAACAGACATTTAATCGTTTAAAAGTTATTCACACTGCACAGCACACAGAACAACAGGCTTAATAGGTGACATTGGAGAAGCTTTTTAATTTTGTTGTTTGTTTTTCAATTAGTTTCTTCAAAGCTGTAAATTGATCAAAACACAATATCCAATGAAGTATTGAACTGCTCATTTGTTTTACTTGTAAAGAGCGTTGCAAGGAACCATCCCCGTTATTGTTTGACAATTGGGTGAAAAAGAGCTTTTGAAAATGGTCAAATTTACACCGAGAGAAAACAGGAGGGTTAACGCAGTTAGTTGGTAGTTAATGATGCTATGGGTCAGTGTGTAACATAAGTAGCAGCAGTGACAAGTCGCTGAAACCTGTCAGACTACAATCATGTTAGGAATTGCACATGTAATTAATAAATATTGTAGTACTGTAATTGTTAAAAAATAATTCTGCGGTGAAGTTGTTTTGGGTATGTAAGCTATGATGCTTCAATGACAATGCTAACATGCTGATGTTTGCTGTTAAAAACAATAACCGTGATGCATACATTTGCTAAAGTACAGCTAAGGCTGATGGGATTTCTTTAGTTAACCTATTTGGTCATAAACCAATTGGAAGTAAAGGAACACATGAAAATTGTAATGTGGTGGTGGGAGCTCGAGAAAATTTTAAAAGAAAAGAAAAATGTATAAGAAACAGTTATGTATTTATTTAGTTATTTATCTGTAGGGTTAGGGATCTGAATGTCTCTACAATATTGTACCTTGTTTGATGTACATATTTATTCCAATTAACAACAGTTTTTTTTAGGTAGTTGACCATGTTTTTTCTATTAAGCTTTTGCAAGTGCTAATGAGTTAGTAGCAGAAGAGAGAGATGTTCATTTTGTTGTGTTGAATGGGAAGATTTCTGTTCCTAATATTCTGTTAAATTCGTAGGAAAGTTCTATTTCGTAGAAGCTTTGCCTCTACTGGTCATGCAATAGCTCTCAGAGGGCTATGCCTAAGATCACAGCATCTGGACTGGAATCAACTACAAAAACATTTGATAATTTCCAATACAAATGTTGATTCTGCATTTCCCAAATCTCTACAACTAAGATGGTATCATGAGCAATAGGCCTATGGACAAAAACCTTAGTGCCTTAGAGCTTGCACACTGCCTGTGTGACATGCCAATATGTATATGTGCATGCTAGAAATAGGGCCGACGCCTATTTTCACATGACACGCAAGTGTGTTGGAAGCGTTTCCAGGCAAAACAGAATAAAAAAAGAAGCAAATACATGTAATAATGACATTTTGATGTTGGAAAGTCTCTAGGTTTTAAATGATTATGATTTTTAAAATTCACTGCCATACAGAACGAAATAGTCTGTAGACTATTTTGCGTCAATACAGCCAATTTGTCTTTGCTGTTATCAGCATATAGTTGAAGTACATGCCATTATTTCATTTCATTAATGGGAAACGTGTACAGCCCGAGGCTAGCACAGTAGCGTTTCTGGTGTGCAAAGACAAAGAAAACGCCACGCAACTGACACGCAACAGAAACGCCATGCTGGCGCTTGACAAATGTTGCAATATCTCTTAAATCCACAGATTTAGTACAGAAGAATGTGTCCTAAGTGAAGCACATTTCGTACATGCTTTAAAACAGAAGTTCCATCCTGTGGTTAAGCTGCATTCATAATTTAACAAGGGTTAATTTACAGGTCAACCGCACATAGACCTTACATCTGTTCTCCAGGGATCTTCTAAAGGGAAATATTGAACTATTTAACCCCGTTAGAAAGGTGAAAATAGTTCCGGCGCGTGGTACATTCAGCAATGAGGTGATTCAGAATGACAAGCTGACCTGAGCTAAATTAAAACTGTCAGAGTGGATTTTTAACGAGGTCCGTTCTGCTGGTACTCGCTGAGCAACTGTTTCTTACTTCTTGAGAGGCTGATTGTCACAAACTTGACTTTAACTTGAAGGAAGTATGCCCAAAAGTTTGGTTTTGACGTGACAAAGATATTCTGACAAAGCGTTCTCTAGGTTGAACCTCAGAAAAAGGGATTCCCGGGAAATCGATCAATACTATTTCCTGATTCCCAGAAAGGTTATGACGGGAAACGGAAATAAAATGAATAAAAACGCAAGGAGTGCGCGTCTGTTGTTGTCATGCGCTAACGTTGATGCAGGCGATGGAGCTGTAATGTTACTATGGTAATAAAGGCTCACTAAATCGTTACACAGCACTAGTCTACATCCGAGGGCTTGAAATTAACACCCGACCACCTGCCAAATGCGGGTGAATTTTGCAATTGGTGGGTAAAACTGTCAATCTACTTGCCAAGTTGTCAAATACGGTGGATGCAGGATGACCTAAATCAAGGACAGCTACATATTGTAGGTGCAATGATAAGTTAAAGTCCAATAAGTACTTTATCAAACTGTATGAATGTGTGTCCAGCCAGGAAAGGAGGCCTTTATGCTTGATCATCAGGCGGGCCCTACATCACGTGATGACAGTGCAATGTCCACAAATAGCTACCATGAATCATTGAGACACAGCAATCCCTGTTTTTCACCTTTTTATGAGGCAAAAAAAAACTGGCTGGTAAAAAGATTTAAATCCACCTACCACTGTGGCAAGTTAACTTCAGGCCCTGTCAATCCACTTATCAATTAAAGGTGTTGCGGTTTAGCCACCCTTAGGATCTTTTCAAAAAGCCCGATACAGACGATGAGAATTGATCTTAGATTAAGAGCTGTGCGGCTTAAACCCACATAATTACCATGGAGCCACGTGTTACTCTCCCTGTCCCAGAAATAAAGTTCACTCTAGTATGTGTGGGTAGCCACAAACTTAAATGCAGTCTGAATCTCGCTATGTTATCACCACTCTTCCATTTCCCCAGTTTGCACAAATCCATATAAGCTGCGATATGTCTTTGGGGTTGGCACCTCTGCACCTTCAGCATGGAGGAGATGAGAGTCGGCCTGTTTAATATTAGCAGGGCCAGATGCCCGGCTGGCCGCTGGCATTTATCTTAACCTGCTCCAGCAGGTGTGAGCGCAGCAGGTCCCATTGGCATCCAAGAGGAGCACCTCAACCTCTGGATCATTTAGAGGCGTTAAAGGATTATATCTGCGCTGAACCGAGACTGGACCAATACACCCAGGGGATGGAGGGGAAGGACCGAGCGAGAGGAGAGGGAGAAATGATGTGTTCGCTCAGCAAGTAGGGGAAAGAGAGAGGAAGCTGGGAGATGGATGGTGTGGGTGTGCGCCGGCAAACACTTGCCGCTGTTTGCTTCTCCCCATTTTTCTCCCAAGGGCAAAACAAGAGAATCGAGCAAGCTGCAGCTGTCTGGGCGTGTGTGTGGGAGCGGGGAGAGTTGACCTATGTGGCCTTTATATAAGTAGCAGGAATCACCACCAGCAAACCTCCCTCCTGAGGCCCTTGGCCACTGTCTCCCATCATTACTCCCTGGAGATCCTTAGGCGGCGCCGCAGGCCCCGCCACCAGCTTCGTATTACCCATAATGAGGACACCGCGGCAAGGAAAAGAGGAAGAGCCTGTTATGTGTCCCTGCCTAGGCAGGCGACACTCGCTAGCTTGGCAATCACAACACCTCAACCCCTCTCCCCAACTTCCTTTACTCCTTACCCATCCGCTTACCCCACTTATTTCCTCGCCTCGCGCCTCTATTTTTCCTCCTACAGCTGCACGGAGTGCGCAGCAGAGGATGCCGTCATCATGTTGCTGTAGCATCTGTCCAGAGCAGATCATCAGGACAAGCTTGAGAATAAGGGAGGATGAGATGAGACAACTTGGCTGCTGTAACATCCAACTGTGGCTCATTTTAATCTGGATGCCATACCACTGTGATAAAATCAGTGATTTGCCGATATCTTTGTGCTTTCTGGGTACATGGCGCACGTGCACTACAAACAGAATAAGACAGGGTGTTAGATGTTATTTTTAGAGACGCAAAACATGTTTTTTACAGCTGCAACAATTAGTCACTAATCCATTAGTTGATGGATAGAAAACCATGCCAACTATTTTGATAATCAAGTAATTGTTAAAGTAATTCTTTCAGCAAAATTTGCAAGATAATCCTTTCATCTTCTAAAATATAGAAGTTTCCTGCTCTTTTCTGTTTCAATAATATTAACTGATATCTTTGGGGTTTGGACCATCAAAACGAGACAGTTAAAGACATCACCTTACTTTGAGAAACTAGGAGGGACATTTTTATGTACCAAATGATTGATTGAGAAACGATCGGCAGATTAATTGTAACAAAATTAAATTATTAGTACTGCAGCCCTAATCTTTTCATGATATATTGTAGGTTTGAAATGGAGAAAGTATTCTTGGCTGATGTTTATATTTGATTGAAGAAAGGGGAATGGAGAGCTTCTAGGGAGCCAAGGAAAATAATAAGAGCACAGCTGTAGAGAGAGAGAGAGAGGGAGGGAGGTTATGACTGATCTTCTTTTTCTGATTACTTAAGTTTGTGAAAATGGAAGCAGAAATAGTTCCTTGCTTCTTTGGACCAAATAAAAGAAATATGTACCCAAAAACATTGGAGGTATGTCCTGGCATTGACTTTTCCATCACGTCTGTTGATCCATTGGCAGCTAGCTTGTGACTTAAAGGTTGCTGGATCAAACTTTATGTAATATCTGAATAGGCGGTATGCACAGCCGAGCATGACGTATTTCCGGTTAAATCTCAGGATGGATGTAAACGTCCGGTTGTCGTAGAATGCTGTGCTACCGTATGCTACCATTAAATGATTGTCTCAAAAACTGTCATTGTTGTCGTTGATGTGTTTGCTAATGCACAGCATAGGCTAAAAGTTTGGTTACACCTTCATCAATGCGTTTCCTTTATTTTCATGACTATTCACATTGTAGATTATCACTGAAGGCATCACAACTATGAATGAACACATGTGGAATTATGTACTTACAAAAAGGTGTGAAATTTAGATTCCTCAAAGTAACCAACCTTTTCTTTTTTGATAGTGCTGCAAACCCTTGATGTCCTCTCAATGAGCTTCAGGAGGTAGTCACCGAAAATGGTTTTCACTTCACAGGTGTGCTGTCAGGGTTAATTAGTGGAATTTCTTGCCTTATTATTGGGGTTGGGACAATCAGTTGTGTTGTGCAGAAGTCAGGTTGATACACAGCCCTATTGGACAGTGTTAGAATTCATTTATGGCAAGAACCAATCAGCTAAGTAAAGAGAAACAAGTGGCCATCATTACTTTAAGAAATGAAGGTCAGTCGGTCCGGAAAATTGCAAAAACTTAAATGTGTCCCCAAGTGCAGTCACAAAAACCATCAAGCGCTGCAACGAAACTCACATGAGAACCGCCCCAGAAAGGAAGACCAGAGTCACCTCTGCTGCTGAGGATAAGTTCATCAGTCACCAGCCTCAGAAATCGCAATTAACAGCAGCTCAGATTAGAGACCAGATGAATACCACACAGAGTTCTAGCAGCAGACACCTCTCTAGAACAACTGTCAAGAGGAGATGCACAAATCAGGCCTTCATGGTCAAATAGCAGCTAGGAAACCACTGTTAGGAGAGGCAACAAGCAGAAGAGATTTGTTTGGGACAAGAAACACAAGGAATGGACATTAGACCAGTGGAAATCTGGGCTTTGGTCTGATGAGTCCAATTTTGAGATCTCTTCCAACCGTCGTGTCTTCGTATGATGCAGAAAAGGTGACCAGATGGATTCTACATGCCTGGTTCCAACCGTGAAGCGGGAGAAGGAGGTGTGATGGTGTGGGGGTGCTTTGCTGGTGACACTGTTAGGGATTTATTCCAAATTGAAGGCATACTGAACCAGCATGGCTACCACAGCATCCTGCAGCAGCATGCCATTCCATCAGTTTCCGTTTAGTTGGACCATCATTCATTTTTCACAGGACAATGACCCCAAACACACCTCCAGGCTTTGAAAGGCTATCTGACCAAGAAGGAGAGTGATGGAGTGCTGCGCCTCCACAGTCACCAGACCTGAACCCAATCGAGATGGTTTGGGGTGAGCTGGACCACAGAGTGAAGGCAACAGGGCCAACAAGTGCAAGCATCTCTGGGAACTCCTTCGACTGTTGGGAAACCATTTCAGGGGACTACCTCTTGAAGCTTTGAAATAAAGGAAACACATTGAATAAGAAGGTGTAACCAAACTTTGGCCTGTAGCGTATTTACTTCATCTTGACTAATAACGAGATGACGTGTAAGTGTACAAAAAGTGTCGGATGACAGCTCTTCCAGCCACCCTGCTGTGTACCACAATGTACAGTGTTTGATACAGATACAAATACAAGTCTTCTATTGTTTTTTTATTTTTCCCAAGAAAATTACTTCCATAAACGGTGGGTGATTAACAGCCAACGAGACAACTTTCTTCAATCAAACACATGAGTTTGCAGCTGACACTTTCAAAGTGAAGATGTCAGCTGTTTAATATAGACGTATTTGAGCTTTCAACAATGACTAGTATTAAAATCTGTTTAAAATGTTGCATGTTTGATGTATGTTGTTTAGGGCTGCACAATTAATCGAATTTTAATCGCAATCACGATTTGGCTTCCCACGACAAATTTGCGTGATCGAGCGATTATTTTTATAAAGCGTCATTTCATAGAACGCTCCGTGTTTTCTGCAAAGCCAATCTCCCGCTCCGTAAAGCCGTCTGCTCATGAGCCAGTCAGAGTAGTTCACTGCACCCCGTGCAGCTAAGTTTCTAGATGTAGACAGTCCCGAGGAGAGTAGCGTGAGGAAACTCAACAGATAGCAGACAGGTTTACCAGTTTACCAGTAAACGCAACACTCTGTCCCATCTGTTGTTTTTAGACAACAGAGTGAGCCGTGCTAGTTGGTGCTAGTAGCATCTGTTAGCTGTAGCTAGTAGCGTCTGTTAGCTGTTAGCTCCTCGAGCGCACCGGTGCTATTGTCCTCGCATCCGCTGCAATGCTGTTTATATGGATATGGTTTAATTACGTTCATTACCCATTTCGTCTGTAAAGCAGTGCCTGTGTTGGATCTTTCTAAGCTATCTCGTCTACTCTCTCTCCTCTTACTCTCCGCGCCCCGCCACCAGCGGCCGCCGTCCACACTTCTGATATTTGTCTACAGTTTTAATTTTTTTATTAACACAGCTGTATATTGTTAAGTATGAGGGCAAACCAGTATTTGTACCAGTGTTTCCATGGTAACTCTGCTATCGCGGCCGCCACGGCGAAGAACACAGAGAAGTTACTAATGCAGCTAACTTCAGTTGGTAGAGTAACAGCGTGTGAGACGGAGCTGCTGTCCCGAGACCGGGACCTGGACCCTGGGCCAGAGATGTGACCCATGGCCATAATATCATAGTTAATAAAAATGCGGCACAGTGAAGATACAGACGTTTCATACACACGCGTGTGTAGCCGCCCTTCGACCCGCTGGACCCGTTCATAATGATCAGCAGTCTCTCTGTGAGTAGCGTCCATCACACTCCCTCTCACAGTTATAAACAGCCTACGTGACAACAAAATTTGTTTTGTTAAATCAACAAATAATCGTGAGATAATCGCGATCAAAATTTTG
>NC_045750.1:21173199-21190481 GCF_008692095.1 Etheostoma spectabile | reverse complement strand
CAAAATTTTGATCAAAATAATCGTGATTATCATTTTTGACATAATCGTGCAGCCCTAATGTTGTTGTAAGCTACTGGAAACCTTGAATTTTCTCAAATCCCATCCCAAAACTGTCCAGATGTAAGCTAGCTTAGTGCATTGTTTTTTAAATTATTGAGAAGAACAGTAAGCAAAAGGACTGATCTTCTGATCTTTCAGACCTTAGTGCCTAAATGTTCCAGGATGTAAATGTGCTGTATTTATATAGCGCTTTTCCAGTCTTAACAACTGCTCAAAGTAGACTAAAGGTTATGGACGTAGTAGGAAGATCAGTAGGACCACAAACCATAACAACACCCAATCATTTTTAAGTGTTTGCTGGAAACCGTAAGTTTCGTTTTGTAACATTTTTGGCTTGTCTCGCTCTTTTGTCGCTTTCCAGTATCTGGTGGCGGGGGTGGGCGGGCGGTGTATATGTAACAACCCTAACACAACACCGGTGGACTACAAATGCACGACTCATGAAACAATAGAAAGTTTAAAAAAAAAATGTTAGATGGCAAAGTTCAAACAAAGAAGCAGCCTCACTGGAAGCTCAAACAACTTCACAAAAACTATACACAAAACCTAGTTAGATGAGGATCTGGTTAGAAACATTTGACAACACTATCAATGGACGGAACAAGACAAGGGAACAAGGGCTTTTTATAGATGAGGTAGGGGAAACACAGGTGAAACCAATCAGGGGCCGGGGTCGACAATCCCAGACAATCACACAAAGGGAGGAAGTCAGGGTCTGAAACGAGAGGGAAAGTGAGTACAAAATAAACAGAAGAAGTGCACAATACGACTAGACATGAGTGACTTAACCTAATACAGTCTAAGGCCTAGTAATACATACACATACAGTTGTTGTTTTTTCAAACCTTGTGTTGTTCCTGTCACATTTGTTGACACTTTTTTCAAGGTTTTTAACTTTTTCGTATGTTTTGTCCCTTTTTTTTCAACACTTGACGCTTTTTTGGGACATTTAAACACTACGTAACCTAACTTTTTAACTTTAGTTTTACAGTTATGGTTGGAATTGTGCTCAATGAACCTCATTTTTTAGGAAATAATACCTAATGTTTAAGTTAAAAAAAGTAGAAAATTAGGAAATATTTAGACTAAAAATAAATAGAATGGATGTTGATGGATAATCTCAGACTAGAATATGTCAACTTTTACTCAATAATATTTAATCCATTCAATTTGTTCTCCCAAATGCTATAAAATTGAATAAGACACCCCAAAATGGATGAAAGTAGGATTTCCATACTTCCAAAGAGCTTTGTGGAATCAAATCATGTTATTGTTGGTAATTACAAGAACATTGTATATAGGAAAACGGAGTATTTGACCCGAGACAACATGAGGGTTAAATACTTTTATCTGAGTTTCTGTGCCATATTTGCTCCATGCATACTACATGTCTGAAAACAGATTTTTGAGTATAGGGTAAACACTTTCAGGACCCCCGTTTTAAGAGTTGAACATGTGGCCCAGAAATAAGAGTTTGAGCTTGTGACGTCAGAGTGTGCGCTGCAATGTCATTTGATGAGCGTCGCAAATGAGGCAACATTTTGTTCAATGATGGCCGTTCAAAAATTGCTGGTTTTAACCTGCTGACAGGCTCTTTACACACTATAAATGAACAGTCACTCATAACCATTACTTTGAGGAACAGAGAAAATGTGCTCCGGAGCCATCACTGCCCATTGCAGCTACAGTAGCCTTCTTTATTAGCTTTTTTTCAGGCTTCTGATTGGCTAACGGGCTTAAGCACTAGGGTATAATAATTATAATAGACCTGTGACAGTGCTTCAATTGTGCTTTTGCATTTTTATTTGGAGGGAATGTTGTCAGTGTGAATGTTTTTAGAACGAAGGAGGGAAAATGCCCTTTTTAAAAATACCCATGCACATGTGGACTTGGACAATATTTTGTATCCAAATGATATGATGGTTTCCTTTAATTGTTTTTGCCCCTTTGCATGTGTTTTCCTGTAATGTAGAGCTCTCAGGACCTCCGTAAATTACCTTTGAAATTCTGCATTTGTGCAACCGATTCAAGTCAGTTCTAGTTCTGTCTAAACTGATCCCACAACTACTGAATGTTGTGCATGCACCTCAATAATGTGTCCAAATATAACCAGCAGTGTAACCTGTGTCGTAGCCTGGGAAGTGTGAAATAGAAATGGA
This sequence comes from Etheostoma spectabile, assembly GCF_008692095.1. Lineage (NCBI taxonomy): Eukaryota > Metazoa > Chordata > Actinopteri > Perciformes > Percidae > Etheostoma > Etheostoma spectabile. Next base: position 21,188,262 of record NC_045750.1, on the reverse strand, counting down.
TAAAAATATGTATGTTCCAAGAGTTAGCAAGCTCCAAAAGACTCCAAAACATAAAGACATTATTGAAAGTGTGCGCTTAAGATCTGTTGTCCAAAAAAAGCCGTCTTCAGTGTTCCTATATCTGGATCCTTCAGTGTTTCAGGCAGCTCCTTACTAATACCACTGCATGTGTGCAAATTTTAATTACCTCGCGAGGGGATTACCTTTCCGGTGATTGCACTTTAAAGGCTCCTTGATGCCAAACACAACACGACCCCTTGCGGGTGTGGCCCTACTGTTCACAGGGGACGTCTCACTGAGAGGAAAGTGTTTAAGCGCTTAGCAGGGGTGTCATAAGAAAATTATCTTAACGTGAATGCTAATGACAAGGTGTATCATTGGTAGACGTCTCAAAATTTGCTGGGCCTGGTCAGGAAGCAAGAAAACATGGCTCCTCCATAATAAACAGAAAAAAAAAAGAAAGGCTATAATGGTATTTGACTCTGGTTTGTAGAGGTGTCTATAGCATCACGAACAGAATTTGCTTTTGAATCTGCATGTCTTTAACAAAAACAAAAAAATCCCTTTTTCTCTGGAATGAAGTGGATTTGTCTGCGAATGCTCCGCTAGGGGCCTCTGAGAGTCACTGTCACGATTGTGACCATTGTGGAAGCTGCTGTTTGTTTTTCACAGCTTCTTCATAGTCGATGAGTTAGCTATAATGACAGAAGACAGATCAGAACATTTATCAAGTGTGCCCTTTAGAGAGGTCCCTTGGAAATATGTGTTTTGTAAGCACGCACACAAGACAAACACAACTCCACTGTGCTTGACCCGTACTGCGCTTGTTTCCACCGAGCTCACAACTGTTTTTTTCCCACCTGAAAAAATCACACTTTTAACTGTAAATACGCCGCACTCGCCCAGGTAGTACCCAAGTGCATGGACCACATATTCATATCATCTTCTAGTTATCTACCACAGGACATAATGAAATTCTAACCTCTCAAACTAATAATATAATAAGCGGGCAGGATGAAATCATAGGATCGAAATGAATTTGTGAGGGGAAAAAAATAAATTCCAGCCACCGAGCTATGTAAATGTATCACAGCCAAAATCACTTTGGCCCTTGCCATCTCGGTTTATTTCGAGCTCTCATTAGCAAATGCTTTCACACAGGCCAGTATGCTGTATCCTCTCGGCTTTCACTTCATACTGTAAAAAAAAGAAAATCCACAGAATTAATGTTCTGGAAAATAGAGTCGTAATAAAAAGTGTTGCGAGCTCTCCTGCGACCCGGCAACTGAGGTCCACCCCCCAATATTCACCCAAAAAAATCAGCACAATTAACCTTACAGGAGAGAACACGGTGTTTCAATTCATTACGCCCCAGCACGACAAGGGCATCTGTTCAGCGACGGGCTGCGTTTAGGATCTGCACATGACATGGGGGATTCTTACAGTGTTACTGTTGCTTTGGCTCCACTTGAATCCGACACCCGGCGCTGGCTCGCAAAACAATGGCAATAAAAAAGTGAGCAAAGCCCACCGAGATCATTATTTCAGCTTGAAAATGGTCTATAAGTTTGTTAGAATATCATCCCAAAGCTCCAAACTTTCTGCGGTGCCAGGCAGTGTATCAGCGTTATCACAGGTGATAAAGATCTGGCGTGCAGGGCGAGTGATGAGCGCAACTGCTGAGTGTATGGCAATAATTGGCCGCTGGCAGGAGGATACATTAACCTGTCCCGGTAGAGTCAGCAGCAGTAGCAGGCATGCTGAACCTCTCCCTCTGCCTCGCTGCAATCCCCAGCTGTTCTCACAAACCATTCGTACACACGGCTACAAAGTAAGGGCACTGTAATTTGTATGTATTCCACATTATTTATTGCTGTATGCACCACATTCCTGTCTGATGTGTAAGAGCACGAATCCCGTGTGGGGAGGTGTTCGCAATGGATGGTTGGGTCATAAAACACCTGGGCTTCCAGCTGGGGAGCGTGAGTTAGTGACTTTCAAACGAAAAAAGAAGGTTTGTGTCCTGGGAAGTACTACTTAGGGGACCTGTGTTTTGATTTAACTGCGGTCTTATTTTAAATCTTAAAAACTAGTCATTTTGGTGTCCAAACATTAAACTATTCGTGCCGCAGGACGTAACCTTCTTATCGGCTACAAATCCAACTGTAACAGCCGCTGAAAGAACACCTCGCAGTGACCATAACCCAAGCTCCCAGTAAGCTTTTCTCTGCAAAATTTAACTGTAAAAAACTTAACTGTCATGTGACCGAAATCATCAACGTAGAAGCCTGGTGGCTATTTTGTGTGGAATTTGATGAGCAAATCTTTTGTACAATATCATCACACAGCAGTTCATAAGATGTGTTGCTTAGTGTAAACATGTGGCAGTGCCCAGGGCCAGTGTAAGCGCGGCTGAGTGTATGGCATAATGTCGTCTGGCAGGGGTACATATAAAGGCGTCCGTAGAGTCCAGCAGCAGTAGCAGGATGCTGAACACTCTCCCTCTGCCTGCAGGCATAACACCTCAGGACCTCCCAGTCAAGCACGCTACCCCACGCAGCGACAGCCGAGCTCAGTGGGAAAACAGCTGTCACATACATACAGAGGCATCATGCTGTCTCAGGGAGACAATAACAGGCTCATATGGGGAGGGCAGAGAGTTAGTGAGTTCTGCATGGGCATGTTTCATCATGAAGAGGCAGGGAGTGTGTTTGCACTGCGGGGGGTGCTGTGGAGCATAACGATGAGAGCGTGCAGAATGCCCTCTTGAATTGTAAACTCCCATGGGAAATATTTTGACACATGTGGATGTGAGGGACGCAGATTCTAGATAGATTCTAGTACTAAGTTAGTTCTAAAATAGTTCTAAATACTGGCTTTACCTATATGTCACACTGAAGTTTTTTCACGTTTATTATCTTTGAATTGAAAAATGCCATGTTTGAGATTTTTTTGCTATTTTCTTGCATAGAGTTGCAGCAGAACTATAAGATCCTTTAATTAGTAAAAGCAGTAATACCTCTATGTGAAAACAACCACAGCATGTCCTGCATTAAAAATGTAAAGGTGTCATGTGAGTCGTCTTGTCAACAACACAGAAGCTGTTTAAGGTGTATTTCAACCAAACCAGTTAATGACTGTTGAAACTGTGGAAAGACGAACCAAGATAGATTTTGATATATTTTTTCCCCACTTTAAATGATATGTATTTATAGGGGGGAAATTACAGTTTATTATTATATTATTTTAAATGGAGTCTGGTTGGTTTGGTGATAGCAATTACTGGGATGTTTCTAGACACAAAACCTCCCTGTCAATACTTAGAGTAATAATCGAGCCTGTCAATGGGGAAACAAGTTGTTTCTAGTGGATGTAATGAATGAGGTTCAATTCGATTCAATTTTTATTTATAGTATCACTTCATAACAAAGCTATCTCAAGACAGATAGAGTATGTCTAGAACACACTGTAAACAATGCAATTCTAATAATTCCCTCCAGAGCAAACATTTACTGCAACAGTGGATTTTGTTTGGCAATTTCCCATTATTGTTGCATCAAAGCTTATTTCAGTGTTGCTTAATACTGACCAATTAAACAAATTATCAACCCATAGTCACTTAAACACAAAAAACATAGGAAAAATGGTCCAGGTTAAAAAAAAATCCCTTTAGTTACCTTTTAAGTGCAGTGTTTGAGTAAATGTACTAGTTACATTCAATCACTGTGGTTTACACTATCTTACACTAAAAGAAATGGGTGTGATTTTTCTACATTTGTATTATTGTCATAAATTCACACTGACTACCCATTTTGTGGCACTCAGCCCACAGCCTATTCGTTTCTGTAAAACATAAGATTATTTTTTATATGCCAAATCATTTCCTGAAACACACTGGCACTGTAGTTATCTTTGTTTGTTTAACATGCATGCGCCGCAGAGTCACATGTTTTCTCCTTTTTCAGGCTCACGTTCCATTTTCAAAGCAGTTCATGCCTGCGTCTTTGTGGTTAGATACGCGCTGCCTCCTTTAACGTCCAACACAGCAATAAAGTAAAACGAAATTGAAAAATGATTTCACAGAATCATGTTGTACAGTAAAACTGCGGCTTTTATTTGGAGGTATTTGACAGCTGTCAGTGTTCGAACATAAATCATGCAAAACAAGGACAAAGGACAAAAGGGCTACATTTGTTATTTAATAACTCAATGGGAAACAACGTACGGTGACGTAAAACGGCTAAGGAATGCAGGAAATGAGCAAAAACTTGGAATTTGTCTTTGTTCTCGATGATCATCATCCAAACAATGTATCATAACAGGGAAAATGCGCTGCAAAACAACTCCTACACACCACATTAACATATATGACTTGAGGTCCCGGTTGTGTACACGGATATGGTTGGATTATATCTATTGTGTTTCCAGATCTGTGCTGATTAGCAGGTTTTCATTTGCATTGCTTTGGCCCGCAGCATACTGACTGACACGTGTCCCCACAGAGATGAAGCAAGGATTTTTCCTGTGCCTGTTGATGTCAATCTCCCTGCAGAGGAAACCGCGAGTGTTTCTGTTGATATTAGGATGTCAGCTCCCATCTGTTTGCGCAATCACACTGAAAGACAGACGTACAAAAAGAAGAAGAAGAAGAAGAAGAAGAAAGAATCAACCTCCTCCACGGGACACTTCCTGACTGGGCAACGGCTCAACTCTCACTGACTGCACCTTCATCCGACCATTAAAGTCTGTCCCTCATACAATGGCAACACCACACACACACACACACACACAACACACACACACACACACACACACACACACACACACACACACACACACACACACAACCAACACCACACACACAATGTCAGCTTCCTATCCACCTTTACAGCTATCACATTTCCTCATCTCCCAGACACTGTACAATATATATCCGTGCTGTATAATTCCAAATAAAATCATGCAGGAATATGAGGATCATTGAAGTAGACAGTGGGTAAGTTCCAGTATGAGTACATTCTCTCAAATCCAAGACCATGTTCAGTCGGCACCAGTCAAGTCCGAGTTCAGAGCATATCATGAGCTGTTCAGTCCACAAAGGCAATACTGTCTTTTAATGCTAATTATTCAGTAAGGAGTTATGGATGGATCTAATAAACAAGATTTGTCTATCTCCTCACATCAAAACCAGCTTTTGATCATGTACTTAGAGAGACTAATGCACACTTTATAGCAGATTAGTTTATTGTAATGTTTCTTATCCGGTCAACCTAAGAATACACAAATCAGCTGCAATATACAATTCTTTCACCATGATTTAAAGTTTTAACTATCCATATTTAATCATATATATATATAAAATATATATATTATACATCTTAATATTAATAAGCTTAACTGTGATCGATCAGCTAGTCACTGCATTGAATTTAGGCAACAAATCCATCCAGAAACAATTTGACCACAGTTAAATAGGCATAGACACCAGGGGAGTGGAGAGAAATGCACCTGACTAACATACATGTCATTTCTGTTCTCAAAGCTTTAAAACACGAAGGAAACAGTGAACAAGCGGCGTTTCGTTTTCCATCGTTACAACAACAGAGGTTGCAAAGCAACAAGTGTGCGCTATATCAAGTGCTCTTGAGGATCTCCTTACCGCTTTCTGATGAATATGACAGGAAGCCTTTATGAAAGCCCATAAAACCACTATAGGACTATTTCCTGCTGCAGCAGTTTGAATCGTCCTCTGGTGTCTGTGAATTGGTAGCACAGCTCTGAGGAAATGGAGCTGTTTGCACAGATGGAGCCCAGACAGCCCCACCTCAGACTGAAACAACAGTAAAATGGTTTGTGTGTGTGTGTTGGGTGTGGTGTGTGTGTGTGTGTGTGTGTGTGTGGGTGTGTGTGTGTCTGTGAGTGCGGAGAAGTGAGTGTCTGTGTGTGTGTGTGTGTGTGTGTGTGTGTGTGTGTGTGTTTGGTGTGTGTGTGTTCTCGTTTAACTGCATTAATGGGGTCCAGAATACAGTATACTCTTGTGGGGTCCGGACAACCTTGTGGGCCTAAATGCTGGACTCCCCAATTTTGAAGGAGCTGATTAGGCTTAAGACTTGGTTTTAGGATTAGGGTTAGACTAGGTTATGGTTAGGTGAGGGTAAGGTTAGGTTAGTATTACGTGATGATGGTATTGTTAGAGTAAGGGCTAGGGAATGCATTTATCAATGGCAGGTCCCCACAAAGATAGTGGACACACTGTGTGTGGGTGTGTGTGTGAGCCTCTCTTTGCACTTGCATTTGTCACAGTACCTGATATAGGTATGGAAGGTCATCCAGATGCCTGGATTTGGTGCCATGTGTCTTGTGGGAGAGCACAGCTTGATTCCGACTGTTGACACTGGCTCGGTGACAGTCTGAACACTCAGCTGTGTTGACGAGTGGGGTCCCACACCGCCTGCCCCTTTGTGGGAAGAATATTAATAATTCAAAGTGATCTCAATCTCGCTGCATCTGAAGCTGTTGCCCATTACCCGGATGTGCTGATATGCTGTTGCATGAAAAGGCCACTGACAGGCAAAAGGCAGGAGGGAATCTGTGACGCGAAGCTAACACGCACCCCTGAGGTTTCGGCTACTGGCTCAACTGCATGGCTGAATGGAACGTACAGTATTGATTTGAAAGGACCACACAACACACACACACACACACACACCCACCAACACCAACAACAAACCACACACACACAACAAATCTGCTCTCCTTATTAGTGGAAGCTGTCTGTACAGAAAGCTAAATGTGTACATCGATGGCTGACTTCTTCTAACTGAGAGCAACCCTGTAACGATTACAATTCCGTTTTTAATGGTTGCTGTGTTGCTTTAAAAAAATACCCATTTACCGTATTTTCCGGATCTGTTAAGTTGACTCCGAAGTATGAGTTGCATCAGTCAAAAAATCCATCATGAAGAGGAACAAAAAAAAAAATGTATTTAACATATTATAATAAATATATATAAAATAATATATATATTATATATATTATATAAATATATAAAAAAAGATCGGCACTGGACTATAATTGCATTATTTAGAAATTTATTTCACAATTTCCAAACAATGAACAGACTTTAATCGTTTAAAAGTTATTCCACTGCACAGCACACAGAACAACAGGCTTAATAGGTGACATTGGAGAAGCTTTTTAATTTTGTTGTTGTTTTTCAATTAGTTTCTTCAAAGCTGTAAATTGATCAAAACACAATATCCAATGAAGTATTGAACTGCTCATTTGTTTTACTTGTAAAGAGCGTTGCAAGGAACCATCCCCGTTATTGTTTGACAATTGGGTGAAAAAGAGCTTTTGAAAATGGTCAAATTTACCCGAGGAAAACAGGAGGGTTAACGCAGTTAGTTGGTAGTTAATGATGCTATGGTGTCAGTGTGAACATAAGTAGCAGCAGTGAACAAGTAGCTGAAACCTGTCAGACTACAATCATGTTAGGAATTGCACATGTATTAATAAATTATTGTAGTACTGTAATTGTTAAAAAAATAATTCTGCGGTGAAGTTGTTTTGGGTATGGTAAGCTATGATGCTTCAATGACAATGCTAACATGCTGATGTTTTGCTGTAAAAACAATAACCGTGATGCAACATTTGCTAAAGTACAGCTAAGGCTTGATGGGATTTCTTTAGTTAACCTATTGGTCATAAACCAATTGGAAGTAAAGGAACACATGAAAATTGTAATGTGGTGGTGGGAGCTCGAGAAAATTTTAAAAGAAAAGAAAAATGTATAAGAAAAGTTATGTATTTATTTAGTTATTTATCCTGTAGGGTTAGGGATCTGAATGTCTCTACAAATATTGTACCTTGTTTGATGTCATATTTATTCATCAATTAACAACAGTTTTTTTTAGGTAGTGTGACCATGTTTTTTCTATTAAGCTTTTGCAAGTGCTAATGAGTTAGTAGCAGAAGAGAAGAGATGTTCATTTTGTTGTGTTGAATGGGAAGATTTCTGTTCCTAATATTCTGTTAAATTCGTAGGAAAGTTCTATTTCGTAGAAGCTTTGCCTCTACTGGTCATGCAATACTCTCAGAGGGCTATGCCTAAGATCACAGCATCTGGACTGGAATCAACTACAAAAACATTTGATAATTTCCAATACAAATGTTGATTCTGCATTTCCCAAATCTCTACAACTAAGATGGTATCATGAGCAATAGGCCTATGGACAAAAACCTTAGTGCCTTAGAGCTTGCACACTGCCTGTGTGACATGCCAATATGTATATGTGCATGCTAGAAATAGGGCCGACGCCTATTTTCACATGACACGCAAGTGTGTTGGAAGCGTTTCCAGGCAAAACAGAATAAAAAAAGAAGCAAATACATGTAATAAATGACATTTTGATGTTGGAAAGTCTCTAGGTTTTAAATGATTATGATTTTTAAATATCACTGCCAATACAGAACGAAATAGTCTGTAGACTATTTTGCCGTCAATACAGCCAATTGTCTTTGCTGTTATCAGCATATAGTTGAAGTACATGCCATTATTTCATTTCATTAATGGGAAACGTGTACAGCCCGAGGCTAGCAGCAGTAGCGTTTCTGGTGTGCAAAGACAAAGAAAACGCCACGCAACTGACACGCAACAGAAACGCCATGCTGGCGCTTGACAAATGTTGCAATATCTCTTAAATCCACAGATTTAGTACAGAAGAATGTGTCCTAAGTGAAGCACATTTCGTACATGCTTTAAAACAGAAGTTCCATCCTGTGGTTAAGCTGCATTCTAATTTAACAAGGGTTAATTTACAGGTCAACCGCACATAGACCTTACATCTGTTCTCCAGGGATCTTCTAAAGGGAATATGTGAACTATTTAACCCCGTTAGAAAGGTGAAAATAGTTCCGGCGCGTGGTACATTCAGCAATGAGGTGATTCAGAATGACAAGCTGACCTGAGCTAAATTAAAACTGTCAGAGTGGATTTTTAACGAGGTCCGTTCTGCTGGTACTCGCTGAGCAACTGTTTCTTACTTCTTGAGAGGCTGATGTCACAAACTTGACTTTAACTTGAAGGAAGTATGCCCAAAAGTTTGGTTTTGACGTGACAAAGATATTCTGACAAAGCGTTCTTCTAGGGTTGAACCTCAGAAAAAGGGATTCCCGGGAAATCGATCAATACTATTTCCTGATTCCCAGAAAGGTTATGACGGGAAACGGAAATAAAATGAAATAAAAACGCAAGGAGTGCGCGTCTGTTGTTGTCATGCGCTAACGTTGATGCAGGCGATGGAGCTGTAATGTTACTATGGTAATAAAGGCTCACTAAATCGTTACACAGCACTAGTCTACATCCGAGGGCTTGAAATTAACACCCGACCACCTGCCAAATGCGGGTGAATTTGCAATTGGTGGGTAAAACTGTCAATCTACTTGCCAAGTTGGTCAAATACGGTGGATGCAGGATGACCTAAATCAAGGACAGCTACATATTGTAGGTGCAATGATAAGTTAAAGTCCAATAAGTACTTTATCAAACTGTATGAATGTGTGTCCAGCCAGGAAAGGAGGCCTTTATGCTTGATCATCAGGCGGGCCCTACATCACGTGATGACAGTGCAATGTCCACAAATAGGCTACCATGAATCATTGAGACACAGCAATCCCTGTTTTTCACCTTTTTATGAGGCAAAAAAAAACTGGCTGGTAAAAAGATTTAAAACCACCTACCACTGTGGCAAGTTAACTTCAGGCCCTGTCAATCCACTTATCAATTAAAGGTGTTGCTGGTTTAGCCACCCTTAGGATCTTTCAAAAAGCCCGATACAGACGATGAGAATTGATCTTAGATTAAGAGCTGTGCGGCTTAAACCCACATAATTACCATGGAGCCACGTGTTACTCTCCCTGTCCCAGAAATAAAGTTCACTCTAGTATGTGTGGGTAGCCACAAACTTAAATGCAGTCTGAATCCTCGCTATGTTATCACCACTCTTCCATTTCCCCAGTTTGCACAAATCCATATAAGCTGCGATATGTCTTTGGGGTTGGCACCTCTGCACCTTCAGCATGGAGGAGATGAGAGTCGGCCTGTTTAATATTAAGCAGGGCCAGATGCCCGGCTGGCCGCTGGCATTTATCTTAACCTGCTCCCAGGTGTGAGCGCAGCAGGTCCCATTGGCATCCAAGAGGAGCACCTCAACCTCTGGATCATTTAGAGGCGTTAAAGGATTATATCTGCGCTGAACCGAGACTGGACCAATACACCCAAGGGGATGGAGGGGGAAGGACCGAGCGAGAGGAGAGGGAGAAAGATGTGTTCGCTCAGCAAGTAGGGGAAAGAGAGAGGAAGCTGGGAGATGGATGGGTGTGGGTGTGCGCCGGCAAACACTTGCCGCTGTTTGCTTCTCCCCATTTTTCTCCCAAGGGCAAAACAAGAGAATCGAGCAAGCTGCAGCTGTCTGGCGTGTGTGTGGGAGCGGGGAGAGTTGACCTATGTGGCCTTTATATAAGTAGCAGGAATCACCACCAGCAAACCTCCCTCCTGAGGCCCTTGGCCACTGTCTCCCATCATTACTCCCTGGAGATCCTTAGGCGGCGCCGCAGGCCCCTGCCACCAGCTTCGTATTACCCATAATGAGGACACCGCGGCAGGAAAAGAGGAAGAGCCTGTTATGTGTCCCTGCCTAGGCAGGCGACACTCGCTAGCTTGGCAATCACAACACCTCAACCCCTCTCCCCAACTTCCTTTACTCCTTACCCATCCGCTTACCCCACTTATTTCCTCGCCTCGCGCCTCTATTTTTCCTCCTACAGCTGCACGGAGCTGCGCAGCAGAGGAATGCCGTCATCATGTTGCTGTAGCATCTGTCCAGAGCAGATCATCAGGACAAGCTTGAGAATAAGGGAGGATGAGATGAGACAACTTGGCTGCTGTAACATCCAACTGTGGCTCATTTTAATCTGGATGCCATACCACTGTGATAAAATCAGTGATTTGCCGATATCTTTTGCTTTCTGGGTACATGGCGCACGTGCACTTACAAACAGAATAAGACAGGGTGTTAGATGTTATTTTTAGAGACGCAAAACATGTTTTTTACAGCTGCAACAATTAGTCACTAATCCATTAGTTGATGGATAGAAAACCATGCCAACTATTTTGATAATCAAGTAATTGTTAAAGTAATTCTTTCAAGCAAAATTTGCAAGATAATCCGTTTCATCTTCTAAAATATAGAAGTTTCCTGCTCTTTTCTGTTTCATATAATATTAAACTGATATCTTTGGGTTTGGACCATCAAAACGAGACAGTTAAAGACATCACCTTGACTTTGAGAAACTAGGAGGGACATTTTTATGTACCAAATGATTGATTGAGAAACGATCGGCAGATTAATTGTAACAAAATTAAATTATTAGTACTGCAGCCCTAATCTTTTCATGATATATTGTAGGTTTGAAATGGAGAAAGTATTCTTGGCTGATGTTTATATTTGATTGAAGAAAGGGGAGATGGAGAGCTTCTAGGGAGCCAAGGAAAATAATAAGAGCACAGCTGTAGAGAGAGAGAGAGAGGGAGGGAGGTTATGACTGATCTTACTTTTTCTGATTACTTAAGTTTGTGAAAATGGAAGCAGAAATAGTTCCTTGCTTCTTTGGACCAAATAAAAGAAATATGTACCCAAAAACATTGGAGGTATGTCCTGGCATTGACTTTTCCATCACGTCTGTTGATCCATTGGCAGCTAGCTTGTGACTTAAAGGTTGCTGGATCAAACTTTATGTAAATATCTGAATAGGCGGTATGCACAGCCGAGCATGACGTATTTCCGGTTAAATCTCAGGATGGATGTAAACGTCCGGTTGTCGTAGAATGCTGTGCTACGTATGCTACCATTAAATGATTGTCATCAAAAACTGTCATTGTTGTCGTTGATGTGTTTGCTAATGCACAGCATAGGCTAAAAGTTTGGTTACACCTTCATCAATGCGTTTCCTTTATTTTCATGACTATTCACATTGTAGATTATCACTGAAGGCATCACAACTATGAATGAACACATGTGGAATTATGTACTTAACAAAAAGGTGTGAAATTTAGATTCCTCAAAGTAACCAACCTTTTCTTTTTTGATAGTGCTGCAAACCCTTGATGTCCTCTCAATGAGCTTCAGGAGGTAGTCACCGAAAATGGTTTTCACTTCACAGGTGTGCCTTGTCAGGGTTAATTAGTGGAATTTCTTGCCTTATTATTGGGGTTGGGACAATCAGTTGTGTTGTGCAGAAGTCAGGTTGATACACAGCCCTATTGGACAGCTGTTAGAATTCATTTTATGGCAAGAACCAATCAGCTAAGTAAAGAGAAACAAGTGGCCATCATTACTTTAAGAAATGAAGGTCAGTCGGTCCGGAAAATTGCAAAAACTTTAAATGTGTCCCCAAGTGCAGTCACAAAAACCATCAAGCGCTGCAACGAAACTCACATGAGAACCGCCCCAGGAAAGGAAGACCAAGAGTCACCTCTGCTGCTGAGGATAAGTTCATCATAGTCACCAGCCTCAGAAATCGCAAGTTAACAGCAGCTCAGATTAGAGACCAGATGAATACCACACAGAGTTCTAGCAGCAGACACCTCTCTAGAACAACTGTCAAGAGGAGACTGCACAAATCAGGCCTTCATGGTCAAATAGCAGCTAGGAAACCACTGTTAAGGAGAGGCAACAAGCAGAAGAGATTTGTTTGGGACAAGAAACACAAGGAATGGACATTAGACCAGTGGAAATCTGGGCTTTGGTCTGATGAGTCCAATTTTGAGATCTCTTCCAACCGTCGTGTCTTCGTATGATGCAGAAAAGGTGACCAGATGGATTCTACATGCCTGGTTCCAACCGTGAAGCAGGGAGAAGGAGGTGTGATGGTGTGGGGGTGCTTTGCTGGTGACACTGTTAGGGATTTATTCCAAATTGAAGGCATACTGAACCAGCATGGCTACCACAGCATCCTGCAGCAGCATGCCATTCCATCAGTTTCCGTTTAGTTGGACCATCATTCATTTTTCACAGGACAATGACCCCAAACACACCTCCAGGCTTTGAAAGGGCTATCTGACCAAGAAGGAGAGTGATGGAGTGCTGCGCCTCCACAGTCACCAGACCTGAACCCAATCGAGATGGTTTGGGGTGAGCTGGACCACAGAGTGAAGGCAACAGGGCCAACAAGTGCTAAGCATCTCTGGGAACTCCTTCGACTGTTGGGAAACCATTTCAGGGGACTACCTCTTGAAGCTTTGAAATAAAGGAAACACATTGAATAAGAAGGTGTAACCAAACTTTGGCCTGTAGCGTATTTACTTCATCTTGACTAATAACGAGATGACGTGTAAGTGTACAAAAGTGTCGGATGACAGCTCTTCCAGCCACCCTGCGTGTGTACCACAATGTACAGTGTTTGATACAGATACAAATACAAGTCTTCTATTGTTTTTTTATTTTTCCCAAGAAAATTACTTCCATAAACGGTGGGTGATTAACAGCCAACGAGACAACTTTCTTCAATCAAACACATGAGTTTGCAGCTGACACTTTCAAAGTGAAGATGTCAGCTGTTTAATATAGACGTATTTGAGCTTTCAACAATGACTAGTATTAAAATCTGTTTAAAATGTTGCATGTTTGATGTATGTTGTTTAGGGCTGCACAATTAATCGAATTTTAATCGCAATCACGATTTGGCTTCCCACGATCAAATTTGCGTGATCGAGCGATTATTTTTATAAAGCGTCATTTCATAGAACGCTCCGTGTTTTCTGCAAAGCCAATCTCCCGCTCCGTAAAGCCGTCTGCTCATGAGCCAGTCAGAGTAGTTCACTGCACCCCGTGCAGCTAAGTTTCTAGATGTAGACAGTCCCGAGGAGAGTAGCGTGAGGAAACTCAACAGATAGCAGACAGGTTTACCAGTTTACCAGTAAACGCAACACTCTGTCCCATCTGTTGTTTTTAGACAACAGAGTGAGCCGTGCTAGTTGGTGCTAGTAGCATCTGTTAGCTGTAGCTAGTAGCGTCTGTTAGCTGTTAGCTCCTCGAGCGCACCGGTGCTATTGTCCTCGCATCCGCTGCAATGCTGTTTATATGGATATGGTTTAATTACGTTCATTACCCATTTCGTCTGTAAAGCAGTGCCTGTGTTGGATCTTTCTAAGCTATCTCGTCTACTCTCTCTCCTCTTACTCTCCGCGCCCCGCCACCAGCGGCCGCCGTCCACACTTCTGATATTTGTCTACAGTTTTAATTTTTTTATTAACACAGCTGTATATTGTTAAGTATGAGGGGCAAACCAGTATTTGTACCAGTGTTTCCATGGTAACTCTGCTATCGCGGCCGCCACGGCGAAGAACACAGAAGAAGTTACTGAATGCAGCTAACTTCAGTTGGTAGAGTAACAGCGTGTGAGACGGAGCTGCTGTACCGAGACCGGGACCTGGACCTGGGCCAGAGATGTGACCCATGGCCATAATATCATAGTTAATAAAAATGCGGCACAGTGAAGATACAGACGTTTCATACACACGACGTGTGTAGCCGCCCTTCGACCCATGCTGGACCCGTTCATAATGATCAGCAGTCTCTCTGTGAGTAGCGTCCATCACACTCCCTCTCACAGTTATAAACAGCCTACGTGACAACAAAATTTGTTTTGGTTAAAATCAACAAATAATCGTGAGAATAATCGCGATCAAAATTTTGATCAAAATAATCGTGATTATCATTTTTGACATAATCGTGCAGCCCTAATGTTGTTGTAAGCTACTGGAAACCTTGAATTTTCTCAAATCCCATCCCAAAACTGTCCAGTGTAAGCTAGCTTAGTGCATTGTTTTTTAATTATTGAGAAGAACAGTAACAAAAGGACTGATCTTCTGATCTTTCAGACCTTAGTGCCTAAATGTTCCAGGATGTAAATGTGCTGTATTTATATAGCGCTTTTCCAGTCTTAACAAACTGCTCAAAGCGCTTTTACATCTACAGGATACATTCACCATTCCACACTTC
>NC_045750.1:21155852-21173174 GCF_008692095.1 Etheostoma spectabile | reverse complement strand
ATACACTGTGGCCGGGGCTGCCGTACAAGGTGCCACCTGCTCATCAGATAAACATTAATTCGTTCACACACATTCACACTCTGATGCGCAGCACCGGGGGCAACTCGGGGTTCAGTGTCTTAGACTAAAGGTTATGGACGTAGTAGGAAGATCAGTAGGACCACAAACCATACACAACTCTCCAAATCATGTTTTAGTGTTTGCTGGAAACCGTTACAGTTTCAGTTTTGTAACTTTTTGGCTTCGTGCTTTTTTCGCTTTCAGTATCTGTGGGCGGGGGTGCGGCGGTGGTATGTAACAACCCTAGACACAACACCGGTGGACTACAAATGCACGACTCATGAAACAATAGAAAGTTTAAAAAAAAAAAGTTAGATGGCAAAGTTCAAACAAAGAACAGCCTCACTGGAAGCTCAAACAACTTCACAAAAACTATACACAAAACCTAGTTAGATGAGGATCTGGTTAGAAACATTTGACAACACTATCAATGGACGGAACAAGACAAGGGAACAAGGGCTTTTTATAGATGAGGTAGGGGAAACACAGGTGAAACCAATCAGGGGCCGGGGTCGACAATCCCAGACAATCACACAAAGGGAGGAAGTCAGGGTCTGAAACGAGAGGGAAAGTGAGTACAAAATAAACAGAAGAAGTGCACAATACGACTAGACATGAGTGACTTAACCTAATACAGTCTAAGGCCTAGTAATACATACACATACAGTTGTTGTTTTTTCAAACCTTGTGTTGTTCCTGTCACATTTGTTGACACTTTTTTCAAGGTTTTTAACTTTTTCGTATGTTTTGTCCCTTTTTTTTCAACACTTGACGCTTTTTTGGGACATTTAAACACTACGTAACCTAACTTTTTAACTTTAGTTTTACAGTTATGGTTGGAATTGTGGTCAATGAACCTCATTTTTTAGGAAATAATACCTAATGTTTAAGTTAAAAAAAGTAGAAAATTAGGAATTATTTAGACTAAAAATAAATAGAATGGATGTTGATGGATAATCTCAGACTAGAATATGTCAACTTTTACTCAATAATATTTAATCCATTCAATTTGTTCTCCCAAATGCTATAAAATTGAATAAGACACCCCAAAATGGATGAAAGTAGTGATTTCTATACTTCCAAAGAGCTTTGTGGAATCAAATCATGTTATTGTTGGTAATTCACAAGAACATTGTATATAGGAAAACGGAGTATTTGACCCGAGACAACATGAGGGTTAAATACTTTTATCTGAGTTTCTGTGCCATATTTGCTCCATGCATACTACATGTCTGAAAACAGATTTTTGAGTATAGGGTAAACACTTTCAGGACCCCCGTTTTAAGAGTTGAACATGTGGCCCAGAAATAAGAGTTTGAGCTTGTGACGTCAGAGTGTGCGCTGCAATGTCATTTGATGAGCGTCGCAAATGAGGCAACATTTTGTTCAATGATGGCCGTTCAAAAATTGCTGGTTTTAACCTGCTGACAGGCTCTTTACACACTATAAATGAACAGTCACTCATAACCATTACTTTGAGGAACAGAGAAAATGTGCTCCGGAGCCATCACTGCCCATTGCAGCTACAGTAGCCTTCTTTATTAGCTTTTTTTCAGGCTTCTGATTGGCTAACGGGCTTAAGCACTAGGGTATAATAATTATAATAGACCTGTGACAGTGCTTCAATTGTGCTTTTGCATTTTTATTTGGAGGGAATGTTGTCAGTGTGAATGTTTTTAGAACGAAGGAGGGAAAATGCCCTTTTTAAAAATACCCATGCACATGTGGACTTGGACAATATTTTGTATCCAAATGATATGATGGTTTCCTTTAATTGTTTTTGCCCCTTTGCATGTGTTTTCTGTAATGTAGAGCTCTCAGGACCTCCGTAAATTACCTTTGAAATTCTGCATTTGTGCAACCGATTCAAGTCAGTTCTAGTTCTGTCTAAACTGATCCCACAACTACTGAATGTTGTGCATGCACCTCAATAATGTGTCCAAATATAACCAGCAGTGTAACCTGTGTCGTAGCCTGGGAAGTGTGAAATAGAAATGGATAAAAATATGTATGTTCCAAGAGTTAGCAAGCTCCAAAAGACTCCAAAACATAAAGACATTATTGAAAGTGTGCGCTTAAGATCTGTTGTCCAAAAAAAGCCGTCTTCAGTGTTCCTATATCTGGATCCTTCAGTGTTTCAGGCAGCTCCTTACTAATACCACTGCATGTGTGCAAATTTTAATTACCTCGCGAGGGGATTACCTTTCCGGTGATTGCACTTTAAAGGCTCCTTGATGCCAAACACAACACGACCCCTTGCGGGTGTGGCCCTACTGTTCACAGGGGACGTCTCACTGAGAGGAAAGTGTTTAAGCGCTTAGCAGGGGTGTCATAAGAAAATTATCTTAACGTGAATGCTAATGACAAGGTGTAACATTGGTAGACGTCTCAAAATTTGCTGGGCCTGGTCAGGAAGCAAGAAAACATGGCTCCTCCATAATAAACAGAAAAAAAAAAGAAAGGCTATAATGGTATTTGACTCTGGTTTGTAGAGGTGTCTATAGCATCACGAACAGAATTTGCTTTTGAATCTGCATGTCTTTAACAAAAACAAAAAAATCCCTTTTTCTCTGGAATGAAGTGGATTTGTCTGCGAATGCTCCGCCAGGGGCCTCTGAGAGTCACTGTCACGATTGTGACCATTGTGGAAGCTGCTGTTTGTTTTTCACAGCTTCTTCATAGTCGATGAGTTAGCTATAATGACAGAAGACAGATCAGAACATTTATCAAGTGTGCCCTTTAGAGAGGTCCCTTGGAAATATGTGTTTTGTAAGCACGCACACAAGACAAACACAACTCCACTGTGCTTGACCCGTACTGCGCTTGTTTCCACCGAGCTCACAACTGTTTTTTTCCCACCTGAAAAAATCACACTTTTAACTGTAAATACGCCGCACTCGCCCAGGTAGTACCCAAGTGCATGGACCACATATTCATATCATCTTCTAGTTATCTACCACAGGACATAATGAAATTCTAACCTCTCAAACTAATAATATAATAAGCGGGCAGGAATGAAATCATAGGATCGAAATGAATTTGTGAGGGGAAAAAAATAAATTCCAGCCACCGAGCTATGTAAATGTATCACAGCCAAAATCACTTTGGCCCTTGCCATCTCGGTTTATTTCGAGCTCTCATTAGCAAATGCTTTCACACAGGCCAGTATGCTGTATCCTCTCGGCTTTCACTTCATACTGTAAAAAAAAGAAAATCCACAGAATTAATGTTCTGGAAAATAGAGTCGTAATAAAAAGTGTTGCGAGCTCTCCTGCGACCCGGCAACTGAGGTCCACCCCCCAATATTCACCCAAAAAAATCAGCACAATTAACCTTACAGGAGAGAACACGGTGTTTCAATTCATTACGCCCCAGCACGACAAGGGCATCTGTTCAGCGAAGGGCTGCGTTTAGGATCTGCACATGACATGGGGGATTCTTACAGTGTTACTGTTGCTTTGGCTCCACTTGAATCCGACACCCGGCGCTGGCTCGCAAAACAATGGCAATAAAAAAGTGAGCAAAGCCCACCGAGATCATTATTTCAGCTTGAAAATGGTCTATAAGTTTGTTAGAATATCATCCCAAAGCTCCAAACTTTCTGCGGTGCCAGGCAGTGTATCAGCGTTATCACAGGTGATAAAGATCTGGCGTGCAGGGCGAGTGATGGAGCGCAACTGCTGAGTGTATGGCAATAATTGGCCGCTGGCAGGAGGATACATTAAACTCGTCCCGGTAGAGTCGCAGCAGTAGCAGGCATGCTGAACACTCTCCCTCTGCCTCGTCATGCAATCCCCAGGCTGTTCTCACAAACCATTCGTACACAGGCTACAAAGTAAGGGCACTGTAATTTGTATGTATTCCACGATTATTTATTGCTGTATGCACCACATTCCTGCTGATTGTAAGAGCACGAATCAACCGTGTGGGGAGGTGTTCGCAATGGATGGTTGGGTCATAAAACACTGGGCCTTCCAGCTGGGGAGCGTGAGTTAGTGACTTTCAACAAAAAGAAGGTTTGTGTCCTGGGAGTACTACTTAGGGGACCTGTGTTTTGATTTAACTGCGGTCTTTTTTCAAATCTTAAAACTAGTCATTTTGGTGCCAAACTTAAACTATTCGTGCCGCAGGACGGTAACCTTTTATCGGCTACAAATCCCAACTGTACAGCCGCTGAAAGAACCCTCGCAGTGACCATAACCCAGCTCCCAGGTAAGCTTTTCTCTGCAAAAATTTAACATGTAAAAAACTTAACTGTCATGTGAACCGAAATCATCAACGTAGAAGCCTGGTGGGCTATTTTGTGTGGAATTTGATGAGCACAATCTTTTGTACAATATCATCACACAGCAGTTCATAAATGTGTTGCTTAGTGTAAACATGTGGCAAGTGCCAGGGCCAGTGTAAGCGCGGCTGAGTGTATGGCATAATGTCGTCTGGCAGGAGGTACATATAAAGGCGTCCGTAGAGTCCAGCAGCAGTAGCAGGATGCTGAACACTCTCCCTCTGCCTGAGGCATAACACCTCAGGACCTCCCAGTCAAGCACGCTACCCCACGCAGCGACAGCCGAGCTCAGTGGGAAAACAGCTGTCACATACATACAGAGGCATCATGCTGTCTCAGGGAGACAATAACAGGCTCATATGGGGAGGGCAGAGAGTTAGTGAGTTCTGCATGGGCATGTTTCATCATGAAGAGGCAGGGAGTGTGTTTGCACTGCGGGGGGTGCTGTGGAGCATAACGATGAGAGCGTGCAGAATGCCCTCTTGAATTGTAAACTCCCATGGGAAATATTTTGACACATGTGGATGTGAGGGACGCAGATTCTAGATAGATTCTAGTACTAAGTTAGTTCTAAAATAGTTCTAAATACTGGCTTTACCTATATGTCACACTGAAGTTTTTTCACGTTTATTATCTTTGAATTGAAAAATGCCATGTTTGAGATTTTTTTGCTATTTTCTTGCATAGAGTTGCAGCAGAACTATAAGATCCTTTAATTAGTAAAAGCAGTAATACCTCTATGTGAAAACAACCACAGCATGTCCTGCATTAAAAATGTAAAGGTGTCATGTGAGTCGTCTTGTCAACAACACAGAAGCTGTTTAAGGTGTATTTCAACCAAACCAGTTAATGACTGTTGAAACTGTGGAAAGACGAACCAAGATAGATTTTGATATATTTTTTCCCCACTTTAAATGATATGTATTTATAGGGGGGAAATTACAGTTTATTATTATATTATTTTAAATGGAGTCTGGTTGGTTTGGTGATAGCAATTACTGGGATGTTTCTAGACACAAAACCTCCCTGTCAATACTTAGAGTAATAATCGAGCCTGTCAATGGGGAAACAAGTTGTTTCTAGTGGATGTAATGAATGAGGTTCAATTCGATTCAATTTTTATTTATAGTATCACTTCATAACAAAGCGTTATCTCAAGGACAGATAGAGTATGTCATAGAACACACTGTAAACAATGCAATTCTAATAATTCCCTCCAGAGCAAACCATTTACTGCAACAGTGGATTTTGTTTGGCAATTTTCCCATTATTGTTGCATCAAAGCTTATTTCAGTGTTGCTTAATACTGACCAATTAAACAATTATCACACCCATAGTCACTTAAACACAAAAAACATAGGGAAAAATGGTCCAGGTTAAAAAAAAATCCCTTTAGTTACCTTTTAAGTGCAGTGTTTGAGTAAATGTACTAGTTACATTCAATCACTGTGGTTTACACTATCTTACACTAAAAGAAATGGGTGTGATTTTTCTACATTTGTATTATTGTCATAAATTCTACAACTGACACCATGTTTGGCACTCAGCCCACAGCCTATTCGTTTCTGTAAAACATAAGATTATTTTTATATGCCAAATCATTTCCTGAAAACACACTGGGCACTGTAGTTATCTTTGTTTGTTTAACATGCATGCGCCGCAGAGTCAAATGTTTTCTCCATTTTTCAGGCTCACGTTCCATTTTCAAAGCAGTTCCATGCCTGCGTCTTTGTGGTTAGATACCGCGCTGCCTCCTTTAACGTCAACACACAATAAAGTAAAACGGAAATTGAAAAATGATTTCACAGAATCATGTTTGTACAGTAAAACTGCGGCTTTTATTTTGGAGGTATTTGACAGCTGTCAGTGTTCAGAACATAAATCATGCAAAACAAGGACAAAGGACAAAAGGGCGTACATTTGTTATTTAATAACTCAATGGGAAACAACGTACGGTGACGTAAAACGGCTAAGGAATGCAGGAAATGAGCAAAAACTTGGAATTTGTCTTTGTTCTCGATGATCATCATCCAAACAATGTATCATAACAGGGAAAATGCGCTGCAAAACAACTCCTACACACCACATTAACATATATGACTTGAGGTCCCGGTTGTGTACACGGATATGGTTGGATTATATCTATTGTGTTTCCAGATCTGTGCTGATTAGCAGGTTTTCATTTGCATTGCTTTGGCCCGCAGCATACTGACTGACACGTGTCCCCACAGAGATGAAGCAAGGATTTTTCCTGTGCCTGTTGATGTCAATCTCCCTGCAGAGGAAAACCGCGAGTGTTTCTGTTGATATTAGGATGTCAGCTCCCATCTGTTTGCGCAATCACACTGAAAGACAGACGTACAAAAAGAAGAAGAAGAAGAAGAAGAAGAAAGAATCAACCTCCTCCACGGGACACTTCCTGACTGGGCAACGGCTCAACTCTCACTGACTGCACCTTCATCCGACCATTAAAGTCTGTCCCTCATACAATGGCACACCACACACACACCACACACACACAACACACACACACACACACACACACACACACACACACACACACACACACACACACAACCAACACCACACACACAATGTCAGCTTCCTATCCACCTTTACAGCTATCACATTTCCTCATCTCCCAGTACACTGTACAATATATATCCGTGCTGTATAATTCCAAATAAAATCATGCAGGAATATGAGGATCATTGAAGTAGACAGTGGGTAAGTTCCAGTATGAGTACATTCTCTCAAATCCAAGACCATGTTCAGTCGGCACCAGTCAAGTCCGAGTTCAGAGCATATCATGAGCTGTTCAGTCCACAAAGGCAATACTGTCTTTTAATGCTAATTTATTCAGTAAGGAGTTATGGATGGATCTAATAAACAAGATTTGTCTATCTCCTCACATCAAAACCAGCTTTTGATCATGTACTTAGAGAGACTAATGCACACTTTATAGCAGATTAGTTTATTGTAATGTTCTCTTATCCGGTCAACCTAAGAATACACAAATCAGCTGCAATATACAATTCTTTCACCATGATTTAAAGTTTTAACTATCCATATTTAATCATATATATATATAAAATATATATATTATACATCTTAATATTAATAAGCTTAACTTGTGATCGATCAGCTAGTCACTGCATTGAATTTAGGCAACAAATCCATCCAGAAACAATTTGACCACAGTTAATAGGCATAGACACCAGGGGGAGTGGAGAGAAATGCACCTGACTAACATACATGTCATTTCTGTTCTCAAAGCTTTAAAACACGAAGGAAACAGTGAACAAGCGGCGTTTCGTTTTCCATCGTTACAACAACAGAGGTTGCAAAGCATACAAGTGTGCGCTATATCAAGTGCTCTTGAGGATCCTCCTTACCGCTTTCTGATGAATATGACAGGAAGCCTTTATGAAAGCCCATAAAACCACTATAGGACTATTTCCTGCTGCAGCAGTTTGAATCGTCCTCTGGTGTCTGTGAATTGGTAGCACAGCTCTGAGGAAATGGAGCTGTTTGCACAGATGGAGCCCAGACAGCCCCACCTCAGACTGAAACAACAGTAAAATGGTTTGTGGTGTGTGTGTTGGGTGTGGTGTGTGTGTGTGTGTGTGTGTGGTGTGGGTGTGTGTGTGTCTGTGAGTGCGCGAGAAGTGAGTGTCTGTGTGTGTGTGTGTGTGTGTGTGTGTGTGTGTGTGTGTTTGGGTGTGTGTGTGTTCTCGTTTAACTGCATTAATGGGGTCCAGAATACAGTATACTCTTGTGGGGTCCGGACAACCTTGTGGGCCTAAATGCTGGACTCCCCAATTTTGAAGGGCTGATTAGGCTTAAGACTTGGTTTTAGGATTAGGGTTAGATAGGTATATGGTTAGGTGAGGGTAAGGTTAGGTTAGTATTACGTGATGATGTGTATTGTGTAGAGTAATGGGCTAGGGAATGCATTTATCAATGGAGGTCCCCACAAAGATAGTGGGACACACTGTGTGTGGGTGTGTGTGTGGAGCCTCTCTTTGCACTTGCATTTGTCACAGACTGATTATAGGTATGGAAGGTCATCCAGTGCCTGGATTTGGTGCCATGTGTCTTGTGGGAGAGCACAGCTTGATTCCGACTGTTGACACTGGCTCGGTGACAGTCTGAACACTCGCTGTGTTGACGAGTGGGGTCCCACACCGCCTGCCCCTTTGTGGGAAGAATATTAATAATTCAAAGTGATCTCAATCTCGCTGCATCTGAAGCTGTTGCCCATTACCCGGATGTGCTGATATGCTGTTGCATGAAAAGGCCACTGACAGGCAAAAGGCAGGGAGGGAATCTGTGACGCGAAGCTAACACGCACCCCTGAGGTTTCGGCATACTGGCTCAACTGCATGGCGAATGGAACGTACAGTATTGATTTGAACAGGAACACACAAACACACACACACACACACACACCCACCAACACCACAACAAACCACACCACACACCAACAAAATCTGCTCTCCTTATTAGTGGAAGCTGTCTGTACAGAAAGCTAAATGTGTACATCGATGGCTGACTTCTTCTAACTGAGAGCAACCCTGTAACGATTACAATTCCGTTTTTAATGGTTGCTGGTTGCTTTAAAAAAATACCCATTTACCGTATTTTCCGGACTGCTTAAGTTGCTCCGAAGTTGAGTTGCATCAGTCAAAAAATCCATCATGAAGAGATAAAAAAAAAAAATGTATTTAACATATTATCAAAATACAATATATATAAAGATAATATATATATATATATATTATATAAATATATAAAAAAAGATCGGCACTGGACTATAATTGCATTATTTAGAAATTTATTTCACAATTTCCAAACAATGAACAGACTTTAATCGTTTAAAAGTTATTCACACTGCACAGCACACAGAACAACAGGCTTAATAGGTGACATTGGAGAAGCTTTTTAATTTTGTTGTTGTTTTTCAATTAGTTTCTTCAAAGCTGTAAATTGATCAAAACACAATATCCAATGAAGTATTGAACTGCTCATTTGTTTTACTTGTAAAGAGCGTTGCAAGGAACCATCCCCGTTATTGTTTGACAATTGGGTGAAAAAGAGCTTTTGAAAATGGTCAAATTTACCCGAGGAAAACAGGAGGGTTAACGCAGTTAGTTGGTAGTTAATGATGCTATGGTGTCAGTGTGAACATAAGTAGCAGCAGTGAACAAGTAGCTGAAACCTGTCAGACTACAATCATGTTAGGAATTGCACATGTATTAATAAATTATTGTAGTACTGTAATTGTTAAAAAAATAATTCTGCGGTGAAGTTGTTTTGGGTATGGTAAGCTATGATGCTTCAATGACAATGCTAACATGCTGATGTTTTGCTGTAAAAACAATAACCGTGATGCAACATTTGCTAAAGTACAGCTAAGGCTTGATGGGATTTCTTTAGTTAACCTATTGGTCATAAACCAATTGGAAGTAAAGGAACACATGAAAATTGTAATGTGGTGGTGGGAGCTCGAGAAAATTTTAAAAGAAAAGAAAAATGTATAAGAAAAGTTATGTATTTATTTAGTTATTTATCCTGTAGGGGTTAGGGATCTGAATGTCTCTACAAATATGTACCTTGTTTGATGTACATATTTATTCATCAATTAACAACAGTTTTTTTTAGGTAGTGTGACCATGTTTTTTCTATTAAGCTTTTGCAAGTGCTAATGAGTTAGTAGCAGCAAGAGAAGAATGTTCATTTTGTTGTGTTGAATGGGAAGATTTCTGTTCCTAATATTCTGTTAAATTCGTAGGAAAGTTCTATTTCGTAGAAGCTTTGCCTCTACTGGTCATGCAATACTCTCAGAGGGCTATGCCTAAGATCACAGCATCTGGACTGGAATGCAACTACAAAAACATTTGATAATTTCCAATACAAATGTTGATTCTGCATTTCCCAAATCTCTACAACTAAGATGGTATCATGAGCAATAGGCCTATGGACAAAAACCTTAGTGCCTTAGAGCTTGCACACTGCCTGTGTGACATGTCCAATATGTATATGTGCATGCTAGAAATAGGGCCGACGCCTATTTTCACATGACACGCAAGTGTGTTGGAAGCGTTTCCAGCAAAACAGAATAAAAAAAGAAGCAAATACATGTAATAAATGACATTTTGATGTTGGAAAGTCTCTAGGTTTTAAATGATTATGATTTTTAAATATCACTGCCAATACAGAACGAAATAGTCTGTAGACTATTTTGCCGTCAATACAGCCAATTGTCTTTGCTGTTATCAGCATATAGTTGAAGTACATGCCATTATTTCATTTCATTAATGGGAAACGTGTACAGCCCGAGGCTAGCAGCAGTAGCGTTTCTGGTGTGCAAAGACAAAGAAAACGCCACGCAACTGACACGCAACAGAAACGCCATGCTGGCGCTTGACAAATGTTGCAATATCTCTTAAATCCACAGATTTAGTACAGAAGAATGTGTCCTAAGTGAAGCACATTTCGTACATGCTTTAAAACAGAAGTTCCATCCTGTGGTTAAGCTGCATTCTAATTTAACAAGGGTTAATTTACAGGTCAACCGCACATAGACCTTACATCTGTTCTCCAGGGATCTTCTAAAGGGAATATGTGAACTATTTAACCCCGTTAGAAAGGTGAAAATAGTTCCGGCCGTGGTACATTCAGCAATGAGGTGATTCAGAATGACAAGCTGACCTGAGCTAAATTAAAACTGTCAGAGTGGATTTTTAACGAGGTCCAGTTCTGCTGGTACTCGCTGAGCAACTGTTTCTTACTTCTTGAGAGGCTGATGTCACAAACTTGACTTTAACTTGAAGGAAGTATGCCCAAAAGTTTGGTTTTGACGTGACAAAGATATTCTGACAAAGCGTTCTTCTAGGGTTGAACCTCAGAAAAAGGGATTCCCGGGAAATCGATCAATACTATTTCCTGATTCCCAGAAAGGTTATGACGGGAAACGGAAATAAAATGAAATAAAAACGCAAGGAGTGCGCGTCTGTTGTTGTCATGCGCTAACGTTGATGCAGGCGATGGAGCTGTAATGTTACTATGGTAATAAAGGCTCACTAAAATCGTTACACAGCACTAGTCTACATCCGAGGGCTTGAAATTAACACCCGACCACCTGCCAAATGCGGGTGAATTTGCAATTGGTGGGTAAAACTGTCAATCTACTTGCCAAGTTGGTCAAATACGGTGGATGCAGGATGACCTAAATCAAGGACAGCTACATATTGTAGGTGCAATGATAAGTTAAAGTCCAATAAGTACTTTATCAAACTGTATGAATGTGTGTTCCAGCCAGGAAAGGAGGCCTTTATGCTTGATCATCAAGGCGGGCCCTACATCACGTGATGACAGTGCAATGTCCACAAATAGGCTACCATGAATCATTGAGACACAGCAATCCCTGTTTTTCACCTTTTTATGAGGCAAAAAAAAACTGGCTGGTAAAAAGATTTAAAACCACCTACCATGTGGCAAGTTAACTTCAGGCCCTGTCAATCCACTTATCAATTAAAGGTGTTGCTGGTTTAGCCACCCTTAGGATCTTTCAAAAAGCCCGATACAGACGATGAGAATTGATCTTAGATTAAGAGCTGTGCGGCTTAAACCCACATAATTACCATGGAGCCACGTGTTACTCTCCCTGTCCCAGAAATAAAGTTCACTCTAGTATGTGTGGGTAGCCACAAACTTAAATGCAGTCTGAATCCTCGCTATGTTATCACCACTCTTCCATTTCCCCAGTTTGCACAAATCCATATAAGCTGCGATATGTCTTTGGGGTTGGCACCTCTGCACCTTCAGCATGGAGGAGATGAGAGTCGGCCTGTTTAATATTAAGCAGGGCCAGATGCCCGGCTGGCCGCTGGCATTTATCTTAACCTGCTCCCAGGTGTGAGCGCAGCAGGTCCCATTGGCATCCAAGAGGAGCACCTCAACCTCTGGATCATTTAGAGGCGTTAAAGGATTATATCTGCGCTGAACCGAGACTGGACCAATACACCCAAGGGGATGGAGGGGAAGGACCGAGCGAGAGGAGAGGGAGAAAGATGTGTTCGCTCAGCAAGTAGGGGAAAGAGAGAGGAAGCTGGGAGATGGATGGGTGTGGGTGTGCGCCGGCAAACACTTGCCGCTGTTTGCTTCTCCCCATTTTTCTCCCAAGGGCAAAACAAGAGAATCGAGCAAGCTGCAGCTGTCTGGCGTGTGTGTGGGAGCGGGGAGAGTTGACCTATGTGGCCTTTATATAAGTAGCAGGAATCACCACCAGCAAACCTCCCTCCTGAGGCCCTTGGCCACTGTCTCCCATCATTACTCCCTGGAGATCCTTAGGCGGCGCCGCAGGCCCCTGCCACCAGCTTCGTATTACCCATAATGAGGACACCGCGGCAGGAAAAGAGGAAGAGCCTGTTATGTGTCCCTGCCTAGGCAGGCGACACTCGCTAGCTTGGCAATCACAACACCTCAACCCCTCTCCCCAACTTCCTTTACTCCTTACCCATCCGCTTACCCCACTTATTTCCTCGCCTCGCGCCTCTATTTTTCCTCCTACAGCTGCACGGAGCTGCGCAGCAGAGGAATGCCGTCATCATGTTGCTGTAGCATCTGTCCAGAGCAGATCATCAGGACAAGCTTGAGAATAAGGGAGGATGAGATGAGCAACTTGGCTGCTGTAACATCCAACTGTGGCTCATTTTAATCTGGATGCCATACCACTGTGAAAAATCAGTGATTTGCCGATATCTTTTGCTTTCTGGGTACATGGCGCACGTGCACTTACAAACAGAATAAGACAGGGTGTTAGATGTTATTTTTAGAGACGCAAAACATGTTTTTTACAGCTGCAACAATTAGTCACTAATCCATTAGTTGATGGATAGAAAACCATGCCAACTATTTTGATAATCAAGTAATTGTTAAAGTAATTCTTTCAAGCAAAATTTGCAAGATAATCCTTTCATCTTCTAAAATATAGAAGTTTCCTGCTCTTTTCTGTTCAATAATATTAAACTGATATCTTTGGGTTTGGACCATCAAAACGAGACAGTTAAAGACATCACCTTGACTTTGAGAAACTAGGAGGGACATTTTTATGTACCAAATGATTGATTGAGAAACGATCGGCAGATTAATTGATAACAAAATTAAATTATTAGTCTGCAGCCCTAATCTTTTCATGATATATTGTAGGTTTGAAATGGAGAAAGTATTCTTGGCTGATGTTTTATATTTGATTGAAGAAAGGGGAGATGGAGAGCTTCTAGGGAGCCAAGGAAAATAATAAGAGCACAGCTGTAGAGAGAGAGAGAGAGGGAGGGAGGTTATGACTGATCTTACTTTTTCTGATTACTTAAGTTTGTGAAAATGGAAGCAGAAATAGTTCCTTGCTTCTTTGGACCAAATAAAAGAAATATGTACCCAAAAACATTGGAGGTATGTCCTGGCATTGACTTTTCCATCACGTCTGTTGATCCATTGGCAGCTAGCTTGTGACTTAAAGGTTGCTGGATCAAACTTTATGTAAATATCTGAATAGGCGGTATGCACAGCCGAGCATGACGTATTTCCGGTTAAATCTCAGGATGGATGTAAACGTCCGGTTGTCGTAGAATGCTGTGCTACGTATGCTACCATTAAATGATTGTCATCAAAAACTGTCATTGTTGTCGTTGATGTGTTTGCTAATGCACAGCATAGGCTAAAAGTTTGGTTACACCTTCATCAATGCGTTTCCTTTATTTTCATGACTATTCACATTGTAGATTATCACTGAAGGCATCACAACTATGAATGAACACATGTGGAATTATGTACTTACAAAAAGGTGTGAAATTTAGATTCCTCAAAGTAACCAACCTTTTCTTTTTTGATAGTGCTGCAAACCCTTGATGTCCTCTCAATGAGCTTCAGGAGGTAGTCACCGAAAATGGTTTTCACTTCACAGGTGTGCTTGTCAGGGTTAATTAGTGGAATTTCTTGCCTTATTATTGGGGTTGGGACAATCAGTTGTGTTGTGCAGAAGTCAGGTTGATACACAGCCCTATTGGACAGTGTTAGAATTCATTTATGGCAAGAACCAATCAGCTAAGTAAAGAGAAACAAGTGGCCATCATTACTTTAAGAAATGAAGGTCAGTCGGTCCGGAAAATGCAAAAACTTAAATGTGTCCCCAAGTGCAGTCACAAAAACCATCAAGCGCTGCAACGAAACTCACATGAGAACCGCCCCAGAAAGGAAGACCAGAGTCACCTCTGCTGCTGAGGATAAGTTCATCTAGTCACCAGCCTCAGAAATCGCAAGTTAACAGCAGCTCAGATTAGAGACCAGATGAATACCACACAGAGTTCTAGCAGCAGACACCTCTCTAGAACAACTGTCAAGAGGAGATGCACAAATCAGGCCTTCATGGTCAAATAGCAGCTAGGAAACCACTGTTAGGAGAGGCAACAAGCAGAAGAGATTTGTTTGGGACAAGAAACACAAGGAATGGACATTAGACCAGTGGAAATCTGGGCTTTGGTCTGATGAGTCCAATTTTGAGATCTCTTCCAACCGTCGTGTCTTCGTATGATGCAGAAAAGGTGACCAGATGGATTCTACATGCCTGGTTCCAACCGTGAAGCATGGAGAAGGAGGTGTGATGGTGTGGGGGTGCTTTGCTGGTGACACTGTTAGGGATTTATTCCAAATTGAAGGCATACTGAACCAGCATGGCTACCACAGCATCCTGCAGCAGCATGCCATTCCATCCAGTTTCCGTTTAGTTGGACCATCATTCATTTTTCAACAGGACAATGACCCCAAACACACCTCCAGGCTTTGAAAGGGCTATCTGACCAAGAAGGAGAGTGATGGAGTGCTGCGCCTCCACAGTCACCAGACCTGAACCCAATCGAGATGGTTTGGGGTGAGCTGGACCACAGAGTGAAGGCAACAGGGCCAACAAGTGCTAAGCATCTCTGGGAACTCCTTCGACTGTTGGGAAACCATTTCAGGGGACTACCTCTTGAAGCTTTGAAATAAAGGAAACACATTGAATAAGAAGGTGTAACCAAACTTTGGCCTGTAGCGTATTTACTTCATCTTGACTAATAACGAGATGACGTGTAAGTGTACAAAAGTGTCGGATGACAGCTCTTCCAGCCACCCTGCGTGTGTACCACAATGTACAGTGTTTGATACAGATACAAATACAAGTCTTCTATTGTTTTTTTATTTTTCCCAAGAAAATTACTTCCATAAACGGTGGGTGATTAACAGCCAACGAGACAACTTTCTTCAATCAAACACATGAGTTTGCAGCTGACACTTTCAAAGTGAAGATGTCAGCTGTTTAATATAGACGTATTTGAGCTTTCAACAATGACTAGTATTAAAATCTGTTTAAAATGTTGCATGTTTGATGTATGTTGTTTAGGGCTGCACAATTAATCGAATTTTAATCGCAATCACGATTTGGACTTCCCACGATCAAATTTGCGTGATCGAGCGATTATTTTTTATAAAGCGTCATTTCATAGAACGCTCCGTGTTTTCTGCAAAGCCAATCTCCCGCTCCGTAAAGCCGTCTGCTCATGAGCCAGTCAGAGTAGTTCACTGCACCCCGTGCAGCTAAGTTTCTAGATGTAGACAGTCCCAGAGGAGAGTAGCGTGAGGAAAACTCAACAGATAGCAGACAGGTTTACCAGTTTACCAGTAAACGCAACACTCTGTCCCATCTGTTGTTTTTCAGACAACAGAGTGAGCCGTGCTAGTTGGTGCTAGTAGCATCTGTTAGCTGTTAGCTAGTAGCGTCTGTTAGCTGTTAGCTCCTCGAGCGCACCGGTGCTATTGTCCTCGCATCCGCTGCAATGCTGTTTATATGGATATGGTTTAATTACGTTCATTACCCATTTCGTCTGTAAAGCAGTGCCTGTGTTGGATCTTTCTAAGCTATCTCGTCTACTCTCTCTCCTCTTACTCTCCGCGCCCCGCCACCAGCGGCCGCCGTCCACACTTCTGATATTTGTCTACAGTTTTAATTTTTTTATTAACACAGCTGTATATTGTTAAGTATGAGGGCAAACCAGTATTTGTACCAGTGTTTCCATGGTAACTCTGCTATCGCGGCCGCCACGGCGAAGAACACAGAGAAGTTACTAATGCAGCTAACTTCAGTTGGTAGAGTAACAGCGTGTGAGACGGAGCTGCTGTCCCGAGACCGGGACCTGGACCCTGGGCCAGAGATGTGACCCATGGCCATAATATCATAGTTAATAAAAATGCGGCACAGTGAAGATACAGACGTTTCATACACACGCGTGTGTAGCCGCCCTTCGACCCGCTGGACCCGTTCATAATGATCAGCAGTCTCTCTGTGAGTAGCGTCCATCACACTCCCTCTCACAGTTATAAACAGCCTACGTGACAACAAAATTTGTTTTGTTAAATCAACAAATAATCGTGAGATAATCGCGATCAAAATTTTGATCAAAATAATCGTGATTATCATTTTGACATAATGTGCAGCCCTAATGTTGTTGTAAGCTACTGGAAACCTTGAATTTTCTCAAATCCCATCCCAAAACTGTCCAGTGTAAGCTAGCTTAGTGCATTGTTTTTTAATTATTGAGAAGAACAGTAACAAAAGGACTGATCTTCTGATCTTTCAGACCTTAGTGCCTAAATGTTCCAGGATGTAAATGTGCTGTATTTATATAGCGCTTTTCCAGTCTTAACAACTGCTCAAAGCGCTTTTACATCTACAGGATACATTCACCATTCACACACATTCATACACTGTGGCCGGGGCTGCCGTACAAGGTGCCACCTGCTCATCAGATAAACATTAATTCGTTCACACACATTCACACTCTGATGCGCAGCACCGGGGGCAACTCGGGGTTCAGTGTCTTGCCCAAGGACACTTCGACAATGACTGCAGGGGCGGGGATCGAACCACCAACCTTCCGCAT
>NC_045750.1:21151231-21155827 GCF_008692095.1 Etheostoma spectabile | reverse complement strand
CACCAACCTTCCGATTGGCAGGCAACCGCTCTACCACTGAGCCACAGCCGCCCCATGTTGTATTACTCTCAATAAGGATGCTTGCAATGTAATATTTTGTACGGACACTTAACATATAGACATAACACATCACACGTATGTCCCACAGGTTTGCATGTCACACCCACCTGATGTCCTTTTGGAAGCAGATAAACCACGCCAGCCGCAAGATCATACGGGTGACAAGAGCACAAAGTAGTGAAGACTGATGAGGTCCCTCACACTGGCAATGCAACGGTGAATATATTTTACAGTTCTTACAAAGCAAGATATATTGCATCATCTATCAAATCATTACATCTAAATAAGTTGAGCGAGTCACAATCTATTTGTGTAATGAGGTAATAATGGAATTCTTATTCTTTTCAGGTTCTTCAACCCATTGATGATTTTTTTCTCCTCATGAATACTTGTCATTGGGTCTGATGCTGAAGGATCTGGCCCACAGATTCAAAATCTACCAGTCAACTGTAAGCCGCATCATAAATACCTGGGGTAACTTCCTGTATATTGCACTAGGGGCTCTGGGTATTTGGCTGGATGAGGAGACAAATCTCAATCTCAAATCTCCATGGCAGAGGTCTTTCAGGGTTAATCTGACACACAAATTATTTTGGACTGTACCAAAATATGTTGCCAAGTTTTCTTCTCCTCCAGAGTGAGGTGTTCTCGACCTATAAATCACACTGTACCTTTAAAGGATTAATTGGGATGGCCCCTCACACCGCAGTAACGTTTGTGAAATCTCTCTATGAAGGCACCATAAGCGCTAAAGAGATTCTGAAGCAGTCTGGCATTGTGACTCTCTTAAACCCATCTATGCCTATAATGGTTGACTAGGGTTTCCTTGTAGAATACTGTGTGCCCTGCAAGGTCCACATACCTACCTTTCTGTGTAAGAGAGCACAACTGTCTGAGCCAGAGGTCAGGATGCTAGAGGATATTGCCAGACTGAGAGTCCACATTGAGGGGCTCATTTGCAGGGTTAAGGAACATAAGTTATTCAGTACAGTAATCCTTCTTTCATTGACGGGCAGCATCGACCTGTCTTTTGGTCCATTATCAAAATGGGCCCCTTGGTTACAGCGTGGGCAACCAATGGGTAATGTTGGCAACACAACCCTAAAATTAACACTCATGGGTACAAATAGGCTTTGGTGAATTATGTTATGAAATTTGTGTATTTGTGTCAGAGTAACAACACTTTCAAATAATGGGCTGGCGTAGTTTTATAAGGTAACAATATTAAAACAAACTGCACATAACTCATTTGGTGAATTTGTCCTTACCAAATACTATGTGGCATTGCAATATATGAACTGATGACATAACAACATAAGTTAGAAAACATATTACTAGACATTCTTTATATATTCACTTTTACACACACTGATATCAATCTTTTTCATGCACAAGTGGGTATAAACCATTGAGGTTTTGAAACTCAACTCTAGGTCCACTAACTTGCTGTAGGAGCTATCAACATAACAAACCAAAGACCTTTTTTGATCAAAGACGGGTTATTATTGCACTCTCAGATTTGTCCACATTTTATCACACAACTTTGAAATATGTTATGAAATTCATGTACATTTTATGTTATTATTGGATGTATTACAATTTCTATATGTGACAATTAATATTACAATGAATGTTGTAAATGAGAGTTGACAAAATAAATTTCAAAGACTACAATAATGCAGGATTAATGTGTCTTTTCAGTAACTTTGCATAGAAAGGTATTTTGACATGTATATTTTAAAGAAAAACAAATCTCTCTTTTAGGGAGCTTAATGCACTGCTATCTCAACAAATGTGCTGCACAAAAATGTTATTGTGGGCACAGATGACAAAATAAGTAAATGTCTCTGGACCTGCCAATAGTAACAATGGCTTTCCTTCAATTTGTGTAGGCCATGGTCAAATTTCGGGAACTTGCAGTCTATGTAGCTGGCTACATTTGGGCATTTAATTTCAACTAGACCAAAGGATGGCACACCCAGCCAAGGTGTGTCAGGATGCACAACTAGCCCTCACTTTGCGAGATTAAGATTTTTTAGAACTGCCTTGTCCTTCAATGCCCCTGCTTCTATTCCCAGCCCCCTTTTCATTAGTGGTGTTTGTCTTGTCCCACTGATAATTCTTTCTGCCAGGTTTCTGCTGTGCTTGCACCTCTAACAGGGCTTACCTCACGGAAATGTGAAGCAGTCACTCTCTTCTTTCTCAGTTTATGCCACTCGGGTGTGGTACTTTGGCATCTGGTTGCTTCCTCAATCAGGTGTGACTGTAACAAAGTCACAGACAGGGAACTGAGGTGCAGCTTTTTTTTGATCTTTCATGATCTTGTATGAACAGTTGGTTGTATATGGTAATCGTCCAGTGGCACTTTTGGGAAGGGTGGTGCAACCTCATGGATGACAACACTGTCAGGTGGAGGTGTCCACGAGTGGTTTGTCAGATGTGATGTTCATTCTGCAGATACGGGGAAGGGAGTCTTGTCCCATGCCAGCATAGGCAGGTAGTGGGTTGAGAGTTGACGGGTGTGGTAGCTCACCGCTGTAGCCCTTGTAAAGTGTAGATCTGGAATAACAATATCAGGAAAAGTACACAGACTAACTAGGAACAGCAATCACTAACATTTATTTTGCAACACATTATAGTCTGCCTAGTTAATTGGACTGTGTATACCTAATTCCTCTTGCCAAAGTAGCATTTTGTTTGGGCTTCACTACAACTCATGGCATCCACAGGTCCTGGCTTCACTCCCTATGTATTTATGAGATGTCATTAGGAGAGATGCTAGTATGCATGTGATGCAACTGTTTAGTGTTGAAATGATACTAACCATTGTTCGTGGTTTACGCCACTTCTGCTCAGTTTCAGTGCATTAAAGTACAGGAGGGACGACAGACATGACATATTCAGAGTAACGGGCAGTCTGATAAAGTAATGCAACCAAATGATTACATATCCCACACCCAGCCACACAGGAACAGTAGCTTTTAACAAGCACAACTGGCTGTGAAGCACGAAATGTCATCTGTAACACACAGAAGCACAATTTAATGGGCTTGGAAAGAAGAGTGTCTACAGCAGCAGTAGTAGGAGCAAAGCATTTTCTTTCTTCTTTTTACTGGTGTAAGCAGTCTTGTGTCACTTTCCTACTGTCTGGCACCACTTACCTATTGTCTTGTGCCCTTTACTTACTTTGACACAGTATTGGCAGAGCAGTAGGTGAGTGGTGCCAAAAACAACAGGTTTTGCTCTCAATTCCTGTTGAAGAGTAGAAAAATCAAGTACAAAAGCATGTAAGTTGTTATGGTTTGGTGTTTTGTCTTGTATTGTGGTAGTCTGTTTTCCTGTGTTTATTGTATGGTGTTATTTTTGGTCTTGTCTTGTATATGTTCTGTTTCCTGTTTTATTTTGAAGTCTGTGTCTCGTCTTGTCTTTAATGGTACTTCCTGTGTTTTTCCCGCTCCTTGATTACCTGATGTTTTCCACCTGTTTCCCAGGCCTCTGGTCACCTGCCTCTTGTTACCTCGTTACCCTCTGTATTTTGTCTTTGTGCTTCTCTTGTCTTGTGTCTGATCACTGTAGTGTCAGTTTGTGTCTGGTTCCTTGCTTCCTGGATTTCTTTTTGGTCGCTAGTTCTGATTTGTTCTGCTTTTGTTTGTGGATTCCCTGTTGTTGTTGTTTTTTGCACTCTGGATTTAGTTGTTGCCTGCTCCTCTCAGGACTTCCTTTGTTTGTACTTTGCTTTTTATTTAAATAAACCCCTCAAGCTCAACTTTTGCCAGCCTCCTCTCTGCACTTTAGTCCCCCATTCCATGCATCACCCGTCATAAGTAGGCCCACATGTTTATAAAGAATGAAATAAAGATGACAGAACAGTTTTGAATTGAACTTCAGCAGTTTCAATAGCTAAGTGGAATATTTTACTGTCTTTGCAGTCATCAAGTCAGGCAAAAGTAGTAATTTCATTGTTGTTTACATAAACCAAACTCCAATTTGTTGTGATAAGAGATAAGATAATACTCTTATTCATCCCACAATGGGGAAATTCCCTTGTTACAGCAGCATATTTCTACAGTAAAGAACAACAACAAACCAACAGACAAGGAAACAGGCAAACAACATTGTGCAAAAAGTACTGAATTTCATAAAATATTTTTAAGTAAGTGAACAAGTGACATGAAATTAAATAGAATGTTATTAAATAATATAGCAAACAGACCCAACCACAAAGCATGGCAATTCCTACTCAGCTGGACGTGGATTCATACTGGTTCCCCAGACAACCCGCTGTATAATAATAATAATAATAATAATAATAATAATAAATTTTATTTAAAGACGCCTTTCTTGGCACTCAAGGACGCCGCACAGGGAATTCATAAATTAAGAACAGCAAAACATATACTATACAACAGCAAAACAAATACTATACAGCAAAACAAAACCAATACTATACAACAGCAAAACAAATACTACACAGCAAAACAAAACCAATACTATACAACAGCAAAACTAATACTATACAACAGCAAAACAAATACT
>NC_045750.1:21149875-21151221 GCF_008692095.1 Etheostoma spectabile | reverse complement strand
AAACAAAACCAATACTATACAACAGCAAAATAAATACTATACAGCAAAGCAACAGCAAAGGCCGAACAACAGACATTTAGGTGGAATAGGCAGTTTTAAACAGATGTGTTTTTAGTTGTGATTTGAAATGGGGGAATGAATCAATGTTTCTGAGTTGGGGGGGGGGGTGGGGATTGAGGTCCCCCGAGACATAGCTCTGCCCCCCTTGGTGCCCCTGTTGTAAAAATCCTATAGTCTTTCATTTTGGCACCTCCTTTCCCCTCTTTCTTAATCACTTATTGGTTCTTGCTTCCACCTTTTCACCCCTAATTACCGGATTGCGTTCAGCTGGGGGATGTTAAATCTCAAAAACGGTTTACGTGTTGAACTATACATTTCCTCGAAACGGTCTGCAACTGGCTTTGAGGTACATTTTGTCCTGTTTGGTGGTTGTCTCAGAGATGTTACTAGCGGCTATTGTAGGATCAAACCTTTGAAATATGACACGAATAAAGACTTAACACTTAATCACAACAGATTTGGCCACAAATTCCAAAGTCCAATCACAGTGTCCCAACCCTGCTTAAAATCTGTTTCTATCTGTTTCTTTCCCTGCTGCTGTCAGCTGTCATTTCAGGCAAAGCGTGCACCCCTCCACCTCCCCTTCCACCTCCAGTCATTGTCACCCAAACGCATCCTGGGTCTTCCCCCCGCTCGAAGCTCCATCGGTCGGGTCTTCGGGCTCCTTTGCCACCACCACCAGCGTCTGGAGTCCATCAGGGGGGGATTGTCTTGACTTCCTTACCCCTTTTTACAAATTAACAATGGAGTCTGAAGCGCCAAAGACTGTACATGTTATAAACAATAAACCTTTGCATATCTGCAAATAAGTCCAAACCAAGAACCAAACCAGACACTGTACGGAATAACGACCAGTTCAGCACAATGTTCTAGCATTCAGCAATTTAAGTTGCTTACATTTCAATTTGGGTTCTAATCTGTGCCATGAAATGACCAACTTTTTCTCTAGGGACTATCAACATTAAACTTCACAACCACACTCCTGCTCTCCCTCTGACAGATCAGATAGAGACTCAGCCAGAGACTGGAGTGAGGCAAAACCTCTTCTAATTGGCAAAAACTATGTTTCTTTCCCTTTCCTTGACTGGGCTAGAGGTGCATAGTGTTGGCGACAGCCACACTGGTTACTTTGAACTTGTAACTGTTTGTCCTCTGTCACTAACAGACAAATTTGCAAACTCTCACTTGCAGCACTAAAACTAATTTAACCGTTGTATTGTCTTCACTTTCGGGCCCCTCTCGTATCCCTCGGGTCAAAATGACCCGTGACTTATTTGGGGTTTTAA
>NC_045750.1:21149558-21149865 GCF_008692095.1 Etheostoma spectabile | reverse complement strand
GAAATAAAATTGTACTTCATAATCTATTAACAAATATTGTCTTTATCTCAATTTTAAAACAATTTAGATAACATATGTTTAGGGAAGGCAATCAGTCTCTACTAGAACACAATTAAAAATGGAAGTGTGGTTTGTTTTTTTGTCATAAGGTTATAATTCATGTTAAAAATCCACTATGGAAAAAACACAAGTGGTCATATCCAGAATAATTTTCTGAATTGAGTCAGGAATACATGTTTATCACAGAAAATAAGGTAGGGCCATTGATTTTCATCTAGACAAAATGTAACTTGTACCATTTTTCTTC
>NC_045750.1:21148199-21149548 GCF_008692095.1 Etheostoma spectabile | reverse complement strand
TTGAAATGGGTCAATTTGACTCAAATACCATGCAAGGGTTAAACAATTATAATTTTAAGGGGGGCTGAGATGAAATGTAGGGGGTCTTGAGCAAAGGGTCTAAATGTGTACTGTATGTAAACTTGTGGTAAGAAAAAGCCGTGCAATTTGCACACACAGCAGGGTGTCTAACGCACCACCATTTCAGTTTAAATCCACATTTTGCTACGCTTTGTCTGGGCTGAACGTGCCTTTGGTCACTCCTCATTTAGAGACTATCACTCTTTTGGTTCAGATTGGGTGGCAGGTAATTCACCCATCCATGTGTGAGTAGTTGTACTCCTTATCATTTGCGCCACCTTTTTCATTGGAAATAAACCACTGTTAAGTGGAATGACGTTTCCTGGCTCTTGCATTCTAACCGATGCCCCACGATGATAGCACTCAAACTCAGAAAGTGAATCCTTCTTCTTAACAAAAGTATTAAACCAGCTGGGTCATGTCTGTCAAGTGAGTGGTTACTGCAGAGGAGCCCCATGGGTAAATAATATACTATAACACTGATAAAGCTTTCTAGGCTATGGCATTAATGCAAGACTATATGCAGTGAGGGAAAAATGTGAAATGTGAAAAACGCATGTCAAAAATATTATAAATAGATTTGCATTTTAATGAGAGAAATATGTATTTGGCCCCTCTGCAAAACATGACTTAGTACTTGGTGGCAAAACCCTTGTTGGGAATCCTAGAGGTCAGACGTTTCTTGTGGTTGGCCACCAGGTTTGCACACATCTCAGAAGGGATTTTGTCCCTACTCCTCTTTGCAGATCTTCTCCAAGTCATTAAGGTTTTGACCCCCCCCCCAAAGCATAATGTTTCCATCCCCATGTTTGACAGTGGGGATGGTGTTCTTCGAGTCATAGGCAGCATTCTTCCTCCTCTACACACGGCGAGTGGAGTTGATGCCAAAGAGCTCCATGTTGGTCTCATCTGACCGCAACACTTTCACCCAGTTGTCCTCTGAATCATTCAGATGTTCATTGGTAAACTTTAGGCGGGCATGTGTATGTGCTTTCTTGAGCAGGGGGACCTTGCGGGCGCTGCAGGATTTCAGTCCTTCATGGCGTAGTGTGTTACCAATTGTTTTCTCTGTGACTATGGTCCCAGCTGCCTTGAGATCATTGACAAGTGATCGTGAATTCTCCCGTGTAGTTCTGGGCTGATTCCTCACTGTTCTCATGATCATTGCAACTCTACGAGGTGAGATCTTGCATGGAGCCCCAAGTCGAGGGAGATTGACAGTTCTTTTGTGTTTCTTCAATTTGCAAATAATGACACCAACTGTTGTCACCTTCTCACCAAGCTGCTTG
>NC_045750.1:21148075-21148189 GCF_008692095.1 Etheostoma spectabile | reverse complement strand
TGTAGCCCATTCCAGACTTGTGTAGGTCTACAATCTCGTCCCTGACATCCTTGGAGAGCTCTTTGGTCTTGGCCATAGTGGAGAGTTTGGAATATGATTGATTGATTGCTTCTG
>NC_045750.1:21136561-21148065 GCF_008692095.1 Etheostoma spectabile | reverse complement strand
GGTGTCTTTTATACAGGTAACAAGCTGAGATTAGGAGCATTCCCTTTAAGACTGTGCTCCTAATCTCAGCTTGTTATCCGTATAAAAGACACCTGAGAGCCGGAAATCTTTCTGATTGAGAGGGGGGGAAATACTTATTTCCCTCATTAAAATGCAAATCAATTTATAACATTTTTGACATGCGTTTTTCTGGATTTTCTTGTTATTCTGTCTGTCACTGTTCAAATAAATCTACCATTAAAATTATAGACTGATCATTTCTTTGTCAGCGGGCCAAAATTTTCCCTCACTGTAGAACTTGCTGAAATCATTTTCCGATTACTTGAATAGTTGATGATCATTCCATCATTTAAAGGGTAACTACCGTTTTTTTCAACCTGGACACTATTTTCCTATGTTTTTTTGTCTAAGTGACTGATGGGAACAGCAATCTTTGACATTGGTCCAGTATTAATCAAGATTGCTGCAGTCTGCAGCGGTGAAACAAGCTACAATGTGAGTATATAGGACAATTGTCCAGCTTGTATTTACGTTCACAAAGGTGCTTGTTTTGCCGCTGAGAGGCTCAGATTATTATTATAAGTCTTTATTGTGAACGTAGTAATTTCAACCACTGTTGACAAATAAGGAACGGCAAAGGCAGAGAGAAAAAAAAAAAAGATTTCAGGTTCTAGTAGCATTGAAGACATGGAAGGCAATGACCTTACTCAGTATTCCAGAAATGGTTTCTTTTGTCCTTTTGGCATTTTACGGTCTTGCCAGACTCTGATATGGCGATGTTAACAAAAAGTTTCCTTTTCAAATACCTATATGTATTATTTTAAGCTGAAAGAGCTCTATTGTGATATGCACTCTCTGTATCTTCTCAGTGAATGGGGCAATGGGTGAAGGGCATGACTACTGGGAGGAAATGTATGAAAACATTCAGCAGGTGTGTGTGTGTGTGTGTGTGTGTGTGTGTGTGTGTGTGAGAGAGAGAGATAGAGAGTAGCAGATGGGCATTCTATATGACTGATGGCCTTGTGAAACATGAAGGGTGTTGTGTCAATAAACGATGTTCCATCCCATCCATCAATCGCCACTGACAGCAACATGTGCACGTTTTTATCCGTTATGCTTCGGGCATGACCACCACACACACACACCACACACACACCAACACACACACACACACACACACACACACACACACAATACATCAGCTTGCACAAGCAGCCCTGCATGCACACAAACCTCTTATTGTAGCCACAGTACATAACAGGAACACCCCACAGATCTGTAAGTCTTTACACACATACACACACACACACACACACACACACACCACACACACCACACACACACACACACACACACCACTCACTCACGTTGCACTCCTATTGTACTGCACTGCTTTGCAGTAGCACTGAGAAATAAATCTGCTCCAACAGAGCATGGAGGTATTGAGTTTTCTTCAATTCTTCAAATTTATTTATAGTATCAATTCAGAGCAAGAGTTATCTCGAGACACTTTACAAATAGAGTAGGTCTAGACCACACTCTATAATTTACAAGGACACAACAGTTCTAGTAGTTCCCTCCAGAGCAAGCAACAGTGCAACAGTGGTGAGTAAAAACTCCCTTTTAGAAAGAAACCTTGGACAGACCCAGGTTCTTGGTAGGGGGTGTCTGACTGCTGGTTGGGTTTAGA
This sequence comes from Etheostoma spectabile, assembly GCF_008692095.1. Classification (NCBI taxonomy): domain Eukaryota; kingdom Metazoa; phylum Chordata; class Actinopteri; order Perciformes; family Percidae; genus Etheostoma; species Etheostoma spectabile. The sequence continues at coordinate 21,146,375 of NC_045750.1, read as the reverse complement.
ATGAAGAGTGGCAATTGTAGTCACAGTAAAGGATAAAGAAACATGAACTAAAAACGGTAGTTTGCAGTAGTTCATGGCATAGCAGGGCATTACAAGCAGAGCGTAACAGGACACAGCAGAGAATTGATCCAGGGAAACATGCTGGGGGAAAAAGAACATAAGGAGTCCGGGGAATGACTCCCCAGAGCTAGGTTAGTAACAAGCATTTCTGGGACATGCATGCACACAAATGGAAAGATAAAGGAGAGAGGAGCTCAGTGTGTCAAAGGAAGTCTCCCGGCAGGCTAAAACTATTACAGCATAACTAAGAGAGACAGGGTAAAGAGAGGAGCCTGGTCGGGCTGTACTGCCCTGCCTCTCTCTAGTTTTATTATATTATTGAAGATATGGTAGATGAATCTGAGATTCTGAAGAGAAGCACATGGGCCGGGTTAGGCGGAAGCTGCAACTCCTCACTCCCTAACTATATGCTTTATCAAAGAGGAGAGTTTTCAGATCATTCTTAAATGTGGTGACGGTTTCTGCCCCCCGAATCCAGACTGGGTGCTGTTTCTACAGTAGAAGAGCTTGATAGCTGAAGGCTCTGGCTCCCATTCTACTTTTAGAGACTCTAAGAACCACAAGTAGCTCTGATTTCTAGGAGTGCAGTGCTCTAGTGGGAAAATAAGGCACTAAGAGCTCTTCAAGATAAGATGGTGCTTGACCATTTAGAGCTTTGTAGGTCAGGAGACGGATTTTAAATCCGGGATTTTAACTGGAAGCCAATGCACAGAAACTAATACAGGAGAAATACGATCTTTTTTCTTAGTTCTTGTCAGAACACGTGCTGCAGCAGTCTGGATCAGCTGAAGAGTCTTAATGGACTTATTTGAGCATCCTGATAATAAAGAATTCTTCGTGTTGCTTGTTCTTATGGTTTCAGCAGTGAGGGACTAGTGCACCGTAACAGCTTTGGGTCTCATGTGAAAATCTACATTGTCCATATTGTGGGTGTGTGTTTCCCCCACCCCCTCCCAAGTTTATCCTTTTCTCTTGTTTAACTTTCACAGTTCATTGCTGTCTCAAGCAATTCTGTGGTGGCAAATCACCTAGTTATTAACTAAAACATACATTTAAAGGGACACACCAAAAATCTGTCTTGTGAGGATATCATTTGCTTGTCGACAGCTTGCTCCGTCATGGTGGATGACACCTGTAATCAGCTTCTAGTCACAACAGTTCCCGTGGATAGCACAGATTGCATCCCTGGTATACTGTATATTACAGATATTGACCCTTTGAACTCTTTGTGATGTGATTTCTTGGAGTATCTTCAAATGCTTAATATTGCCAAAATCAGTGCAACCTAAGCTTCAAGGTTATGGAAGTCAATAAACCATAATTGTTAAGTGTTGAAATTGTGTCATAAAAAAATGTAATCAAATTTGACTAATTAAACACACAAAATATTGATCCAAAGGTATTCCCAAATGTATAAACGTGACAAATGTTTCTTAACACTCTTAAGTTATTTGAAGTGCGTACAGTTTCTGAGATATGCTCATTTTAATGAGCACAGTGTAAAGGCGTTTTGATAGTTGAATGATGGCGCGCCATTTTGCACGTGATAGCATCATCACGAGCGTACAACATAATAACGTATATGACAGATGCATCAGCCTTGTGCTGCAAAACGAATGACTGGTCTAGTTGTTATGGTTTATACAGTATTTTACATCCTTCTTTACAGGATCATGTAAACAACTATCTCCCGTGGCTGCCAGCGGGAGGTCCGTAAGCGGTGAATTATTGGTGAAGTAGGTCATCAGCAGAAAAGTGGATTATTGTGTTTCTATGGATGCTGTCATTCTTTTTGTGGATCACAGTGCTGATTACCATCTGTTTATATGTCATAAATATATAATATGTCCTTATTTTTCATATACATATTTGTGCAAGCACCGATGGAAGGAATCTGAGAACCAAGACTTTCATTGTCCATGACTGCTTCACTGTATTGCATTGTTGTGCACCAGACAATAACGAGTATTACTTAATACAGTGGAAACAGGAGCAGTGCCTAAAGTGAATTTATGTATACAGACAGGCAGATGGAGAAAATACATAAATACACATACAAGAAACACAGAAACCTTCACCCCAAACACCCTATACTGTAATGCACAGGTCCCTCCAGTCCATTCAACTGGCAACATAACATATAGGCAACACACACACAATCACAGCTGGAGAGCTTCATTTAGGGATGATATGGCAGAAGGCAAAAAACTCTTACTGTACTGTCTCCAGACCAAGAACCTGTATCTGCGTCTTGATGAAACCAGGGTGAAGAAGAGGTAGAGGGGATGACTGGGGTCATGTGTGATTGTCTATGCTTTGCGTTTGGTGGCTTTGCTGTAGAGATCTGATAGGTTGGGGGTAGGGATGGGCGATATGGCCTAAAATCCATATTGCGATATACCTTGCAGCCTCCTGCGATAACAATATATACATCACGATATATGAATTATAATAGAACCATTTTAGAACAGGTTATAAAGACCCTAAGGAAAGCCAAACTGCTAAATGTATTTTTTTCTCAAAGAGAAAGCAACGTATTATGTAGTTTTGAGAACATACATTGTACAAAACTGTAATTATACATAATGTTGCAGATAAATAAAACTCCACTACACTAGTTGCAGAGACTTTAACAAAGAAAAAGCAAAGACAAGGTATTGGGTTTCTTTCCTTTAGTGCAAACCATTCTAAATAATTCCAACATAAATTGGCTTACCTGCAGCCTAATGTCTAAAAGCCTAATGCATTTGGTTTAAACATTTTGTTTTCTTAATGAAATGAAAACTGGTGTCTTGTTAATAAAGGAACAGATACTGTGAATTAGAAAACTACTTCCAGTATTAGACATGGCTATTGTAAATAAAGAAAATTCATCCAAGCGTAGTGCACTGGCACTGTACATTAAATGAAAACATGATGAATGCAAAATGAAAGCACAACATTTGTTTTCAAGTAAAGAAAATGTTTAAATATAAAAGTTTCATTACAGTAGTGTCATGCCATAGACAGTTAAAAGTGCAAAACAGTGACAGAGCACACTTGTACACACAAACACTCACACACCCTCTAAATTTTGCAGGTAGATTGCGTCATCAACATGCATTATCCCGATATATAATATAATTGATTAACCCTCCTGTTGTCTTCCAGTCAAATGACCCCTTTCCCATCAGAAATATCCGAAATTTGATTTTCTTTCAAACAAATTTTCCAAAAAAGTAACGTGGATGGTTCCCAACATCAATCCTCACAAGTTAAATAAACAATCAGTTCACTACTTTCGTTAAATTCGTTGAGTTTTTTTTGTCAATTTCATAGCATTTGGAGAAAAAACGATTGGTAAAAGAACTAAGTGTAAAAAAAGTGAGAAAAATGTCAGTAAAAGTGACAAAAATGTGACCAAATGTCAAATAAAGTGACAAAAATGTGAAAAGATGTCGAAAAAAGTAACAAATGTAAGAAAAAAAAAAAAAATTGGGGAAAAACCCACGGAAATTTCTAAAGTCTCCGAAAAAGTCTCCGAACGTTGAAAAAGTGACAAATTAATTGGGCAAAAGCAACAAAAAGAGTCAAAAAAGACGACCATAACCTTTTCATTTTAAATTTAGACTCAGAAAAAAATAAATTTCCAGGTCGGGGGGAAGCCAACACGAGGGTAAGTAGAATTAAAATATCTATCGTAGGCCAATTTTGAATTGTTTCTATTGCATATCATTTCTGTCGCCCACTTGTTGGGGGAGGGAAGGCCGATTATTTTTGATTTAATCTGGGCGACACAAGTGAGTTTGTTGCTGTTGGTGGTAAGCAGGGGAAACAGTAGAGGAGAATGGATTGGAGGATACTCTTGTGCAGTAGTAGTAGGTGACGGGGACCAAAGGAAAGTGCTTTCAGTTTGCCGAGGCAGAAGGTCGCTGTTGGCAGCTTTTATGGATCGCAGTGGTGCATTGATCAAAACTCAGTTTGTGGTCGAGGCTGAGTCAGAGCTTTGTGAAACACTACTGTTTCAACAAGTTCGTTATGTATGCAAATTGGGTTGTGAGAGATGTCCTGGGCTGTCTGATGTGCCCTGGGGGCAACGATAAATAGTTCTTTGGTTTTACTTATATTCAGATGGGGGTCGTTGTTGGTGCACCATTGTGTGAAGTGGGAGACTGAGTCTTGGTAGGCTGAGATAGTTATTGTCATCGAGGAGTGCAAGTACGGCAGTTTCAGAGTATTTGAAGTATGTGATGACGGGTGAGGGGCTGACATAGATGGTGTATAAAAATGTATAAATGTATCATTGCTGTCAGTCAACCCTCTGAGCCCGAGACACTCGCCCACGAGTAAAAAAGTACCTCTGATTCATAGTTTAATAACTTTTGAACCATACAAGCGATTTACTCACTTTTTTGGTTTCGTTTAAATCCTGACATTGTCGGCTTTACGGCGGTCTTTTCCGTGTCTTTCTAGCCTCTACAGGGGATTTCTATCCACCTGGAACTTCAGCCTCTTTGGGCTTTAAATCCACTGTTATATCCAGATTGGTCCACTTTATGTCCATAATTCATCGCGTTGGCTCATTTCTGCCGATGAATCTTTCGTCTAATCTCTGGTCTCTCTCTCTTTCCGTCTGTCCGTCTATTTTCAGGAAGTGCATGTCATTTGGGAGACAAGGCACCCTCTTGTATGGAAGGCCAAGGGGAAAAAAATAACTAATACTCTACGGAAGGCCAAATAATGCAATATTTAGACACATATTTGCTTGATAACATTGCTGTAGTGTAATATCAATAAATATGACATTATTATGGTATTATTGGCATAAGTAATGTCATGAGAGCAAAACGTCTTTACTTTTTTGGAAAAAATGCTGTATTTTGTCAACTGTATAAGTTATAATGATTACTTTCTCACAGTGTGACTCCCAAGACATATGACAAGTGTTTTAGAATGAAATGGCTTAGGTTTTACTTATATGTCTGTGATATCAATACATATCTGGAAGATTCATTTATTTATTTATTTATTATTTATTTATTTATTTACTTTAAGGCCCTACAACCATTTTTAACATGCAAGTACCTCACTGCAACCCATATTCTAATAACCCAGTTTGTCCTAAAAAAAATGATTTTCAATCTTGACTGTAGACACAGGTGTTGATGTTACAAGCTTTTTTATAAAATAAATCCAGACAGAAATTAAACTGTAAAAATGGCCTCAGGGCCCAGAGTGTTAAACGTGGTATTAACAGCATTAATGCAAACCCATTTAAACAGCGTCAATTTTTTTTTAGATTAACGTTCTTTTTGGTCTAGCAAACATTTTTTTCACATGCTAGTGCAACAACTAGTAACGTTACAACACAACACCAATCCACAACACCACACCGGATCTAGCTAGACTGGAAACAAAACAACAGGCACGCCACACACACGCCTTTGGGCTTGCGAGCCGGCCAAAGAGTAGTAACGTTACGTTTTGAGTGGATGGCGAGCACAATACGCCAAATTGGATGACAATAAGAGTCTGGATGGAAAGTTTACTTGTTCCAATGACAAGACCAAAGTGATCACTGTGTTTAGTCGTTGTGAACTGAGCTATCATCGCAGCAGCTGATGCCAATTCACATAACAGCATTAAATGATAAAGACGACAAGACTATGGCTCGCATCATCACGAGCGTGAACCAAAACAACGGCGGTACACAATAAACGGTATAAAAAAAAAGCCCGAAAAACGGATGGGCCAATCAGCCTACAAAACTATCTGCCAGAGGACGACTAATGAGTGCAACGTAGGGAAAAAGAGAAGAAAGGAGGGAAAATCGTGAAGAGGAGTGGGTAGAGTGAAGTCGGAGAGTTATCGTACAGATACAGTTTTACAATGCAAGTACTGAATAGACAGGATCATGTAACAACTATCTCCCGTGTGCTGCCAGCGGAGGTCCGTAAGCGTGAATTTTGGTGAAGTAGGTCATCAGCAGAAAAGGGATTATTTTGTTTCTATGGATGCTGTCATTCTTTTGTGGATCACAGTGCTGATTACCATCTGTTTATATGTCATAAATATATAATATTCCTTATTTTTCATATACATATTTGTCCACACCGATAGGAATCTGAGACCAAGACTTCATTTGTCCATGACTGCTTCACTGTATGCATTGTTGTGCACCAGACAATACGAGTATTATTAATACAGTGGAACAGGAGCAGTGCCTAAAGTGAATTTATGTATACAGACAGGCAGATGGAGAAATACAAATCACCATACAAAACACAGAAACCTTCACCCCAAACCCCTATACTGTAATGCACAGGTCCCTCCAGTCCATTCAACTGGCACATAACATATAGCACACACCCACCAATCACAGCTGGAGCTTCATTTAGGGATGATATGGCAAAGGCAAAAACTCTTACTGTACTGTCCTCCCCAAGAACCTGTATCTGCGTCTTGATGAAACCAGGGTGAAGAGAGGTAAGGGGATGACTGGGTCATGTGTGATTTTCTCTGGCTTTGCGTTTGGTGGCTTGCTGTAGATCTGATAGTTGGGTAGGGATGGGCGATTATGGCCAAAAATCCATATTGCGATTACCTTGCCCCTCCTGCGATAACAATTATACATCACGATATATGAATTATAAGAACCTTTTTAGAACGTTAAAGACCCTAAGGAAAGCCAAACTGCTAATTTATTTTTTCTCAAGAGAAAGCAACGTATTATGTAGTTTTGAGAACATACATTGTACAAAACTGTAATTATACATAATGTTGCAGATAAATAAAACTCCACACACTAGTTGCAGAGACTTTAACAAAGAAAAAGCAAAGACAAGGTATGGGGTTTCTTTCCTTTAGTGCCAACCATTCTAAATAATTCCAACATAAATTGGCTTACCTGCAGCCTAATGTCTAAAAGCCTAATGCATTTGGTTTAAACTTTTGTTTTCTTTATGAAATGAAAACTGGTGTCTTGTTAATAAGGAACAGATACTGTGAATTAGAAAACTACTTCCAGTATTAGACATGGCTATTGTATAAAAAAATTCATCCAGCTAGTGCACTGCACTGTACATTAATGAAAACATGATGAATGCAAAATGAAAGCACAACATTTGTTTTCAAGTAAAGAAATGTTTAATATAAAAGTTCATTACAGTATGTCATGCCATAACAGTTAAAAGTGCCAAACAGTGACAGAGCCCACTTGTACACACAAACCTCACACACCCTCTAATTTTGCAGGTAGTTGCGTCATCAACATGCATTTCCCGATAAATATATTTGTTAACCCTCCTGTTGTCTTCCAAGTCAATGACCCCTTCCCATCAGAAAAATCCGAAATTTGATTTTCTTTCAAACCAATTTTCCAAAAAGTAACGTGGATTGTTCCCACATCTCCTCCAATTTAAATAAACATTTCACTACTTTCGTTAAATTCGTTGAGTTTTTTTTTGTCAATTTCATAGCATTTGGAGAAAAAACGATTGGTAAAGCACTAAGTGTAAAAATGAAAAAAATGTCAGTAAAAGTGACAAAATGTACAAATGTCAAATAATGACAAAATGTGAAAAGATTCGAAAAAAAGTAACCCAAATGTAGAAAAAAAAAAAAATTGGGAAAACCCCACGAAAATTTCTAAAGTCTCCGAAAGTCTCGAACGTTGAAAAAGTGACAAATTAATTGGCAAAAGCAACAAAAAGAGTCAAAAAGACGACCCTAACCTTTTCATTTTAAATTTAACTCAAAAAAAATAATTTCCAGGTCGGGAAGCCAACACAGGGTAAGTAGAATTAAAATATCTATCGTAGCGCAATTTTGAATTGTTTCTATTGCATATCATTTCTGTTCGCGCTCCTTGTTGGGGGAGGGAAGGCCGATTATTTTTGATTTAATCTGGGCGACACAGTGTTTGTTGCTGTTGGTGGTAAGCGGGGAAACAGTAGAGGAGAATGGATTGGAGGATACTCTTTGCAGGTAGTAGTAGTGACGGGACCAAAGGGAACGTGCTTTCAGTTTGCCGAGCAGAAGGTCGCTGTTGCAGCTTTTATGATGGCAGTTGTGCATTGATCAACTCAGTTTGTGGTCGAGGCTGAGTCAGAGCTTTGTGAAACCACTACTTTTCAACAGTTCGTTATGTATGCAAATTGGGTTGTGAGAGTGTCCTGGCTGGCTGTCTGATGTGCCCTGGGGGCAACGATAAATAGTTCTTTGGTTTTACTTATATTCAATGGGGTCGTTGTTGGTGCACCATTGTGTGATGGGGAGACTGAGCTAGGTAGGCTGAGATAGTTATTGTCATCGGAGTGCAAGTACGCAGTTTCAGAGTATTGAAGTATGTGATGACGGTGAGGGCCTGAACTAGATGGGTATAAAAATGTATAAAGGTATCATGCTGTCAGTCAACCCTCTGACCCGAGACACTCCCCACGAGTAAAAAAGTACCTCTGATTCATAGTTTAATAACTTTTGACCCATACAAGCGATTACTCACTTTTGGTTTCGTTTAAATCCTGACATTGTCGGCTTTACGGCGGTCTTTTCCGTGTCTTTCTAGCCTCTACAGGGGATTTTCTATCCAGCCTGGAACTTCAGCCTCTTTGGGCTTTAAATCCATACTGTTATATCCAAGATTGGTCCACTTTATGTCCATAATTCATCGCGTTTTGGCTCATTTCTGCCGATGAATCTTTCGTCTAATCTCTGGTCTCTCTCTCTTTCCGTCTGTCCTGTCTATTTTTCAGGAAGTGCATGTCCATATATGGGAGACAAAGGCACCCCTCTTGTATGGAAGGCCAGAGGGGAAAAAAATAACTATATACTCTACGGAAGGCCAAATAATGCAATATTTAGACACATATTTTGTGGATAACATTGCTGTATGTGTAATATCAATAAATATGACATTATATGGTTTATTGGCATAAGTAAATGTCATGAGAGCAAAAGTCTTTACTTTTTTGGAAATGCTTGTATTTTGTCAACTGTATAAGTTATAATGATTATTTCTTCACAGTGTGACTCCCAGACATAGGACAGTGTTTTAGAATGGAAATGGCTTAGGTTTTACTTATATGCTGTGATATCAATACATATCTGGAAGATTCATTTATTTATTTATTTATTTTATTATTTATTTTTTTCTTTAAGGCCCTACAACCATTTTTACATGCAAGTGACCTCACTGCAACCCAAATATTCAATAACCCAGTTGTCCTAAAAAAATGATGTTCTATCTTGACTGTAGACAACAGGGTTGATGTTTTACAGCTTTTTTATAAAATAAATCCAGACAGAATTAAACTGTAAAAATGGCCTCAGCCCAGAGTGTTAAACGTGTATAACAGCATTAATGCAAACCCATTTAAACAGCGTCAATTTTTTTTTAGATTAACGTTCTTTTGTGGTCTGCAAACATTTTTTTCACATGCAGTGCAACCAACTAGTAACGTTACAACACACACCAAACTACAACACCACACCGGATCTAGCTAGACTGGAAACAAACAACAGGCACGCCACACACACGCCGTTTGGGCTTGCGAGCCGGCCAAGAGTAGTAACGTTAGTTTTGAGTGGATGGCGAGACACTACGCCAAATTGGATGACAATAAGAGTCTGATGGAAGTTTACTTGTTCCAATGACAAGACCAAAGTGATCACTGTGTTTAGTCGTTGTGAACTGAGCATCATCGCAGCAGCTATGCCAATCTTCCCCCCCCCCCCCCGTGTTACATTGTGTGAGATTATTTGCTCCAAGTAAGAA
>NC_045750.1:21127211-21136536 GCF_008692095.1 Etheostoma spectabile | reverse complement strand
GAATGTTACATGTGAAATTGAACACCACAGTAGGCTATGTGCCAATGTTATTTTCAATAAAAAAAAACATTTGCACAAAGCGAGCACTTTTCCATGTTTTGAGAAAAATAATGGGACAAAAAGAAATCAAGGGACATTTAGAATAGATCAAAACGTGCGCTTAACTGTGACATTAACGCAATTAATCGCAATTAAATATTTTAATTGTTTGACAGCACTAAAATGTATACATTAACGTTTATTTCCTTGTGCTCATTTTAATGTAACAGCGGCAGATGGAATGGCATTTTTTATTAATCGTCAAAACCACAAAATCTAGTTTTATGACCTTGATAGTTTCAGTTAAAGATGGCACAAAGTTATGTTTACATCCAGTGTTCCTAATCAAAAAGCATTATCTGTATCCTTCGGGCTGATCAAAAATGCACTTCTTCTGATTTGTAAAGTCATTATTTTTGATGTTTAAAATCCTGCAATGTTTACGCTCATGTTTTCTCGCTAGCAGTCTTCTTCCTTACTGCCTTTTGTCGGCTCGCTGCTACGCTTCTTTGTTTCTGTTGATTGGCAGAAAAGTGGGATACATACATACAAGTGGTGAATACAAAACAGGGTGCCACTGATAAAAACAATGCTCCACAGCTGTATAATAATATTTCAAAATGGTGGCTATTCTTAGATAAATTTTGGTTTGTGTGTATGTGGGGTGGGACCCTACGGCCGGGTCCCCAAACAAAGTTATCCATGCAAAACATATTCAATGAAGTAGTCCTTTAAAAGTACTGTTATTGACCAAACCATCATGTTCTAAGGTTTGTTGGTGGACAAGCAACTTTAAGCCTAATGTGGAAAGCATAATGATAAAATGATTTGTTTGTATTAAATTAATGCAGTATAAGTATGTGTTAGCTTTCTTCTGAACAGCAGGCTGTAAAAATTGCTGTATTCATTTTCAGGCACAGTAGCAGCGGGCTTTATTTTCATAATGACTCCTAAGCACATTCCTCAGATGATTCCTTTACTGTAATATATGGACTATATTTTGCGGTTAAAGAAAACAGAAAACTCAATATTCTCTGAGGTTATTTCCATCTCTCGACTGTCTGTCTCTGCAGATTAAATCATTGTCCACATTAGACAATGCCTGTCTGTTTGCTCTTTCTCTGTTTTTCAGACCAAAATACACCCACAGCCCCTGTGACATTATTACTCCATCTACGTGAGTCTTCCAAATGTCAGGCACATCCCCCCTGAGGAATGTCATACAACCTTCGGCCGAGTATTAGACGAGTTGGAGAGCGCTGGTCCGACTACAGTATCCAGGCTATCCTTAGACTGTTAATAAAGTCCAGACAATGCTGTCGGTTGTTGGATTGAAAGTGAATGTTTTCAGCACACTGCCAGTGGAGATTACAGAAAGAGAATTGTAGAACAAACCCGCAGCATGTTCCAAATCATGAACAACTTCCATTTCTGTTCTCAGGAAAGCTGTGGATCAATTTTGTCATTACGGTGTGCTTGTTGTGGTATCATTGCCTTTTACATTTGTTATTCCCGCAGTTTTTCTCGCCCCATGACGTAGCACCTCGCAGGCCACACAAAAGCCGACATGTTCTGATGGAGCACACGGGCAATCACGCATCCCGCCATTATTATTTCCATTACATGTCCATTTATCATTCATTTTTACTTCACCCACATGACTAGCCATATTGATCATGTCTGATAACACCATGTTTCCTTTCTGCCTTAATGGTCATTCTTTGTGGTGGAGGGTTCACCTGAGTGCTCTATATGGGTTTGTAAGCCGTGAGCGTTTTCACAAAAACCTCAATTTTTCTGCAAATACCCATAATGCCTCATAATGACCTAACAAAGCTTAGGTAAAGGTGCAATTGTATCTAATGTGTGTTTTATGCAATTGGTATTCAGAGCTTTCTGAAGAAAAATCGACAATTCTAGTGATTTACGATAAAGTCATGTAGAGCACTACATGTTGCAGGTATGTAAGAGTGAAGAGTTAGTGAAAATAACAAATAAATGGTATGAATATCTGCAACAGCTGCAACTGAAATAGTCCGCTAACAGTTGAAATACTTAGCTTAATACTTAATAACATAATACTATTTATACTATTTATCCCAGTATCCTTTGCACTATGCTCAACATTTAAATAATTGTATTGAACTCTTCATTGCACTCATGCCTCTATATTGTTTCTGTTTAGAGCATGTATATGATGTGTATATATTAGTGTGTATATTTTTGTTTTTCTTTGGTTGTTTTGTATGTGTAAGCACAGTGTGAGTAACAACGCTCCAAAGAAAAATTCCTTGTATGTGCCCTCATACCTGGCAAATGAAGCTGATTCTGATTCTGATTAAACTAATGGCTTAAATGGATAAATGGATGAAACATTTAGCTTCACTCCTAGTAGAAGGATACACTTAGACTTCTCTTTATTAATCCTTTTGGGATGACTCCTGCAAGAAAACTGAAATTTCCAGCATCCATTTTTAGCAAAAAGAATACAGTATAGAGAGAAAAAGAGGAAGACAGTATAAAGATAATAGTAATAATAAAAATAATAATAACAATAAAAGCAAAAAAATATAAACCTTTGGCTATAAAAAAGACATAAAAACCCATTTACCATAAATTATCATAAAGTGTCGAGAGTGATAGGCTTGTTGTAGTATAATTTCTGACTAAACCAACCTTAATTTTGACAGTTCAATTGTACAAAAAAGTAATAAGATCCACTTTTGGAACATCCATTGTGAATTGATGAAGGGGTACGTGAGTTCATCTGACAGGGCTGTGGGGGTACCCCAGAACACACATGTAGAGAGTACAGATGTAGCCATTTTAACTGGCAGTGCTGAAATGGATTCATTCCAATTAGAAAATCTATTTTTCATTGTGGTTTATCATTATTTTTCCATTTCCCTCTTATTATTATTGCATTCACGGCTGTGATAACAGTCAAAATGTTCCAGGCTTGGTTTGCAACAGCTTTGATCTCATAAGATAAGGTTAATAAGGCCAACCTCTGGCCAGTGGATCGGTAAAGTCTGGGAAACATGTGCTACCAGGCTGCAAGGAAACAACATGGCTCAACAAAAGAAACAAAAAAAAAGGCTAAATAATGACCCATACAACTTTAAAGGCCATTATTGGCACAGTCTGTGCTGCATTTTATCTCATCACTCAATGTCCACCCTGCAACAACAACGCACAGTGCTGATTATTAATTAAAATAGGTTTTCAGTACACAAGGTAGCCGGTCTGTCATCACTATTTCCTGACTCTCATCTTCTGTGAGAAACAAAGGGTTGTCCTGCAAAAAAATTTGGTCAGACCTCAATTTTTGGCCCATAGCCAATCAAGTGCGTAAAAATGCACATTCATGGTACAATACAGTGTAACGTGAAAACTGTATCTCTACTGTTTACCCTGCAATTGTCATGACAAAAGATAAAATAATTGACTTTTAATATCCTGTTTCAGAGTAATATAAACTCATGGACCTGGTACTCAAACTGGACATCCTGGCAGTGATGCCACATTGGGCGTGACCCCCGGAGAAACATTAGGCTGCAATCCAATAAATCTGCCCCCCCACATCATCCCAGTAGGGGGGTTTAAAATGACTGGGCACTGAGATCAGTAGGCTCGGCTCCACACGTAACGACTGGTAATTAATGACCACACACAAAAAACAACATTCAGATAAAAATGTAGTTTCAGTTTCATACAACTAGGTTTAAAGTGTTAATTGAAATTATTGTTCAATCAATGCTCTGAAAAGCTTTCATCTGTAGCTTTCTAACATTCAATGTAACAGATGACGTGGAGAGGACTTTTTTTGTCATGCGCACATCAACAGAAGTAGTAACAAAAAAAAAAACACAAACACACAAGTAGAAGCAAAATCTGAGTCTTAGAAAAAAGAAAAAGAATAGTGAAAGTTAAGATATAGGGCTAAAATATAAACAAACTATGAATTAAGTAATATAATTGTAAAATACATAAACTTGTGTACACAATATTGCAAATTAATACAATTGAATTTAAAAAGGAATGTATTTTAACTGGTTTTGTGTTTGCCTAATTGCACTAATAAAACTGCATTTTTAATACTTTTCTTTTTACTTATATTGAGCTACATAATGAGGCTCCTTTCCTTCCAATTGTCATTAAAGTAGCCCAGCATCCTTTGTCATGTATATGTATTTATGTATTGTCCTAATAAGCAGAAACATACATGAGCTGTGAACATGGATGTGACTCTGCAAACAGACTGTTTTTTAGCCGTGTGTGTACTGTTGTGGTGTGGAGGTCCTTTACTTCCCCCCGGATAACAAATGTGTTATAAAAGCCTAAAAGCAGTCCATGGTACTGGACAGGTTGAGAAACCCTGCTGTAAAAGGCCTCTGTCTTCTTCTTGTTTTGTCTCGGGAGCTCAGAATTCTTTTATCTTGACTTGCTCAGGTAAAGTGGGCTGTTGGGTGATGCATTTATACACCTCACTGGTCCAGCGCTGCTACCATCTTCACAAATGTGTGACATGAAGAAGCAGACCGAGCAGACAGATGGACACCCAGGCTGTTTGGATGGCCCATCTCATTAAATTCTCGTGCACTTGACCCTGTGTGGCCAAGAGGTCTCTATTTTAGCAGTAGCAGTTCATGCAGCAGGACTGGGCTGCCATTCGTCAATCATGGCAGGTTAAAGCATGTGCACAATCTGTTTATATCCATAATTATAAGGCATCAACCTGCGAGGGTTCAAGAACATCTGCTAGGAGTGCTCCAGCAGGAGGAGGGTAGCTGGAGAGGTCTATGGGTTATATACATCTTGTGGGAATAAATCTGCTGTGACAGGTATATCAGGTGTGTTTGTGTGTGAGGGGTCAGAGGGGCTGAGAGGCAGAATGCATGTCTCTATCTGTACACTGAGAGAGTCTTCCTGGGGGTTAATGTTTCCTCTAATTCAATTTTATTTTATTTATAGTGTCAGGGGGTGGCAGTGGCTCAGTCCGTGGGGAGTTGGGTTGGGAACTAGAGGGTCAGTGGTTCATGTCCCAGTACAGACCAATTTTTGCATGAATAGGTCCTGAGTGTGTGTGTGTCTAACAAAACAGAGTGTAAGTTGTAATTTTCCCATTGGGGATCAATAAACAGTACAAATTATTATTATAAAATCCTAACAGATGTTATCTCAGGACATTTTAGAGTATATATAAAACACACTCTATAACTTACATAGATCCAACAATTTGCCCAAGAGCCCTGGTATTTATTGCAGTGATGGCGAGGGAATACTTTCTTTTAACAAGCAGAAAGCTCGGACAGAACCTGGCTCTTGGTGGGGGGTTGGCTACAAGGTTGGCCACAAATTGAGTTTTTGTCTTTTTTTTTTATGACACGGTTTGACTCCCATAATGCAAATATGGCAGCAGTGTGTTCTTGTCTCCAAGTTTCCTACTCTCATTTTAGTGAATGACTCCTCTTCCAGGGTGGTGATGGAACCCGAATGGCCGCTGACGCTAACACTGTCACTGTCACTTGGTTTTCAGTCATTGTTCCAGGTGTTCCAGATGTGTTCCACTGTTATTCTTAAAAGACCCTGATTTAGCATTGCTTTCCTGTAACATTGCTCAAACCCACGAACAGTTTAAAAAAAAAAAAATTGCACAAATTATTCAGTTACGTTTTGCTAATGCATACTCAATGTGCACGCAGAGATGATGCATGGGCTACAGAGGTCTAGTAAACTCCTAAACTTTTACCTCCACACTTCACATTTGTCAAACTTTTGGAGCCTCTGGAACCACAGTCTTTACTTTCATCATATCCTCATACATAAATCATAGAATAGGTCGATTGCCAAATAAAATGCTTATATGACACGTATGAGCGTTCCAATTATTGATCTGATATGGAGCATGGTGGCCATTTTGAACATGTGACTCTGTCACGTGACAGTGGTGTCAGTTGTAATCACGTGAGCTTTCTATATACCGTAACACTCGCAGTTTGAAACCAAATCAACCTAACACGTATTTAATGTTGTGAAACGAATTAAGTTTAGGCAACAAATATACATATACTAAACAAAGCTATGAACGCAACACTTTGGTTTTGGCCCCAATTTTTCAAAGATCTATGACTTTTTCTATGTAAACAAAAGGCTTATTTCTCTCAAATGTTGTTCACAAATCTGTCTAAATCTGTGTTAGTGAGCACTTCTCCTTTGCCGAGATAATCCATCCACCTCACAGGTGTGAAATATCAAGATGCTGATTAGACAGCAGGGTTATTGTACAGGTGTGCCTTAGGCTGGCCACAATAAAAGGCCACTCTGTTTTACTGTATTGTGGGGGTCCGGGGGCTGTCTGAAAACCAGTACCCCCGGACCCTCCCAATTCATTAAAACTGCACATATAGGAATATTAGTCACAATAAAATCAACTCATATGGCAATGTACATGTGTAATGACTGTACAGACGTCTTCGATTAAGGTCCGTTGAACTCGGTACATGGCCGTTGTTTTTGCGCAGAACAAGAAACCTAGTCTCCTAAATGTAAAAGTCCTGTATGTGTTTTTTGACCCAACAAGGACTACCCCAACCTGTTCCCTTATGTGGCTTTTGGTGCCTAAGAACAAATGTAAATTTGGGTCATTATAAGCTGCTTGTTGGGTGAGGACAATCGGCTTTCTTCATATGCAATAGTACTCCTCAACACCTGATAAAAACACACGCTGGTGTCTATAATCCATGGAGTTCCTCGTTAATTCATACTGAAGTTTGCCATGTGTTTGTGAAGGTCTTTGTAAAGCATGTTAATAGCTTGTAGCACTATACTGCTTGTTAGCATTAGCATTAGCTTCGGATTCTGTGGTCCTGCTACCTTGGTTGCACATTTTCTTTGGGTAATACTTCCGTCCTCACTTTGCTTACAGCCAGTTAGACTGTACATCTCCACAGACTTACTTTAAAGGCTGTGAACAAAATATAACTGGCACTATACCTTGTAAAATTCTGTATTACTGTGCAGTGTTTTGGGTAGTGATATGCCTTCAAACGTGTGGATATATTACTGTTGGAAGAGACAGAAGGGAAAGCAAGGAGAGGCTGAGGGATGTGTAGATGGCAAACAGAAGAACGCAGAGAGAAAAAGGGCACAAAGCAAACAGAGCCACATAATGCACAAGCGAGTGGGTACATAGTACGCATGCTGCAGGAAGAGTGGAGTGAGAGAGACGCAGCCTAATAGCATAATGATATTAATGAGAGACCATTCATCACGCAGACTCATCACTTAAGTTGATGAATACCAGCAATTTAAAGTAGAGACTCAAGTGGAACAGGCCGCTCGCTGCTCCACTGGCTAACCTTTCCAGTCTATTATGCCACAAGTCTCCCCAGACTTAACACTGAATGAACCAACACGAAAACTGCTGAATATCTACCCGAACGTATCGGCAACAAAATAAAATAAAAGCTCAGTGAGGCATTAGTGGGAAAAAAAACTCCAATAAAAAGGCTGACTCAAAGAATCCAATTATACAGAGGATAAATACTCTCACATTTGCGTGAACGTGTACGAGCCCCCACGCTGAATCAAACCATCGAACCCCTAGAAACAAATTGATTCCCGCTTTATTTCTTCTATACGAGCAGCACAGAAAACACATTCTAACTAGATATAGCTAATTAATGACTCCCGTCTGTGAACCTTGATGCGTAATTGCAAAAACGCTGATAAGTTTATCACTATGGAGAAAAGTTTAAAAGTGATAGAAATCAAACGGGGGTGGGGGTGGGGGGGGGGGGGGGGAGGCCTAATTAAAAGCATCTAACATTAGCTGATTGAGAAAAGCTGAAACCTTATCTGGAAACTTCTGTGGTGGGAAAAAAAAGAAGAGAAAACAGAAATGCTGTGTTTGCCCCTTGTAGCAATCAAGTCAGCCGAACATGAATAATTCATCTATAAACAGATTTAAGGCATTTAACTGTTGTTGTGCTTTTTGTCTCTTGCTCTCTCCGCTTTAGTTAAAAAAGATCACAAGCAGCTGCAGATGCTTTCTGTTTGCATTAGCTTGAGTCCTGTTTGCCTTTTTTTTCCGAGGGATTTAACTGAAATAAGCTTTAATGAATAGCACTGGGAGACAGAATGAGACAATTTACATTCACATTGTAAGTTTGCGCTGACACACTTAAAAATAGCAGGAAGAGGCTGTTTTAGGGGGGGGGGGGGGAATCGCATACTTGCAGGTTCACCAAAAAAAACAAATCTATTTCTGTTATACACGAGTGGAGAACGAATATTTCTCATCAGCAGAGACAGAGCTCTGCTATTGCAATTTTCTCCCTCTCTGATAAGTACAAAAATAGTTTCTAGAATTTTTTTTTTTTTTACTTTCCAAGCTCAAATGTTCATCCCTTAACATCAGCACTATTGTGCATGCCTGGAGATGATTACATAATTGCATTACAGACAAAAGGAAATGCTAATTTATCCAGTAATAAGTGCATTTGTAGAAATATAATTTTCCAATAATCCATTAACGACCTCCTACAATGTATTCAGGCATGTGTGCATACAGAAATAATTCATTTTTAGAAGCTCAAATGAAACAGATATTTCTTCCGGCAGGCAAAAAAAACAAAAAACAAAACAATCATCTCAATCAACTCATCCAAGTCTCAGACGATATAAGTCAGGTGGAGAAGCTGTTGCCATCTTAAAGGCGGACCGCTAAAAACAGCATGAGGGAAGAATGCGCTTAAATCACTCAAGCTCTGAGAAGACAAGTGTTTTCTTTACTGTGCAACCGTCACCTCCCCCCCCCCACCCCGAAGCTCTTTCATTGCATCCGACAGCACTTACTTTGAGCTCAGACGAAAGGCACGACAAAAAAAACAAAACAAAAAATGTCACAATCAAAGGATCCTGATGTTTAGATTGTACACCAGGGGTGCTGACAGCTAAGCAGCGCTGTGCGACTACAGCGAAAAGCACTTTCACATCTCCCTTTGGCTGGTGCTTCCAGTCAGTCTGGCCCTGTCATCTCTCAGCATGTCAGTTTCACCATCTTCTTCTCTTTCACTCGACGACGACTCGTGTTTTTCCCTCCTCTATCTCGAGTCGTTTTCTCTCCCTCTTTCAGTTTCTTCCTCCGGGCTGACACAGGTCATCCTGTATTCCAGCACACCTTGTGATTCTTGCAATAGCAGTGGGCGTGCCATCAGACCCATTAGTCCAATAACCCCCGGTGTTGAGTGGGGACGATGAGGAATGGATTGGCGTTTTTGCT
>NC_045750.1:21125637-21127199 GCF_008692095.1 Etheostoma spectabile | reverse complement strand
GTCTGAGATCTTCTCAATGGTAGAATTTGGGTGGGATTCAGGCCCCCAGGAGGCTTTGAAGCCAAATTGACATAACGGCTACACACAAAAACGTCTGTGTCCCTTAGGTGATGCCATGGTGCCCAAAATACATTTTCCATAGACTTAAATGGCAAAAAAGACATCTGTAAATCAGTGGATGCATTTCTTTGAGAGTCATAACCCATTAACCCTTGTTTCACTGTCATCATTTGATCTATTTAGTCTGATAACATTTGGAAAGGACATTTGGATTAAATCATGAAATCCCCATTCAAGTAGTAGTAGAGGCATCTTGTGCGCCAGCTCTGTGGGCCCCATAGTGAGGCCCCACACAGTTGAACTTTCTTGGCTTCATGCATTACTGAGCAACTCTTATAGGAATGAAGGGACGGCACAGAAAGGTGACTGTTCGTTCAAAACAACAAATGCTATATAAGGTTAGCATACATGCTGCAATAGCATCAGTTATATCCGAACTGGAGAGTATTTCTGTATTGAAAGAAGGGCAGAAAGGAACAACGATAAAGGTGTTTTTGCTTTCTCCCGACTGTCTTCGGCAAGATGTCGGTAGATAGACAGTTCATCCAATCACCTGCAAGGTATTTTTTGAAAGTGCCTTTTCCAAACAGTTTCCTATGATGGCTTCTCAGATGGATGTAACATGTAATTCACACAGCACATAAAATGGTAGAAAACAGATTTGAATCGTAAAAGTGCCTTTTGGGTTGACGTTACACACGTTAAGTGCAAGTGCAACTTAAGCTATTTTGCTGTGTTGATAAAATAGAAGCACATCTGTTTTGGCGAACGTGTGTGAGACAGACAACCTAAAAACATGGCTGAAACACCACCTGAGTAGGCAAGCCATTAGACCTCAAGGATACACAATGTGTGTTCATTGTGTAACACTGATAACTGAAAACTCCACAGGACACCTTTAGTCATATACTTCAATTTAAAGCCGAGTTTTCAGGGGCTTTAAATGAAAGTCTTGTTAAGACAAAATAACACTTTCTTAGGCATTAAGAAAACAATCATGTGTATTTTACATTTTTGTATTTACAAAAGAATGAAAGCCTAAAAACACAACATCAGCATGTGTTAAAGGTGCCATACCACACATATGTCATTACTTTGTGGTTATGTCTCATGTTCTACCATGGAAAAATACATTGGTTACCTTGTTTCAAGCCATTCTGGTGTGGTATAGAAAGCCCGATTGGCTAACAGCTAGCCAATGACAGCCTGGCTATCAGTATCCTTTAGCGAGCTCATGAATAGTACCCCACTAACACAGAACGTTTAGGGAACGTTCGGGAACGTTAGTTTTTGGTTCTCTAAAGGTTCGTTCGAACCAAACCAAAAGCTAACGTTTAGGGAAAGCGGTCCCTCTGGTTTAACGTTCTTAAACGTTAAGGAACCAACAAACTGATGTTTCCCTGCGGTGGCCGCCGACCTTCACAAACGTTCCCGTTGGTTTGTTTTTGTGTGTTTGAGTTAGAAGTAGCATTGCTGGGCAATGATGTATCATCAAAAATGAT
>NC_045750.1:21125489-21125612 GCF_008692095.1 Etheostoma spectabile | reverse complement strand
ACCTTCACACAACGTTCCCGTTTGGTTGTTTTTGGTTGTTCTGAGTTAGAAGTAGCATTTGCTGGCACTTGATTTATTCACTCAAAAATGATTCGACTTATAAAATTTAAGAAAGATAAACAG
>NC_045750.1:21125320-21125459 GCF_008692095.1 Etheostoma spectabile | reverse complement strand
TTAGCTTAAAACAGTACTTTTGCTTGACTTCGTTTTTTTAACTGTCTTAGTGAAACAATTTAAAAGAGGAATATATCAATCGGACGATTTTCACAACTAAGATAATTCACTTCTTTATTCAGTTTGAAAACCTAACCGT
>NC_045750.1:21124910-21125036 GCF_008692095.1 Etheostoma spectabile | reverse complement strand
GTCGTCCGCCATTGTGCTATGCTAGTCATGCAGTGAGCTGCTCCAAGTCTTTTCTTTTCAGTAAACTCTTTGTGCACAAACCATGTTCTCAATGCTGAGTTCATGTGTTGAGCCCCCAGGTGAGAC
>NC_045750.1:21113066-21123316 GCF_008692095.1 Etheostoma spectabile | reverse complement strand
TTACAGCAACTTTTCCTGTCAACCCTCGGTGGTTGTACTGGAGGTGATGCCGTCCGCCTCATGCTGCGGCAAGATGCAACGAATGATGTGCTGAGACAGTGCAGCTTGCACTGAAGAAAAACAAAGAAAGCCTTCCAGGACCTGGCTGTATCAGGGTTTATAACAGGCAGTGCTTTTTATGTTCACATTATATTATGCTTAGCTTGGCTGACAAGAGGGTTTTTATTACTATACTTTGCTTCATTTTGACTTCTACTCTAGCGGCCTGCCAGAAAAAACTCCCTGCACTGACTGTTGCGAAGCGGAGATTTTTGATTGGCAAGTTCTGAAGTTTGCCCCAACAGACGTAAATTTAAGTTCTTCTGCGTTGATGTTCAAATAAAGTTCATCAAAAAATTATTTTTGTTAATGTGTTCTTCTTAGTATTACATGTCTACTTTTGTTTTTCTTTATAGGCCAGCTAGAAGGACTGAGCCATGGAGCCCCTTTTTAACTTTTTATTAAATATTTTTTTAGGACTTATTTTGCACCCACTAACAAAACACATCTTTATTGCATCTTGCACATACTTTACACTACATCCTATCTTTGTTGTATTTTTTTCAGTTGTTTGAATATTAAAAGTTTTGAAATGCATCAAGTTTGCCTGTTCATTCCTTTGCCTACTATTGACTTTTTATTATTATCCGTGTGTATTTACAGTAATACTACCCACAAATGGATGGGTGTTTAGTTTAAGGTTAGGGGAATCTAGTTTCTTACCGTCTGGGAACTTTCATTTTGGGTTGTGGGAACGTTCCCTAAGGTTGTTTTGTTGTATTTGGTTGTCTCTGGTTAATGGAAGGTTTTCTTAACGTTCTGGTTACGCGAACGGTCCTCCCCAACGTTAAGAGGAAACCGTTGCTAACGTTCGCTGAGGGTTGCAACGCTAAGGAACGTTCCCCTACAATTCTCAAAGTGGCCCACGTTAGGGAACGTCTCCTAACGTTCTCTAAAGGTTGAGTCTTTTAGAGAACTTTAGAGAACGTTCAGAACGTTCGCTGTAACAAAACGAACGTTCCGAACGTTAAGAAACCTTCCATTACCCAGCAGACACCAACTACAACCAAAACAACCTTCAGGAACGTTCCCACAACCAAATTGAACGCAGAACGTCTGGGAACCAAAATTGTTACTGGTAAGTACCTAGCCACAATGACATCACACTGACCAGCTTTTTTAATTGGCCGATTTCTCCTCTTATTTCTTTCAAGGCTAGAGCGACAGAGGAGGTAGCAGTTCATCTTCACTTCACCGGCATAACACAAACACAAAAAGTAAAAAACGGTTTTGTGCGGCAGGGCACCTTAAAACAAAATGGTAGTCTACCTTAAGTAAATATCACTGATCATAAATATCTTACACTACCAACCTTGATATCACATCATACATCGTGAAGATTTGACCTTGAAATGTTCAGGTCAATGATAATATGAGCACTTTAAAATGTGTACCTCAAAATGTATCATTTACATTCCCTGTCTGTGTGGAAATGGTTACCATTTTTCTGTATATATGTCCTTTTCTCATTTCCTTTCAGCGGTTTAGGAGGCAAGCGACAGGAGTAAGATGCACATCCACCCGAAATGATCCAGATGTTTTGTTTTTTTAAACCCTTCTTAACTGTATAGATGAACTGGGAAAAGGAGGCACGAGGTGACAGGCACATATCGCCTTTCGGTCTCTCGGTGGGCAACTGCACATCTCTGTCGGATTGAGGAGCTTGTACTTCTTACTTCTTCCTCATTATCACTCTTGCGGCAATGGAATCTTTCCCCTCCTGTTCAGACACATCCACCAGCTCATAACTCACTCTTCTGACACTTTGACACCCCATGAGTGTGTGTGCCAAATGTCTCTGCTGTGTTTCGCGTGATTTGGTGGGCCATCTCTCGCTGTGTCTAATCTTGCAGGTGGGCAATTCTGAATTTGTGTGAATGTCTGTGCATTAAGCTCCCCTCTCACCCACAAACACACACACACCAACACCACAAAGGCCTTTCTGTTCCCAAAATGTATCACAGTCCTCCCTTCCGAGGACTGACGGACAGGTGTGAAAGGCTGGTGGCAGCGTGCGGCATAGGGGATAATGTAACAGCCAGGAATGTGATCCACATCACGCAACTGATTTAGGAGAGGGGTGAGAGGTCACACCCTGCACTGCAACAAAAGAAAGAAATCTATCCCCGTGACATCAGACCCCTACTTAGTGCTTTTCAACCATTGCCATTGGTCTGTCAACTTCCCAGACGAGTAATGGTGCTTTTAGCTTCACCCGTGATTATGTAGGCTGAGATATAATTTAGAGATTAAAAGCACAGAACTAAAAAAGTTTGTCAACCAGCCAAAGAATTGAAAATATAATAAATACTCAGCTTTCCCCAATTAGAATGACACATGTCATGATCATCGATTAGCGTAGATGATTTAGTTCAATTTGTCTATTGAGAGGCTATCCATATCTGACATTTCACCTCTACGTTACTCCAATACAATGCTCACACCGTTGAAAAATGTAATCAAAAATACTTCAACAGCACTTTCCATTGCCCTTGCTACTCTGGAACACCTCCAACCTCACTTATAAACATTTTTGATCGTGTATTACAACTTTCTGTGACATTATTTGATCTATGTCTTTGGTAAGAAAGAGGAGTTCCACACTGACAGCTCTGTGGAATATCCAGAGTAACCAATCACCCAACTTCCTCCCGAAAAGTTAGTCAATGCAAAAGTGCAAACCGCTCTATCACATTTTAAAGCAGGGGCTCTACACCACTGCTCCTCAGATAATCTGCTCCTATGCGATCTATGGGGAAATGAATATATTTATTAAAACATGAGATTAGTGTCCTTAGTTTCAGTCTCCTCATACAGCAGGTGTTCTTTTTTTATATCATGGTCCCTTTTTTAAATTGATGAAAGCTGGGCATGCTTTAATTGTCTATCATGGAAGAGGCTGCAATGCTACCCATGGCACTGTGTACATTAACGGTCGTGAACTGTTTTTTGGTGTTGTCCATGTTGCACATGAAACCTCCTCACGTGTTTGACTTCATCAGAGTTAATTGGAACATTTTGCTGGCCTGATATGGTGTTCGCGTTCCGCAACCAGCTAGCTAGCTAGCCATACGTTAGCTGGTTGACTTGAGGAATATTGAATTTTCAAGGCACATCTGGTACCCGCTGTAGATGCGATGAATGCGCGCTATTACAGAAGGGCGCGTTCACCCCGCAGCAAACTCGCCGTATGACTCGCATCAAAAAGGTTAAAAATCTACAACTGGGCTTATCTTAGCGGCGCGCCATCGGAACCTAGAGACATGGCTTAGACACGCATCATACCACACTCACCTTTTTGTCCGATGTGGTCACTTCTGTTAAAATGCACATTCCTTCTTCAAAATGGCAGCCAAATCCATTGGGTTACATCACGGATGCTATATGCAGCTTTACAGTCTATGGTTTGCTGTTTGGTGCTGACAAGCATGCCTATTGTTAACATGAACATATTGATACACCAACACACACACACACCCACCACACAACACACACACTTGAACCAGTACATAGCAATGACCGAGTCCTGCCTGATGAATATCCCTGACCTGCTAGCCTCCTGTTTGACTGACAGCCCAAAGGGCAGCATATTGTACGCTTATTAAGCTGAGCATGCTCTTTATCCACTGGTGTTGTTAAGGGACTGTAAAGTGTTTCCATGCGCTACGCCCACCACTCTTGGTGCATCCTGATTGCAATAACTGCTATAAACCACAGATCGCCTAGAAATAGTAAAAGATTCACAACGTCAGAAAAGTGACAAAGAAGTTAGCACGTTTTGCTATGTTGAAATGCTTTATGTGTTCTCAGTTCCACCTACCTCCTTTAGATGGTGCTTCTTATTATTGCACCTTATTTTTTCATCATTTTATATATTGGCACATACAAAAAATGTTTTTAAGCTTTTGGGTTTACTTCAGTGATATGCAGCCCACTGAACATGCGCAAGTAGGGTTCTTTCTGCCAGCCCCGCCCCGTGTCAGTATGGATGGATAGGTGTATATGTGTGTATATCTATATAACAGAATACATATATATTCTATAATGCACACTATGATTGCCACATCCATGCTGGTACCTACGTTATTGTTTATGTGTGCACTGTGGTTTTCTGTCTTGTTAAAAGAAACAAAATGTAAGGGTAAAAACTGTCGAGTGTTTAAAATATAACTGGGCTAACAATATGTGTTGACATTATAATACTGTATATTAAAACTTACAGATTCTTTAATCACAGGTGTTGTTTAGGAGAGGGGAAAGTGTTGCCATGGTGCTATTGGCACTACTCTTGGTTGCTTCTATTTGCGCTAACTACGATAGAAACAGCTCCTTGAATTAGCACTGAACAACAAACCAGAAAGAGTGACAGAAGAAGTTAGCATATTTTGGTCTTTGGCTGCTATTGTCTCGGTCTCAGAAAGCACCAACTAAAGGAGGTAGTGTGAGAACTAATTATCTGCAGCTCATTTAATTATTATTTCACATCTTTGGTTGGTTTGAAATATGTCTTAGAAACGTCAGAAATAGCAGATAGCTAACTTAGCTTTAATTTCATTTTCAAGCATCTATTTCTGCCCCTTAGCATATGAGAATAGACAGCTAGACAATGTGTGTTGGGGTCGGACCTTGTGTTGGACGAAGCGAATCTGTTTCTACCCATACCCTGGTTGCATGTGAAAAAAGGATTTGAGTACACTAAACAGCTAATTACCACTAGAAGATATAAAGTCTCTGCAGTTTAGGCATTAGTAAACACTCGCATTAGACTATATATGGTGAAGTACACACCACAGTTCTCTTAATTAGTGTCAAGAGGTGCTTGGTGGCACAGTGACTGAAGTTGGAGTTACCTATGGCCCCTCATCTTCACGAGTTCTCTCTGTTTAAGTGAATAGAAGGTCGATTGTGCCAGTGACACGCTATCTCTAGAAATAGTACAATTAGAATAAATTACCATAAACACAAACATTTCAACTGTTTTGCTTCACTCTATTGCCACTGGGCAATTTAAAACTAAAACGTTGTCAAAAAGCAGGAAGAAGAACAATGCTGCTGGTTTATTTTTTTGTTTATTGAATGGTAATAGAGCATGTTACAGTGTGCTGGTGCTTCACTACAAGCAAGAATGGTTTAGGTATCATGTTTTTAATTTTTTTTTATAGTTGGTGCTGAAACAATACTTTTAAAATGGCACAGCCAAAGATATTAAAGAAAGCTTTTTTTGTTGAGGCTTTTTTGTTACAACCAAAATCATAGTTTACATTTTTGAACGCATACTAACAATATACTAAAATTGAATGAATACAAACACTTACATTTCCACAGTTACCCAATAGCAATAATTACCTTTAATACAGTTACAGTAATCCCAGCTAAATAACTTTTGCATTGTTTTGAACTACTTCTAATCTACAGCAACAATCCAGCTTCAAACGTAAGCAATTCTTTTGAGAAATATCAGCATGTATGCTTTTTCCTGCAAGATCCGACTTATGCATGGGAGAATAACCTCACAGATGGTATCCAGACAACTGGGGCTTTAACCTCTCTGAGCTTGATGTGCAATGCTCATGGTCTGTTCACTGTAACTTGAGGTCATTAGTAATGTGACTTGCTCCAATAATAAAGTTTGTCATTCCAAAAAGCTTAGATTTTTTCTACAATGTTTAACAACTCCATGCAAGTAATTAGTGAAGTTGCAATTAGTTGCAACTTCATTACACAATTACAGTGGAGTGTATAGCCAGGATGTCGGTTCCAAAGTGAAGAAGAGATGAAGCAGCTGCAGAAGTTTGCTGAAGTTGGGGAAAGTTGCAGATACAGCACGTATAATAGTACATTGATTTACCTCTCTTTCCCAATATTCTTTTAGTCAGTTGCTTTGAAGACATTATTGTTATGGTTTTTGGAATTGAGACACAAACATCATTGATGGACAAATTTGGATACACAAAATGGGGAAGTAAATTGGTTGCACTATAGAGAGGCAGAGTTCCCTCCCCCTCCAGTGCCCCCAATGGGACCTTGTTATCCTTAAGGAACACCAAAGCACTTTTCCTGTTCGTCCCCCTACAGGTTGGGAGCGGAATTGTCCATTTCCGCTGTCTCATTCAAACTACAGATCTGCTACCTGTGTAGTGTGGTATAGAGAGCCGCAACGCAAATGCAGAAGTGCCATTCCCCTACGAGTTGATGACCTGAAACGATTTGTGAAACTTAATTTGAAGGTGCAAAACTCTTTGGTGTGCTTTGAAAAATATTTAGGTAGTCAATGGCTAGAGGCATATCATTTTTATCCTTCAATTGAGCCATGAATTACACATATAACGTTGGCCATTTTATTGTGCAGTCAAGAAAGCTTGTTGTAGACTTTTCGTAGTACAACTTAGTTTGTGTGAAACCCTCAGTGAACTACATCTCTTTTCCCTCGCACACACACGTCCCTTTGCTAATTGCTAGCTAGCTAGATGACTAGATTGCTAGCTGCAGTAACTTGCTATGTTCTACGCACAAGTGTAACTTATTTCCACTGACTTTCTTTATTTTTTGACTTTTGACTTTTTCTTTTGTGTAAATCTTGAATTGTTGTTAGATGCTAAATGTAGCAGAGCACAGAAGAAGGTCATGAAGTCAGTTAAACAACGGCTGATGTCAGTAACACACAACATCCTTCTAAAGTTAAGCCAACATTAGCCACCGTTGCGCTAAGTGTTCATACCAGCCCAATAAGTCTCAGCAGCTAAATCCCTGATGCATGTGAAACAAGAGGGAACATTTTAATTCGTATGAAATTTCATTTTTATGTGAGGCAGAAAAGTGTAACATTTTTGATTTTAATAGGAGCTAAAATGACCAAACTGTTATGGAGAACAAACTCCCCAAATTAAAAAACCTATGATCAAATTATCACATTTCTCATCTGCCAAATGTTTTCACAACAGAACAGCTTTGTCCAAGATCTTAAAAAAGAACAAAGTATGCAAGCCCTAAATTAGCTTGGACAACTTCGCTATCTCTAATTGCTAAGGGCATAAATTTTGAGACCTAGAAAACAAGTTCAGGGCCATCCACACTTGGGAAATCTTGCACCACGTGAATGGGAATTAAGCATAAGCCAGGAGTCAAAGTGAATTGTACTGCAGGGGAATGTCAGGTTCCAAACTACCTCTGGCCCTGTTTAGCATGAAATTGACTCTCTCTTCACAGACAGAACAGATTGTCTTCAGTTTGGACGTGTACATTACGCAATTCTATCCTGTTGTCACTTAAAAACTCTAACATTGATTATTCTGTGAAAATAAACCATCACGCAAGTCTCCTGCTTGTTGCTCGATGAGTATCCTCAGTCTGCCCTCTTCTTCTTTGACATTTCTACATACCACTGACAAGCTCCTCCTCAGCGTGCTGGTAAATGTCATGAAATAAAACAAAAATGTGTGTAGAATTACAGCTCAAACATTACCATTTTCAAATCAAATCAAGAGGGAAAGAATGCAATTGGGCGCACGGAAGACCGCAATTATCAAAGGTGCCTGTTTTAGTTTAACGTTTGTGCATTTAGTTTACAATTTTTATTCATCTATCATTATATTTACTGTTTTTTTTTTCCTCATAACTAAATGCTGGAATAACCGATCCACCAGTTGAAGACATAAATTCACAGATTGCTTTGTCACAACTTTCCGTTGCAGTAGTTTTACTTTGCTTAACTGACGAGAAAGAGCACTATTATATGCTTGATGAACTAGCTCCAACTTTCAATTTCCGACGAGTACGGATAAATTGTTTTTCATTATTTAATTTATTATACTTTAGCTTTTGTGATAGATGTTCTGTGTTGTTCAATGTTTCCCATGCTTGCTGCAGTTCTAGTCTATGTTTACTGATCCTTACATAGGTATATGAGCGTTTGATTTGTCCCATGTTATAGCCTCCATGAATGTTACACGCAAACTACTAAACAGTTGTTGAACTTTTTGTGTTATGTTTTTTAATCCGAAATAACATCAATCCGTAATCACAATTATCTGGCAGAAAAATTACAAATACACTCCCCCCCCCCCCCGCTCGGTCAGCCCTAGAATTTACTGAAAAGCGTAGACGTCTTGTGATTTTTTACAAGTGGCTACAAACACATCTGGGAACATGGCTCCTTGTTGACTTGCTGACAGCGCAGTGGACAGCTCCTCGGCTACATACCGAAGATTGGCACAGACATCAAAGTGGCAGGTGGAGAGTTAGTTACAAGGGGCGCGAGCGGTGAAGGAATCACATCACCGGATGAAATGCAAGCGTCACAACCACAGACACACACACACACCAACAAACAGACCACCGCTTCACAAGAGGCCCCATATCTCTCCCAAGATTGTTATCAAAAAACCTTCCAAAGTGTCTTGTTTTATCCTTTTGGTCTACAACTGTCTGTGTAGTTCAAGTTGTGGGGATGTTGTGCTTCCTGTCGACGCTGTCGTGTGTGTGTGTGTGTGCGTTGTGTTTGTATAGGAGTTATGTGCGTTGTCACTCGGCCGTGTGTGTTGAAATGTAGTAAGTACATTTACTCAGTACTGCACGTGAATTACAAATTTGAGCACTTGTCTAAACTTTAAGTCTTTTGTTTCTTGCCACTTTCTACGTCTACCCCTCACTACATTTTAGAGAGATATTCCTCTTACTCCCAGGAGCACTTTACCAATATGATTTTTGCGCAAAAAACACCATCCAATGCATCCATCTTTGTCTGTTTTACCCTGGTCATCGATTTGGGGGAAGCAACCTCAGCACGGGTAACACTTACCGGCCACATTAAACCAGCTACGACTTGGGGATCCCGATGCGTTACCATTCGTGGAGATATTACCCTCCACCTAGTCCTGGGTCCTTTTCCCTGGGCCCCCCCCCCCTCCCAGCTCACACAACACACAGCACATATAGTTATATAATATAAATAAGTCCAGCTGAATTAAAGCCTAAAAATCTGAATACTTCTCTACCGCTGCTGTGTTGCCGATTAGTTTGTCTGGTGGAACAACAGAACTAAAAGCAAAACAGCTGAGCTTGCAGCGTGTGTTCCTTTCTAGAATATCCCGAAGGCCCTGTTCTCCTCCTGTCTGGTGATCTGTTAATACCTCCTGCTCGTCTTTTTTCCTCATCTCTGATGCTTTTTCCTTCTCGCTCCGCTCGTTTTTAAGGCTGACTCTAACCGCTCAGAACCTTTTGAGCCGACAAACGCACCACCATCCACAGAATCTTATAAGTCTTAGAGAGCTGTGTTGGTACCAGATTTCTCCTGTGGCCTTGTCGGAGATCTCTCACTTTACACACATTCTCACCCCGGGGTCTAAAGTCTTGTCAGTGCCTTTTGTATATGATCTGACACAAAAATCTCCTTTACATCAGGACTTGCACACTTTTTTAATACCTTGGGTCGGTTGCGATTTGGCGTCATTAAAAATTTTTAACTTACTGTGGCACGCAGAAGAGGCTAGGTTAGGATGTCCTCATATACCACACGTTCCTTTCTTTGCCGGTGCTCTTTTCGAGCGGATTTCTGATACCTTGTTCTTCTTTGTGTTGGGATTCTAACTCCAGTTATTTCTGAGAACTATGGTTAACTGATCTTTGAGATCTCTGCCCGGGTAAATCCGACAGCAGCGAGACTGTGAAACACATTTGAACTACACACTTTTCCACCAAAGAGTTGCTTCCCGGGGCTAGTTGCAGAGTCCAGGTCTCTGTCTGCCGTTAGCGCACCCATGAGAATTATGAGTTGGGTGTAAAGAAACGCCAATACCCGTACGGTTTTTCCTCCTATCCCGGATTCTGTGTGGATTGCCACCACCCTCCTCCTCTCAGCGCTGTGAAGGATAGGTCCTGGCAATGCTGAGACTAGGTTTAGTAAAGTATCGTTGGTGGGGTTACAAATTCCTGTTACCAGTGTATAGTTGGTTTAGAAAAATCGCCACTGTGCATCACATGTGCATCACATTCCCCAACCTGCACCGTCAGACAACCGCCCACCAACAGCCTGGTCTGTCTGAGGTTCTCTTAGAAGTGGAGTTTTTTTTTCCTGCGCCCCCACGCATGTGTCGCAGCACTGTCGCACTGTCTGCACCAGCTTGCTCTTGGGGGAAATTTATTAGAATTGTTGC
>NC_045750.1:21104859-21113041 GCF_008692095.1 Etheostoma spectabile | reverse complement strand
TATAACTTTGCTTCATTTTGACTTCTACTCTAGCGGCCTGCCAGAAAAACTTCCCTGCACTGACTGTTGCAGAAGCGGAGGATTTGATTGGGCAAGTTCTGAAGTTTGCCCCACACACTGCGTAAATTGCGTTCTACTGCATTACGTGGTGTCATAAGAAAAGTCATCAAAAAAATTGTTAATTGTTCATTTCTGAGTATTACATGTCTACTTTTGTTTATTTCTTTATAGGCCAGCTGAGAAGGACTGAGCCATGGAGCCCCTTTTTAACTTTTTATTAATATTGTTTTAGTGACTTATTTTGCACACCACTTTACAAACCACATCTTTATGCCATCTTGCACTACATTTACACTACATCCTTACTTTGTTGTATTTTTTTTCAGTTGTTTGAATATTAAAGTTTTGAAATGCCATCAAGTTTGCCTGTTCATTCCTTCCTACTAATTAAATTTTTTGTATGTACGTGTGTATTTACAGTACATACATACACACATAGGTATGGGTGTTGTTTAAGGTTAGGGAATAAGCTTTTCTAACGTTTCTGGAACGTTCCCTGAAGGGTTTGTTTTGGTTGTAGTTTGTGTGTCTCTGGTTAATTGGAAGGTTTTCTTAACGTTCTGGTTACAGCGAACGTTCCCCTAACGTTAAGAGACCGTTGCATAACGTTCGCTGAGGGTTGCAACGCTAAGGGAACGTTCCCCTAACGTTCTCTAAAGGTTGCAACGTTAAGGGAACGTTCTCCTAACGTTCTCTAAAGGTTGTAACTTTTAGAGAACGTTAGGAGAACGTTCCGAGAACGTTCGCTGTAACCAAAAACGAACGTTCCCGGAACGTTAAGAAAACCTTCCAATTAACCAGCAGACAACCAAACTACAACCAAAACAAACCTTCAGGGAACGTTCCCACAACCAAAATTGAACGCAGAACGTTCTGGGAACCAAAAATTGTTAGCTGGGTAATGAGCTTAGCCAACATGACATCACACTGACCAGCTTTTGTAATTGGCCGGATTTCTCCTCTTATTTCTTTTCAGAGGCTAGAGCTGACAGAGGAGGTAGCAGTTCATCTTCACATTCACGGCATAACACAAACACAAAAAAGTAAAAACGGTTTTGTGCGGCAGGGCACCTTTAAAACAAAATGGTAAGTCTACCTTAAAGTAAATATCACTGATCATAAGAATATCATTACACTACCCAACCTGATATCACATCATACATCGTGAAGATTTGACCTGGAAATGTTCAGGTCAAATGATAATATGAGCACTTTAAAATGTGTACATCAAAATGTATCATTTACATTCCCCTGATCTGTGTTGGAAATGGTTACCATTTTTCTGTATATATGTCCTTTTCTCATTTCCTTTCAGGCGGTTTAGGAGGCAGAGAGCAGGAGTAAGATGCACATCCACACCGAAATGATCCAGATTTGTTTTTTTACCCTTCTGTAACTGTATATGCATGAACTGGGAAAAGGAGGGCACTGAGGTGACGGCACATATCGCCTTTCTGGTCTCTCCGGTGGGCAACTGCAGCATCTCTGTCGGAGTGAGGAGCTTGTACTTCTTACTTCTTCCTCATTTATCACTCCTTGCGGCAATGGAATCTTTCCCCTCCGTGTTCAGACACATCCACCAGCTCCATAACTCACTCTTCTGACACTTTGACAGCCCCATGAGTGTGTGTGCAAATGTGTCTTGCTGTGTTTCTGCGTGAATTTGTGTGGGCCATCTCTCAGCTGTGTCTAAGTCTTGGCATGTGGGCAATTCTGAATTTGTGTGAATGTCTGTGCATTAAGCTCCCCTCTCACCACAAACACACACACACACACACACAAAGGCCTTTCTGTTCCCAAAATGTATCACAGTCTCCCTTCCGAGGACATGACGGGACAGGTGTGAAAGGCTGGTGGCAGCGTCTGGCATAGGGGGATAATGTAAACAGCCAGGAATGTGATCCACATCACAGCAACTGATTTAGGAGAGGGGTGAGAGGTCACACCCTGCACTGCAACAAAAGAAATGAAACATTATCCCCGTGACAATCAGACCCCTACTTAAGTTGCTTTTCAACCAATTGCCATTGTCTGTCAACTTCCCAGACGAGTAATGGGTGCTTTTAGCTTCACCCGTGATTTATGTAGGCTGAGTATATTATTTAGAGATTAGAAAGCACAGAACATAAAAAGTTGTGTCAAACACAGCCAAAGAAATTGACAATATAATAAAATATCAGCTTTCCCAAATTAAGATGAACACATGTCATGAATCATCGATTAGCGTAGATGAGTTTAGTTCAATTTGTCTATTGATGAGCTATCCATATCTGACATTTCAGCCTCTACTCCAATACAATGCTCACAACGTTGAAAAAATGTAATCAAAAATACTTCAACAGCAACTTTCCATTGCCCTTGCTACTCTGGAACACCTCCAGACCTCACTTATAAACATTTTTGATCGGTATTACAATACTTTCTGTGACATTATTTGATCTATGTCTTTGGTAGAAAGGATTTCCACACTGACAAGTCTGTGGAATATCCAGAGTAACCAATCACCAACTTCCCTACCTGAAAAGTGAAGTCAATGCAAAAGTGCAAACCTGCTTCTATCACATTTTAAGCAGGGGCTCTACACCACGGCCTCCCATAAGTAATCTGCTCCTATGGCAGTCTATTGGGAAATGAATATGATTTATTAAACATGAGATTAGTGTCCTTAGTTTCAAGTCTTCCTCAATACAGCAAGGTGTTCATTTTTTATATCATGGTCGCATTTATTTTAAAATTGATGATAAAGCTGGGCATGCTTTATTGTCTATCATGGAAGAGGCTTAGCAATGCTAACCATGGCACTGTGTACATTAACATGGTCGTGAACTTGTTTTTGGTTGTTGTCCATGTTGTCACATGAAACCTTCTCACTGTGTGTTTTGACTTCATCAGAGTTAATTGGAACATTTTGCTGGCCGTGATATGGCTTGTTCAGCGTTCCGCCAACCAAGCTAGCTAGCTAGCACTAGCGTTAGCTGGTTACTTGAGGGAAATATGACGATTTTCAAGCACATCTGTGTACCGCTGTAGATGCAGATGAATGCCGCTATTACAGAAGGACCGAGTTCACCCGCCAGCAAAACTCCGCCGTATGACTCGCATCAAAAAGGTTAAAAAATCTACAACTAGGGCTTATCTTAGCGCAGCGCCATCGGAACCATAGAGACAATGGCTTAGACACGTCATCATCCACAGCTCTACCATTTTGTCCGAATGTGGTCACTTCTGGTTAAAATGCAAAGTCCCTTCTTCAAAATGGCAGTCCAAATACCAGTGGGTTACATCACGGATGCTATATGCAGCTTTACAGTCTATGGTTTGCTGTTTGGTGCTGGACAGCATGCTCTATTGTTAACATGAACATATTGATACACACACACACACACACACACACACACACACACACACAGTTGAACCAGTACAATAGCAATGACCAGAGATCCTGCCTTGATGAATATCCCTGACCTGCTAGCTCATCTGTTTGGACTGACAGCCCAAAAGGGCAGCAGGATTAGTCGCTTATTAAGCAGGGGAGCATGCTCTTTAATCACTGGTGTTGTTAAGGAGACGGTAAAGTGTTTCCATGCGCTACTGCCACCACTTCTTGGTGCATCCTGATTGCAATAACTGCTATAAACACAGATCTCCTAGAAATAGTAAAAGATTTCACAAACGTCAGTAAAAGTGACAGAAGAAGTTAGCACGTTTTGATATGTTGAAATGCTTTATGTGTTCTCAGTTCTCACCTACCTCCTTTAGATGGTGCTTCCTTATTATTTGCACCTTATTTTTTTCATCATTTTATATATTGGCACATACAAAAAATGTTTTTAAGCTTTTGGGTTTACTTCAGTGATATGCAGCCCACTGAACATGCGCAGTAGGGTTTCTTCTGCCAGCCCCGCCCAGTGTCAGTATGGATGGATAGGTGTATATGTGTGATATATCTATATATACAGAATACATATATATGCATATATGCACACTATGATTGCCACATCCATGCTGGTACCTACTTTATTGTTTATGTGTGCACTGTGTTTTCTGTCTTGTTAAAAGAAAACAAAATGTAAAGGGTTAAAAACTGTCGAGATGTTTAAAATATGAACTGGGCTAACAATATGTGTTGACATTATAAAGTACTGTATATTAAAAAACTTACAGATTCTTTAATCACAGGTGTTGTTTAGGAGAGGGGAAAGTGTTGCCATGTGCTATTGGCACTACCTCTTGGTGCTTCTATTTGCGCTAACTACGATAGAAACAGCTCCTTGAATTAGCACTGAACTAAACAAACGTCAGAAAGAGTGACAGAAGAAGTTAGCATATTTTGGTCTTTGGCTGCTATATGTCTCGGTCTCAGAAAGCACCAACTAAAGGAGGTAGGTGAGAACTAATTATCTGCAGCTCATTTTAATTATTATTTCACATCTTTGAGTTGGTTTGAAAATATGTCTTAGGAAAGGTCAGAAATAGCAGATAGCTAACTTATAGCTTGTTAATTCATTTTCAAGCATCATATTTCTGCCCCTTAGCATATAGAATAGACAGCTAGACAATGTGTTGTTGGGGTCGGACCTTGTGTTGGGACGAAGCGAATCTGTTTCTACCACATACCCTGGTTGCATGTGAAAAAAGGATTTGAGTACACTAAACAGCTAATTACCACTAAGAAGATAATAAAGTCTCTGGCAGTTTAGGCATTAGTAAAACACTGCATTAGACTATATATGGTGAAGTACACACCACAGTTTCTTAATTAGGTGTCAAGAGGATTGCTTGGTTGGCACAGTGACTGAAGTTGGAGTTACCTATGGCCCCTCATCTTCACAGAGTTCTCTCTGTTTAAGTGAATATAAGGGTCGATTGTGCCAGTGACACGCTATCTCTAGAAATAGTACAATTAGAATAAATTACCATAAACACAACAACATTCAACTGTTTTGCTTCACTCTATTGCCACTATGGCAATTTAAAACTAAAACGTTGTCAAAAAGCAGGAAGAAGAACAATGCTGCGGGTT
Source organism: Etheostoma spectabile (assembly GCF_008692095.1). Taxonomy (NCBI): domain Eukaryota; kingdom Metazoa; phylum Chordata; class Actinopteri; order Perciformes; family Percidae; genus Etheostoma; species Etheostoma spectabile. Next base: position 21,107,958 of record NC_045750.1, on the reverse strand, counting down.
ATTGTTTTGTTTATTAATGGTAATAGAGCATGTTAACAGTGTGCTGGTGCTTCACTACAAGCAAGAATAGGTTTAGGTATCATGTTTTTAATTTTTTTTTTATATTGGTGCTGAAACAATACTTTTAAAATGGCACAGCCAAAGATATTAAAGAAAGGCTTTTTTTGTTGAGGCTTTTTTGTTACAATACCAAAAATACATAGTTTACATTTTTGAACGCATACTAAAATATATAACTAAAATATGAATGAATACAAAACACTTACATTTCCACAGTTACCCAATAGCAATAATTTACACTTAATACAGTTACAGTAATCCCAGCTAAATAACTTTTGCATTGTTTTGAACTACTTCTAATCTACAGCAACAAATCCAGCTTCAAACGTAAGCAATTCTTTTGCAGAAATATCAGCATGTATGCTTTTTCCTGCAAGATCCGACTTATTGCATGGGAGAATAACCTCACAGATGGTATCCATGACAACTTGGGGCTTTAACCTCTCTGAGCTTGATTGCAATGGCTCATGGTCTGTTCACTGTATACTTGAGGTCATTACTAATGTGACTGCTCCAATAATAAGTTTGTCATTCCACAAAGCTGAGATATTTTTCTACAATGTTTAACATACTCCATGCAAGTAATTAGTGAGAGTTGCAATTAGTTGCAACTTCATTTACACTAATTACAGTGGAGTGTATAGCAGGATGTTCGGTCCAAAGTGAAGAAGAGATGAAGCAGCTGCAGAAGTTTGCTGAAGTTGGGGAAAGTTGCAGATACAGCACGGTATAATAGTACATTGAATTTACCTCTCTTTCCCAATATTCTTTTAGTCAGTTGCTTTGAAGACATTATTGTTATGGGATTTTTAGAATTGAGACACAAACATCATTGATGGACAGAATTTGGATACACAAAATGGTGGAAGATAAATTGGTTGCACTATAGAGAGGCAGAGTCCCTCCCCCTCCAGTGCCCCCAATGGGACCTTGTTCCTTAAAGGAACACCAAAGCACTTTTCCTGTTCGGTCCCCCTACAGGTTGGGAGCGGAATTGTCCATTTCCGCTGTCTCATTCAAACTACAGATCTGCTACCTGTGTAGTGTGGTATAGAGAGCCGCAACGCAAATGCAGAAGTGCCATTCACCCTACGAGTTGATGAACCACTGAAACGATTTTGGAAACATTATTTGAAGGTGCAAAAGACTCTTTGGTGTTGCTTTGAGAAAATATTTAGGGTAGTCAATGGCGAGAGGCATATCATTTTTTGATCCTGTTTCAATTGAGCCATGAATTACACATATAACGTTGGCCAATTTAATTGTGCAAGTCAAGAAAGCTTGTTGTAGACTTTTCGTAGTACAACTTAGTTTTGTGTGAAACCACTCAGTGAACTACATCTCTTTTCCCTCGCACAACACACGTCACTTTGCTAATTGCTAGCTAGCTAGATAGCTAGATTGCTAGCTAGCAAGGTAACTTTGCTATGTTCTACGCACAAGTGTAACTTATTCCACCTGACTTTACTTTTATTTTGACTTTTGACTTTTTCTTTTGTGATAAATCATTGAATTGTTGTTAGATGCTAAAATGTAGCAGGAGCACACGAAGAAGGTCATGAAGTCAGTAAACTAACTGGCTGATGTCAGTAACACAACAACATCCTTCTAAAGTTAGCCAACATTAGCCACCGTGCGCTAGTGTTCATACCAGACCAAGTAAGTCTCTAGCAGCTAAATCCCTGAATGCATTGAACAAAGAAGGGGAACATTTTATTGCGTATGAAATTCAATTTTTATGTGTAGGCAGAAAAGTGTAACATTTTTGAGTTTATAGGGAAGCTAATGAACCAAACTGTTACATGGAGAACAAACTCCCACAAATTAAAAAACCTATGAGTCATAAATATCACATTTCTCATCTGCCAAATGTTTCACAACAGGACAAGCTTTGTCCAAGATCTTAAAAAAGAAGACAAAAGTATGCAAGCCTAAAATTAGCTTGACAACTTGATGACTCTCTAATTGCTAAGGGCATGAGAATTTTGAGACCTGAAGAAACAAGTTCAAGGGCCAGCAACAATTGGGAAATCTTGCACCACAGTGAAGGGAAGTTAAAGCATAAGCCAGGGAGTCAAAGTGAATTGTGACTGGCAGGGGAATGTCAGGTTCCAACACGCCTCTGGCACTGTGTACAGTGAAATTGAATCATCTCTTGTCACAGACGAGAACAGATTGTCTTCAGTTTGGACGTGTACATTACTGCAATTCTATCCTGTTGGCACTTTAAAACTCTAAACATTGAGTTATTCTGTGAAAATAAAACCTCAGCGCAAGTCTCTGCTTGTTGCTCGATGAGTATCTCAGTCTGCCTTCTTCTTTGACATTTCATACAAATCCACTGACAAGCTCCTCCTCAAGCGTGCTGGTAAAAATGTCATGAAATAAAAACAAAAATGTGTAGAATTTACCAGGGCTCAACAATTAACCATTTTCAAATCAAAATCAAGATGTGAAAGAATGCAATTGGCGAATCGTGAAGACCGCAATTAATCAAAGGTGCACTGTTTAGTTGAACGTTTTGTGCATTTAGTTTAACAATTTTTATTCATCTATTCATTATATTTACTGTTTTTTTTTCTCATAAGCTAAATGCTGGAATAACGTCACAAGATTGAAGACAATAATATCACAGATTGCTTGTCAAACTTTCCGATTGTCAGTAGTTTTACTTTGCTTAACATGATCGTAGAAAGAGCAATATGTATATGCTGCTATTGAACTGAGGCATATCAGACATTTCAATTTACAGACGAGTACGGATATAATTGTTTTTCATTATTATGTTATTATAACTTTAGCTTTTGTGATAGATGTTCTGTGTTTGTTCAATGTTCCATGCTTGCTGGCAGTTCATATCTATGTTCTGATCCTTACATAGGTATATAGAGCAGTTTTGATTGTGTCCCATGTTATAATGCTCCATGACATGTTACACAGCAAATACTAAACATTTGTTGAACTTTTTTGTTATTTTTTTTAATCGCAAATCAAATCGTAATCACATTATCTGGCAGAAAAATTACAAATTACATCTCC
>NC_045750.1:21104419-21104849 GCF_008692095.1 Etheostoma spectabile | reverse complement strand
CCCCGAATCGTTCAGCCCTAGAATTTACTGAAAGCGTAGACGTCTTGTGATTTTTTACAGGTGGCTACCAAACACATCTGGGAACATGGGCTCCTGTGTACTTTGCTGACAGCGCAGTGACAGCTCCTCGGCTACATACCGACAGAGGGACAGACATCAAAGTGCAGGTGGAGAGTTAGTTACATAGGGGCCGAGCAGGGTGAAGGAATCACATCACCTGAGATGAAAGGCAAGGCGTCACACACACAGACACACACACACACCCAAAACAAGACCACCGCTTCACAGAGGCCCCAATATCTCTCCCAAGATTGTTACAAGAAAACCTTCAAAAGGTCTTGTTTTATCTTTTGTCTACAACGTGTCTGGTAGTTCAAGTGTGGAGGGATGTGTGCTTCCTGCGAGCTGCGTGTGTGTGTGTGTGTGTGCG
>NC_045750.1:21094133-21104409 GCF_008692095.1 Etheostoma spectabile | reverse complement strand
TAGGATTATGTGCGTGTACTCGGGCCTGTGTGTTGAAATGTTAGTAAGTACATTTACTCAAGTACTGCACTTGAGTACAAATTTGAGGCACTTGTACTAAACTTTAGTCTTTTGTTTTCTTGCCACTTTCTACTTCTACCTCACTACATTTTAGAGAGAAATATTGTACTCTTTACTCCACAACACTTTACAAATTAAGATTTGTGCACAAAAAACACCATCCATTCATCCATCTTTGTCTGTTTACCTGGTATCGATTTGCGGGGGAAGCAACTCCAGCAGGGGACCCCTTACCCGAGCCACATTAACCAGCTACGACTGGGGGATCCCGAGGCGTTACCAGTTCAGGTTGGAGATATAATCCCTCCACCTAGTCCTGGGTCTTTTCCCTGAGGCCTCCTCCCAGCTCAACACAACACAAAGCACATATAGTTTATAAAATATAAATAAAAGTCCAGCTGAAATTAAAGGCCTAAAAAATCTGAATACTTCTCCTACCGCTGCTGTGTTGCATGTGAGTTTGTGCTGGTGGAACAACAGAGACAAAAAGCAAAAAAAGCTGAGCTTGCAGCGTGTGTTCCTTCTGAATAATCCGCGAAGGCCCTTTCTCGCTGTCTGTGAATATGTTGATACCTCTTGCTCTCTTTTTCCTCATCTCTGAGGCTTTCCTGTCTCGCTCCCTCTGTTTAAGGTGACTCTACAGCTCAGAAGCCTTTGAGGCCAGACAAAAGCAACCATCACACAGATAGGATAAGCTTAGAGCTGTGTGTAACCAGATTTCATCCTGTGGCATTGTCGGAGATGCTCTACTTTACACACATTCTCACTCCCAGGGTGTCGAAAAGCTTGGTCAGGTGCCTTTTGTCATATGTTACTGACACAAAAAGTCTCCTTTGACATCAGGACTTGCAACTTTTTAATACTCTGGGTCGGTGCGATTTGGCGTCATTTAAAAATGTGTTTAACTTACATGTGGCACAAGAAGGGAGGCTAGGTTTAGGATAGTCTATATACACAACGTTCCTTTTCCGGGATAACTCTGGTGCCGGTGCTCTTTTCAGCTGGATGTCTGATACCTTGGTCTTTCTTTGTGTTGGGATTCTAAACTCCAGTTGATTTCTGAGAACTATGGTTAACTGATTCTGAGATCTCTGCCGGGTAAATCCAGACAGCTAGCGAGACTGTTGAAACAATTTGAACGTACACACTTTCCACCAAAAGAGATTGCTTCCCGGGGCTATTTTGCAGAGGCGCCATGGCTCTGTCTGCCGTTTAGCGCCACCCATGAGAATTATGATTGGTTTAAAGAAACGCCAATAACCCAGAACAGGTTTTTTCTCCTATCCCGGATTGCTGTGTGGACTAGCCAGACCCTCCTCCTCAGCGCTGTGAAGGAAGGTCTGGCAATGCGAGACTAGGTTTAGTAAAATATCGTTGGTGGGGTTACAAAATGTCCGTTACAGTGATAGTTGGGTTTAGGAAAAGATTGCCACTGTGCATCACATGTGCATCACATCCCCAACCGGCACCGTCAGACACCGCCCACCAACAGCCTGGGTCTGTCTGAGGTTTCTTCTTAGAAGGGAGTTTTTCCTCGCCACCACGCATGGTCGCACTGTCGCACTGTCGCACCATGCTTGCTCTTGGGGGAATTATTAGAATTGTTGGGACTTTATAAATTACAGACAGAGTAGGTTTAGACCACACTCTGTAAAGTATCTCGAGAAAACTGTTATGATTTGATACTATAAATAAAATTGAATTGAATTGAATCATGGAGGGGGTTACAAAATGTACGGTTAAGTGATGTAGGGGACACAAATGGGGACACAAACCCAGTTTCCTGGGTAAAGGTCCTTTGGTGTTTGACCCATCCCCCGCCCCTAACCAACCTACCTATGCAGATTTTTGGTCTTTTAAACTACTCGCTACACTCTACGTCATCTAACAGCACCGCGGTTCGAGCTCATGCTGTTCCCGGTGCTGCTGTGCTTGGTGTGTGCCATACAGATTGGTGAGGTTGATTTTTGCGTTGCTATTGTTGAAGCTAAATCCTGCTCCATTCTCAGGGTTCAGTCAATTAGTAGTCAAAATCTCACAGGTTGATGTGTGAATCCTTTTTATTACATAGGATATCCTGAGACAAATACAGAGTCACGCTAACAGCTCTCCCCCAAATTTGTCTGGTTCTTTGGCTCTTGGACCCCTAGTCTTATCCACAAAGGGTGGGGTCTCAAGGTCAGAGTGGTGTGTCTGTGTGCTTATTTCGTTATCTTTTCCGTTGGAATGTTACCACAAGTTTATGACCCACAGTTCAGGACTTGTAGAGCAAAAGAGCAGTGGACGTAAAAGTGGGACTGAAACCAGATTCAGGATGGTCCCTAACAATCAATTCTGCTTCCGACACATTTAGGAGAGGCTGGATTCTAATGGAATGTACCAGAACAGCTTATGTTATAGAACAGACTACATACTTACAACAACAAACTTAATGCATGACCAACATGTCTTCATTTATGTTGAAATAATGTTTTTTCCTTTTAGCTTAAATGTACAATGCAAATCACACACAATGTTTAAGCACATAAAACATTTTAAATTCTAACACTATATCTGACGCTGAGAGACACTGCCCAAGCGACCTTTTATGCTCAGTTCAGACTGAGAAAGGGTTACTACTCAACACATCGGCCTGAGCGATGCTGCTGTGTTCACCTCTGCCTTTCTTGATACTGTCTTATGAATCTAATACTTTGATGATCAGCCAAATACAGCAATGCAATTGTTGGCATCATTTGGAATTCTGTACCAGGCTTTCGATCGGTTCATATTTTTGTTTTTTTCTTCCCCTCTTCAGACGGGACGGTGTCGTGGACCCAGCTGATGCTCTCACCTCTCCCCAATCATTAATCACTCCGAATCTTGCTGGCAAAGATAGCTCAATCTTTAAAAGTATTGAAGTCAAAACCCCCAGTCCGGCAGGTTGATGAATTAATAATAATGCTCACATGAAGGTCTATTCAAATTGGTGGGGGGGAGCAGAGAATCAAGGTCTCCTCGCTGCTTCGCTTTGGACTTGTGGGATGTGTGTGAAGGTGTGTGATTAAGATATTACCTTGGGGATATTGAGCGTGGATCATTTTGCTAATGTAAAAACTGGCTGAAGTCGCAACAAACACGTCTCACTCTAAATGTATTTTTAGAGTGTTTCAAGTGTGTTTGGATGAATTGGGCTTTGATGCTGCTCCGCTCTGTTGTGTTTCCATGCATGTTGTCCTCTCGCCCTAGAAAAGTTCACTCGAAAGGTCATTGCTAAAGATTTTTGTTTAGTTTTTTCATGTTGTATTTGAGCCATCTGGTGCTTATTTCAGTGGCTCCTTATTACAATATGTTCTTCCTAATGATACAGCATGCATGTCTTTAAACAGAAAGAATGAAAATGTTGTCACATTAAGTGAAGAAATGTACCATAAGTGTAGGTCAACAATTCAATCCTATCATTATTTGTATGTGCAGAATAGCATAAAAGGTTACAACAACAGAAATATATGTATATAGTTTTTTTTAAATGCGGGAAAAAAAAACGGTTAAATTGTTGATCTTGTTGACTTCTTTCCCATTGCCGGTAGAAAAATATGCCTTTCTTTTTCCTTTTGATTTGGTGTCACATCCATCATCACTAAACACCCCAAACTACAGGGTCAGTGAACAGTAGCCGTAGAAAGCAGCATAGAAATGTTAAGTGTCCCCCCCACTGAATATGAGGTTGAAAAACATAACGACCAGTCTCGCTCATTTACATACGTTCTGAAAAAAGCTTCTGAATTTAACAACATCTGGGCGTTGTCATTTTTTAAAAACGGTGACCACGGGGCGGCAATGGAAGGGTTTATTTAATTTCATTTCATTTATTAACTCAGGACAACGCACATTGATGAGAAGTATAGCAGTACACGGAAATGTTCCAGATTGTAGCCCGAGGGCTAATTTCAATCTGCAGTCCATTAGGCAGGTTGGAGTTACAGTAAAAAAGACATAGATAGATAGATAGATATTTATTGATCCCAAAAAAATGGGAAATTACAGTGTTACAGCAGCACACAAAATATACATACATACAATATACATGAAATAATAATAATTATAATAACAAAATATAAGAATAAAAATATAAGAATGTAAGAACAAATATTTAAGTATATACAAGATGGGAAAAAAACAAAACAAAAATGTGCAGCTTTTGTAAATTTAAGTATGCTTAAAAAAAAAATAAAAAAAATAGTAACAGGATAGTAACAATTAGTATTAAACAAGAAGAAACAAAAAGAAAGGGAAAAAACCAGAACAGGACAATTCATTAGGTGAAGTTAAAATGGAAACATAATTGATTGTTATGCTCCACTGGAACACACAGAGCAAAATCAAGTTTTTTAGAGATTAGGATTATCTGAGGAATTCATAAGAACCATTTCTCACACTATAGGGGAGAGCCGGGACGATTGAAACAATGATGATGGACAGACTTCCTTAGGTCAAAACATTGAGAATGTTTTCCTCCTATCAGCTATATATCTCCCTGTTATTTCCTTTTATAACGGAGTTACAGCCAATAAACACATTTTGATGGTCAAAAGTAAACTTCATTAGCGGTTACATTTTTTTCGATTACTGATGAATGTTTTTCATTTAAAGGTTTGACTACATGTGGAAGGTTAGATGTTAGCGTCTTTTTGTCCAGTGGTAAAGTAGCGTAACAGTCTCCAGCCATGCTAGCTGGTGTCTTTATGCACGTTATGCTTTGAGCTAAATGCTAACACCAGCCAGCTAGCACATTCACAATTTTACCACATCCACTGTTTATAATTTGACGTAATTGGCACTGAGCTTAAATTAGTTAAGGGGTTTATTTGTGAGTAAAGCATATGAGCAGACAAGAAAAAGTTGAATCTACACCGAGGAAATCCAACACACTACAACTTCTCTCCTTCTATTATCTTTTTCTTTTAAAACTCTACTGGCTGGGAAAAAGACAGAATGCTAAAGAAGCGTGAAACGCCTTAAGGCCATCACACTATGTGACTTTTCTCAATTGAAGTGCGTCAACAAGGACGCCCTGTACAGCAGAGCAGTCGCCCTTGAACTTTGTGCTGTTCGAAAACAGATCCAAATCAACACATTTGCATAATTGTGTTTACGATGTAAAAAATGTACAATAATTGCTGCTTTCGTTGGAGCACGCACACCCGGACCATGTAATTTGCTCCTGTGTGTCTGTATGTGTGCGGCTGGCAGATCAGAGGTTTGTAAATTGTTTATCCGAGTACAAAAGTATAAAACTCACGACACAAGTTGGGACGATAGTACGTGACGGTGAAGCGTGATGATTATGCAGGGAAATCAGCAAGAAAAAAGTGAGCAAAAAGATCAAACAACGGAGCTTGAAAAGCAAAGCAAAAGGCCTACGGAAACCAAAATAGGCAGCTTGTGGAGAGCCTAATGCAGCCCTGCAATAAACAAAATTACAGATCAGCTTGGCTTCGTTATACATTCCTGGGACCGCAAAAAAAGCTGATTTCCTGTTTGTCTAGATGCGAAGATTGGGGAGAGTTAAGGCGTAATTTGAATCCATATTTCAACCAACTTTAACAAGAGGTTTTTTTCCTGACTTGACATCTGTGTGGTTGACACACACATGGCCAGTCATATGACTCATTAGTGTGTCATGCTGGGTTAGGGGGTTATATGCTGTGTGCGTACCGAGCGTGCAAGTCAGAGTCTGGCAGTGTGTTGCTTGGGTGGATGTTTGGCTTCAGCTTTTAACACTGACATTCAAGGGTTTATTGCAAGAACGTGTGGACAGGAAAACCTGCAGGGCACTTTCTCATAGTTCCCCTGATGAGCTTTTGGTGTGAGTAAGATGGAAGGGAGTGATGGGAACTAAGCGGTATAAGTTGTCAGGAGTTCAATTGAAAGGAAATATACAGAAGATAGGAGCTCGGATAGAAAACAAGCTGAAAGAAATTCTTATCCAACCGCACGTGAACCTTTTGAATAAGTTCAAGGCAGCGATAAAAAAAACATTTAATCTCAGCACAGATCTTTGTCAACAATGAGCGTGTTCAGTGACCAATGGATCAGCGCAGAGAATTCAGCCATTACTGAGAGCGGCTGGGCAGTGACAGTACAGTCATTCACAGTCATGTGTTGTTTACTGCCCACGCTGATACTTGTCCTTGCTGCCAAATCAAAGGATTATAATAAATATCTTTAAAGTAGAAAATTGCAATTTGCTGCCTTTAGCTGTTCTTGCTCTAGCAAGAAAGTTATTTGAATGAGCGTAATAACTTTCACCCATTTTCCTTGTTGGACATTTTCCAACCTCTCAGGATGGTGTGTTGTGCATACACGTTCTAAAGTTATACCTCTCACACATGAGACGCATTAATTAGCACCATGCGCCATAGAGGTTAATATTCTGTGAATTGCAACCTTGGAGTTCATGTAAAAAAAAAAAATGTGTCAATGCAAAGTCAGAGATAATTACAGTGCCGGGACGCTCACAGAGCTGCTTTTGTTGTGTGACACAGGTTTACGTAATGAGTCAGACATGCTAAAAGGTGAGCTTCCCTCAGGCTGAGTCTTTGACAGCTTCAACTCTCACTGCTATCAAAATACATCAGCTTTTCCTGAGTGTGGGCCGAAGGCTAAACACAAGGCAAAGTCACCCAGACTCCTGCGTGAAACATTATACAATAGCCAATAAATTTTGAACCTAAGCCTTGGCCTTAAACCCTTAACGCATAAATGTAAAACGACCTCACTTGTCAGGAAACACCCTTTTAGCACTGGCGGGATGGAGTGGGTGGGTGGGAAGGGGTTGTTGGAGTCAATCAAATAGACTTGCCAAGGATTAGGCCTTTTCGAAGAAGGACTACTTAGAGTTTCTTAATAAGTGGGTCAGTCAGCCATATTGATTCCCAGTTCATTTGATTCGGTGGTTCCCGACCATCTTTGTCTGATGTACCGCACACTGCCTGTTGTTCATTTTTGTGTTTTTGTGTGCCCATATTGTGAAAAAAAAAATCACCTTTTTGTGGGATTTGGGGTTTTATTTTGTGTCTCTGGTGCTTCCACACACATACAAACTTGGAAAAAAAAACTATCCATGCTGTGTTGAGGTTTCTGAATGTCCTCTGCCTACCGTCTCCGGGTGAGCTGTTCAAAATCTGCACGGCTTTCTACGTCACTAGCCGAGACGAGGTGGCTAATTGTAGCACATGCCATCAATGGCACACTAGCTTGTTCTCAATGGCAAAACATTGCTACAACACACACTAGTTCACCATAATCTCCAAAAGAACTACTTCCTGTCCCTGTTCTGCAGGTATTCTATAATGGTGCCCCTCGTTTAGAAGAAGTCTCCCAGCTAATCCTGCCTTGAACTAGACAAGACAAGAGTTATCTAGCTGATGTGATCTTACCTATCTACTGCGCATGTGCAGCTCCCACCAAAGATAGTATAGTACTGAGTTGTCTCACTCTGTAACAGAGACCTAACACACAGGGTGAAAAGAGAATCTGCAGCAATGTGCAGTACAACAAAAATATGGTGTTTTTGGAAAATGAAACCATGTAAACCTATTCTGGTACAACCTCAAAATACAGTTATGAACCTAAAAATGACAATATGGGCGCTGCATAACATATATTTAAAAAAAAAAAGTCATATGATGGAGCTGTCAATGTTTAGGTGGGTTTGGTTTTATCCAGAACTTTTACGCATTAATATAGCAAAAAGAAGTCGTCTCGCAAGCTTGTCTTTTTTATTTCAGCATGATAATCATTTTGTGAATTATGGTCGGCAGCAAAGCTTTTTAGCAATGTTTCCCCGCTGGCCGAGCCCCACTGATGGCGGTCCGTCTGCCGCTGCAGGACCTGGAGCTCACCGCCAGTGTTTCAGTTTGACTGTTAAAAAGTGCTTAAATATTTAAAAGGTATTTATTTAGAAGTAAGTTGGCTGCTAGTTATCTATCTATGGTGGTCACAATGGTGTAATGATTCAGATGGACTCCCAAGACAAGACGGTGCTCACCCAACTGGCCAATGGAAACGTGGCCCCGCCCATGACGCTATTTTCACATCAAGAGAAAAATCCTGAGACGAGAGCTAAAAATTAAATGGAGAGCAAAGATTTTGAGAGAAACACTTTTTTTGAGAGAATTTTTTTCACACTGATAGCAAAAAATATATATTTGAGAGTTTAAAAAAGTAGTTTTAGAGAGGTTTTTTGCTATTGGTATGAAAACGTTTTCTCTCAAAAAATGCTTTTTTGCTATCAGTGTGATAACTTTGTTCTCTCAGATAATTTATTTTCTCGCATGGATAACGAAACAAATCTAGCTCCATAGTACATCTGCTATTGTTCCAGTCAATGCTTTTAACTGATTATTTTAAGCATGTGTCCATTACTTTTTGCCATAACTTTACGCTTGCTGGTTTTCATAGAATCTCTGTAGAGTACTTTAGGGTGTAACAACTGACTCAGTAGGAGGTGTAACCTGTTCGGTCAGCCTATTGTAGCTGGTTTTACTGGTTATTATGACAATAAACATACCAAAGATCACATGACACCAATTTGTAATCATATAGGCTACGGAGGTTTATTTTTCTCCTAAATACAATTTTCTAATCAAATCACAATCTCCAATGTTTTTTTCAATTCCAGTGACCGCTGGCAGCTAGAGATCCTATACCCTTGGGTTGGCTCACTAAGCTATCCACCAACTGAGTAAACTGAATCGGACTCCCAAGCGAACATCATATCGCTTTGTGCCACATGTTCCGTGAACTTGACACCATTGATTGGTTTATTAGTGACAGCCGTTTCCAAAGCCCTAACATGGGAGTGGTGGAGTACTACTCTGTTGCAGCGTTCACTGTGTGAACAGTAACATTAAATCAGCTGTCCACTCTTTATCTCTGCGCTGCCGCTGCAGTTAACATTGGAGAGTGGCAAATTCCATGTGGCATAATTACATGAATCTGATTACAAATGCTGCTAATCCTATTACAAATTGGAGATGCTTTACAAGCTAAAAGGGTATTGATATTGAGTAGTTCAGAGAATAGTCTGAAAATGTGAAATTGTGGATGATTAATCTATCTGCCTTTTTGGACATATTTTCAATTAAGGCCTGTTCAGACCAGAAAATCTGGTCTGATCCGGTGATTCGTTGTGGTGCAGGTGGGAGTGTCACTGAAATTGTGTGACGCCCTGTTGTTATTTATTCCCCTAGTGTAGCACAAGTAGACTTTGTATCTTACGTTTATTGTTTTCCATCAGATCATTTATAGTTCACAACATTTCCAACTGCACTTTTTGCAGGAAACAGTCAGCTTTTACACAAACTCCCGGGCAGTTCAGTGCTTGTGTTTTGTGGTTTAAAGCTTTTCTGTGACAGCGATGACGGCAGTGATGTTTCCTGTGTACTGTACGGGACTCTCACACCCCGCCTCAAAACGGACTGACGATTTTGATTTCTTCAAAAGTTGAATCGGTCTCAACTTTTCGCCAGCTCCCCCCTGTGGCCCCCTCTGCTACAGCCTAAACTAGGGCTGCATGCGATAACATTGTTGAATATCGCAATAACAATATTACTTGCAATAAATACAAATTAAACATTAAACTGAACACAAAAGGCACTATTGAAAAAAGAATAGTTACAATAGATCCAGATAGTTAGTTACATTTTCTCGGTTTTTACTGATACTTTCTGTCAACTAATGTACCTTAAAAAACTATTTTTTACTATTTCAAGTGTGTGTACTATTTTTCATAGTATTTCGCAATGTCTTTATTAAGCCAGTTGATATCGCAATGCCTAAAAATTAGAAAAAATTAGAAAAATTGAATTGTGCAGCCCTTACCTAGACAACCTACCCCCATTCAGATTGAATGGGCAGACTTCCGTTTTCCCCGCACCGTCTGAGGACCGAACAGTCAAGTGTGAATGCACGCACACAAATACCTGCCCAAATGACATCAATGTTACGCACCTGAGCTGGGGTGATCTAATAACAGCGGTAGTGTTTTCAGCAGGTAGTAGCGGTAAATTTCATTCGGAGAGTGACCTTGCTCCCTTTCAGCCCAGCAGCTGCTCAGTCTGTCAGGTTTTTTCTCCGTGTGCCACAGCAGCAGCTGAGGAGCCATTTTGGGGCCTGATGCATTCAACAGCTGGTGGTGCCAAGCCCAGGGTGGGTGGAGGTGGAGGAAAGG
>NC_045750.1:21091709-21094123 GCF_008692095.1 Etheostoma spectabile | reverse complement strand
GTGTCTGTCTATCGAGCCGTGAAAACATGGAACACAGACCATATCGGACTTCAGGCACGCAGCCAAATGGCAAAACAATGTTTGAAGGAGGAACAGGGAACAGCTCTACACCGGCATTGCTCTTCACAGTGCTGACCTGAGAATCCCATTTAAGGAACTCAAAGCGTCCCATCACTCAAACTACTGTGTAATGCATGCCATGAGAACACTGCATTTAACTTGCCCATGTGCTGTATGTTTTAGGAACGAGATGCCGGTGTTTGGCTTTCGGTTCACAGCACCGTTGCCACTGTGGGCCAGGTATGCATGTGATGTGTTTGTGCGGACACGGTGAGACAATGCAGCACTTGTGGAATCTTTCAGAGACATGAGCTTCACTTTACAACAGCGTGAAAAAAAAAGGTGGATGGTGTCCCATTTTTCTTACGATCCCAGGATGTGTTTACAGAAAATCAACCTTAGCGGTGTCAGGTAATGGAACAGTGCTTGCCGGTTTTTAATGTTTACAGACACTAGATATGAGAGAGGGAATCGTTTAGCGGATGACCTTTGTCTTGAAATATCTCAAACCTCTAGCTGCACTTCAGTGCAACTCACTCCCTCTGTAATAACGATACTCATCCACAGCCAGATGTTCAAAGCTCTTTTCCCCCCTCTTCTCTTCTGGTTCTGTTTGGAGTGTTGCGGTGTGGACACAGAGCGTCGCTTTGGTTAAAATGAAGTAGAGAGTACGCCACATGAAGGTGGAGTTTCCTGTAAAGTTGTTTTTCTCACATGTAAATCATCCTGAATTTCTGAACCAACACTCTGAGGGGAAGAATTTCACTCTGCCTTTGTGATTTTTGCTCAATCACATAACCTGCTGAGTGCATTGTTGAGATTTTCCCGTTTGCCTCTGTGTACTCTTTGTGCTGTCTCTGTGTATTTTAAGGGGAGTCTGCAAAGACAACAAGACAGCTGAACAAATGAAGAATGAGATAAACATTTGGACAGAACACACCAGGTGGTTGGCGAGTAGTTTCCAGACGGCACAGAGACGAATCCGACTGTAGCTATGTTTCCATCCACACGCTTTTATCCGAATTAAGTGAAGTCATATGAAAAAATGCCTTATGGAACCAGTAAAATTTGATGGAATTTCATGTGTATCTACTCAAAGGAAATACGTTCGTATCATGATCGATATACGGCTTATGCGATAAACGCTGATGGAAACATTATTTGCCGAAGAAATAATGAATTAAGATTTAGGTCATTTTATGGTTGCAACCTACCACAAAACGAAGAAGAAGAAGTTTTAGTTAATTTCCGCCCAGTATTTCCGCTCTGTTTGCATACATGGCGGGTGTCAACAAAGACAGATGTAAGTGGACGAGGAGACGAGAGACTTTTTGAATTTAATTTATCAGGAACTCGTGAAGGAAATGGCCAATAAAGGATAGGACAAGACGTGGGATGTCCTCCGGAGTAAATGTCTCAAAAAAAGAGTCTCGCAGCAGTGCCGGGGGGACAATAAAAGGCAAGTGGCATCTGCATCATCATAGCAATGTGTTGATGGCGTCATTGTTTTCTTCTTATAGCTTGATATGTTGCTATCAGCTGGCACATAAGCACTATTACAACTTAACATGCTAGCTATTGAGGAAATGCAAACAGGAATTTAGCGGAAGATTCAAATTTGCCTATTTGAAAGCCTATGAAAACCAGTTTGAAATGGTATAGCTTGATAGGCCCGTGTGGATTTCTCAACAATAAAATGTAATTGCATGTTGTAAAGTGTGTGATTATCTTGGGGCCACGCCTCCCTTGTCAAAAATGAAGCCCATAAAATCACTATACAAACAAACCTATAAGACAATGGTGCACAGAGGTAACACCCATGTACAGTACTGCACACCACATACAGGCCCAGACATGCATGTATTGTCTGTTCTGTTCATAAAATGTAATGTTAATCATTTTTTTCATATAATGGAGCTGTCAATGTTTAGGTGGGTTAGGTTTGTCCAGATTGTTACGCATAGACACTGGCTGCTAAAAGAAGTCGTCTTGTATAGAAGTCTTTAAAAATAACTGCTCTGCTTTCAAGTTACATTCAATACACAGTGATGGTCATTTTGTAAATGATGGTCCCATTTATTTTTAAATTAAATATAAAGCAGTGGCTACACCCCGACCTGTCAATTATGATAGAGACTTAGCAATGCTAAGCATGGCCCTGTGTAAATTAAAATAACGGTGAATTTGTTTTGGGGGGTCGACAATGTTTTCGTGACTCTCTCAGTGCCTTTTCACTCATCATCAAATTTAAATAACATTATGGTCGCCTAGAAATGTCTTGTTTAGCGTTCTGTAGCGCATTGCCAACCAAAGACAGCTAGCTAGCGTTTCCTGGCAACTTGTGGGAAAGTTTG
>NC_045750.1:21066603-21091699 GCF_008692095.1 Etheostoma spectabile | reverse complement strand
GTAATGTCATTCATGCAGATGAATGGCGGCAGTACGCAGAGATCTGCCTCTACCCGCCGGTAAAATTCCACCAGATGACTTTTCTCTTTAACGTTTAGCACAGCGCAGCGCCATTGCAACCATAGCTGTTAATGGGCGGCTGTGGCTCAGTGGTAGAGCGGTTGCCTGCCAATCGGAAGGTTGGTGGTTCGATCCCCGCCCCTGCAGTCATTGTCAAAGTGTCCTTGGGCAAGACACTGAACCCCGAATTGCCCCCGGTGCTGCGCATCGGAGTGTGAATGTGTGTGAGTGTTTATCTGATGAGCAGGTGGCACCTTGTACGGCAGCCTCGGCCACAGTGTATGAATGTGTGTGAATGGTGAATGTATGAAAGTGCTTTGAGCGCTATATAAATACAGCACATTTACATAAACAACACTGGCTCCCCTCCCTTGTCCAAAAATCTTTAAAAAACAAAAATGCACAAGCACTGATGGATTGTTGGTTAAAGTTAATATTGTTGTATAATAATAGGAGAAAGTCAAACCTCGTCACAAACCCAGGAGCCAGGAAAAGAATGTATTTATTAGGGAGGCAGAAACTGTATCAAATACAGTTTCTTCAGAACAAGACTATGATGGTCTTAACCCTTGTATGGTATTCAGGTCAAATTGACACATTTCAAATTTTTACAAAAGAAAAATGGTACAAGTATACTTTTTTTCTACCTGAAAATCAATGGCCTTACCTTATTTTCTGAGATAAACATGTATTCCTTACTCAATTCAGAAAATTATTCGGGATATGACCATAAGAATGATCCCATAGGGGATTTTTAACATGAATTATAACCTTATGACAAAAAACGAATCACACTTCCATCTTTGTGTTCTAGTACAGACTGTTATGTATATTATCTCAATTGTTTGAAATTAAGATAAAGACAATATTTGTCAATAGACTATGAAGTAAATTTTTATTTCAGAATTGTTTTTAAAACCCCAAATAAGTCACGGGTCATTTTGACCCGAGGGACACGAGAGGGGCCCGATAGTGAAGACAATACAAGGGTTAAGAAAGTAGAACGTGATGGTCATGTGTACATCATCTGGCAACTCAATATAGAATATACATTATGAAACAAGAGCACATGACAGCTGTCCAACCTGTTTTTAAGTCTTCAGCATGGACCATGTTCTTTCCTGCGACAGGCATCTGTTTACAGAGGGGCCACGTGAGCAGAGTATCAGTAATCACTGATGATGAAACGAGTTTTAGTTTCATGCATTTACTTTTGCAGTAGCAAATTCTTTTTTTATTAGATTTTGCCTAAATTTCACTAAATTTAGAAGCTTAATCAACAACAGATGCTGCAAATTAGCTTCTGCTAGGCACCTTATATGTACATCTGCTGCACTACTTCTTCCCACATGTAATATTCTGTTACATGTTCCTTGTTGAATAAAAAACCCAAATGTAGAACTATGTATCTTACTTTTTTTTCTTCTTTTGACCATCTTTATTCACACACCAAAGTGAATGCTTAGATCTAGGGACATGCATTTTCCAGTAATTTTTTTATTTCAATTTGTTGCATTTTAAACATGCAACACAGAACAAGGAGGGAGTAAAGCACAGAGTACAGTTCTATGTATGTGCATACATAATGGCAAACATGAAAGCGCTCACACAAACATCCACATGCAAACATATAAATGCATCCACACAGACACATGCATGCAATCCTTAGCTCAGTAGCTTATTTGAATTTAAAAGAAAAGAAGATCCATTATCGGGATGAGGGAAGATAATGAGCGCTGTAGAACGCAGTTGAAGCAAAGGGTTGCTCACCATCTCGCTAACAAGTAACAGTGGCCTCATAGTGAATCAAGCACCTATGTACGTGTGTGTGTGTGTGTGCGAGTGTGTTTGCATGAACCATCAAATTCACCCTCAGAGCAATTCTTGAATCACAAGTGCTGTAAAAAGTATTTTTCTAAATAAGCAGCTTGAACAAATCAGTCTCTGTTTTCTTCATTTTGCCTGATAACATGTTGAAAGGCTCAGGTTTACAATGATTCACTGCGATAGCCTGCATTTCCAGGAACACTGCTGCCATATCCTTATTTGACACACTATACACCTCCTCTGGTGCACCCAAGGTGTGCCAATGAATATTTCAGCAAGTCAAAATGGATATTACTCCTGAGTCAGACGTGCTGGCACACGATGCGGTGCTACAGGTGGGGCATTAGTGCCAGGCATGCTCTGAGCACAGGGGTAATGTATTGAAACATTACGGGCTTGGGTCACCTCCATTTCTTTTTCTCTTCTGATAAGAGAAGGTTGCATATGGAACATTAATCTGCAGTTAAAGAGGACTTCAGAGGGATCATGGCAGGCGTTTGCTCAGCTACCACAAGTAAAAGCATCCTTTTGTTTCCATCATTTGAAAAAAAAATAAAGTTCCCTGTGAGTTCAGATCTGGACTCTCTGCTAACTTTAGCATAATGTTATGCTTTGCATTTACTGTTTTCCTTTTAAAGGGTAATTTCGATATTTTCAACATTGACCCCATTTCCCCAAGCATTGATGTCTCCACTGACTACTGTGAACAAAAATCGGGTTCAGTATTGAACATGAACACTGTCACCGGCTGCAATGTAATAGGGCAAAAATGCATCGTCAACTAAATCCACGAAACGTTGCGCTGTTGCCACTGACTGGCTCAGATTATTGTTCTAAGGGTCTAACATATTATGGAAAGGATCCCTACAGAGATAGACATTTGGTCAAGGAATAAGAAAAATGTAGTTTAACCAGAAACAGCCCTGAAATCACCATTGCCAAAGACTCCATTTAAAAAAAAAACACTTTAAGCACGTATAGAGACAGCATATTTCAACATGGAAATGGGTGAATTAAGGGTTTATTTCAACCAAACCAGAGTGGTGATTGTTGGAACAGTGGAAAGACAAACCAAGACGTCTTTGATAGTTTTATTTAGTTTTTTGTTAACTTTGAATGGAGTGTTTTTTTTACAATGATAGAAATACTGTTTATTTAAATGGAGTCTGGTGGGTTTGGGAAGGAAAAGGATCTTACTCTTGCCCATTGACATCACATAGCAGCTTGTGCGTTGCTGCTACAGCGGTCTTGCTCAATACCAGACCAATTTTTAAGATTGCTGTTTCCCTTAGTCACGTAAGCACATAAACATAGGAAAATAAGGTCCTGGTTGAAAAGAAAAAAAAAAGTACCCTTTAAGGATTGTGCAGACCTCAATTGCTTTATGTAAATATGGGTTATCCTGGTTTCACTGAGCACTCAAAATCCCATTCATTCACCCACCTGCTAATGTATGATTAAAATAGGGTATAGTGAGCATGCTAACACTGACTTGAAGCTAGACTGCAGGATACTTAGATTCTAGCTCCAGCTGCTTATTTGTCATCCAGAAGGTTTTGGGCAATAAAGTCCTCACAGGGCTCATTAAAATATAAGCTCCTCTTTCAGTTCCTGTGTTCCAGCTTAGACCTCTCTTCCCTAAATTATAAAGCCAAGCCCAGGAATTGCCCATAACCAGTCACTGTACAAATACTTACGTAAACCACACATGAAAGAGCTCACTTCTTCCCCCAGCAGTATTTAATGAAAAAGGAAACGTGATGCCCCCGGAAATCAATGCAGGCTTAACAAGTGATAACATTGGTGTTGGTAAACTGTGTAGCCAGGATCTTATAAGGATGTGCAAAGCACAGCAGCCATTATTTGGACATGAGAGGCACATTATCCTTGGCTGCCAGCCCTGCATATGCAAGAGGTACTTTCACTGCAGCTACAAAGGGACTACGAGCCCTATTCAGGGTTTTACTCATCCTGTCATTCTCATTCATGACAATAGGTCTTATCATCGGGTATCCATCTCCTTTCATTTCTCTCCTCAGGGACCAAACAAGAATCATGAGTAATATGCCCTGCATCCAGTGTGGTTCTGCCAATTTATTTTCCATAAGACTATGTCAGTCAGACTCAGAGTAATAAGTGGGCACCACTGGTAAAGACATTTGCAAAGTAAATAAGGACTACTGACACCGCAAATGTGTGCCTATGACTACTGTTGCCATGGCATTGCCTGTCAGCATCATTGTCACCGGTGTCGTCATGGCAGTGTTGGTTGATGTTAATCTTTTCTGCGGGTGTGACAGTTTGTGGTCGGGCAGAGTGGGAACTCCAGCAGGGGTGTGGTAAACATGTCAGTCAGCTACTGTTTAGGCAAAGGACCAGCACAGAGTCTGGGGACAGAGAATGGAGATTTAAAATAGAAATACTACATTTTTACTTTGATTGACAAACTTGTAGTTCATGTAGTACATTTTTAGCCTTGCTGACAACATGGCTGTTGGGATGACAATGTAGGTCGGTTGAAAATATCAACTCATGAATGGATTTCTACGACATCTTGTGCAGACATTCATGGTCCACAGAAGATGAATCATAATGACTTTGGTCAACAGGTTAACAGGTCAACATTTCTAGTTGTCCAAAAAATATCTATGCAAAAAGTCTTTGTACACGCATTTCAATCGTCCCGATGTTTTCAGCGTGTCCTGCGTGTGACGGTTCCTTTCCCAGTTTGTTTCTTCCTAAACACAACCGTCCCGTTGTTGTTGCCGCCGTGTGGCGTTCCATTTCCCCGTTGTGGAGTCCCACAGAGCAGCCCAGTGTCATGGCAGTTTGGGACACTGGGCTGCTCTGTGGGACTCCACAACGGGGAAATGGAACGCCACACGGCGGCAACAACAACGGGACGGTTGTGTTTAGGAAGAAACAAACTGGGAAAGGAACCGTCACACGCAGGACACGCTGAAAACATCGGGACGGTTGTGGTTAGGAAGATAAGAACGTGGAAAGGAACTGCAACGTGCGGGACGCGGTCCCCGGTCTCTGGGGTGAAAGTCCTGTGTGGTTTGACTCGTCCCCCACCCCAACCAACCTCCCTTTGCCGATTTTCGGCTTTTCAATACTAGTCGCTACATTACTTCAAAATTTGCAATCAACACTAGAAAATAACAACATTAACGTGACCTGCCCACGAATCAATAGATTAAATAACGTGACCATTTCAGGAACTGCCATGCACATGTATGGTTCCCTGCAGAAACATGAGGTACACATTTTTTGTGTGAAACTACATGAACTATTTGATGGATTACCATGAAATGTGCTGCAGACATTCATGTTACCTTCAAAAGGAATTGTATCCCTTTTATGATCCTTTGACCTTTCATCTGTCATCATCAATATATCATTATTTGATTTTTTGATTATTTACGTATCTATTTTATTTTGGTTTATGACTATATACACTGTAAAAAGTGCTTAGTTGTATCAACTTAAAATAACAAGCAAAGTAGTTGCATGATTCATTTTGAGTTTTCTGGATTGTGCTGCCAACGTAGTGATAACCAAATGCCAAGTTTTTATAAAAACTAAAAACACTACAAAGTTTTCCTATGAACAATGCTAAGTCTTTGTGTTTATTACACAATAATACCAACTGGCAACTTCCAATGCTAGTAGTCAATGTGATGTTTCACGTCCCCTGGACAACGGCCATTTTATTGTTGACCCAACATGACAAAAAAATGAAAAAACGTTGTTACAATAAAATACATGCTTATCATCACGCTCACCACAAGCATTTAGCATAGCGTCTCAGAGCTGAAACTCTTTGTCCCATAGAAGCATTGGACTTGAGTTAATTTTTTTTTAAACTAATTTATACTCTTTATTGAGTGGGAAATTACCACTTACACTCTGTTATTACACACAGGCTTGAAATACACACATGCTCAGGTCCTTTACATGCACTAATGGAGAGAGACGTCAGAGTGAGTGGGTCGCAACTTCTGAACAGTCGCCCTGAGCGGCTGAGGGGGGGTTTGGTGCCTTGCTCACCCAGGAAGTGAACTGGAATCTCTCCAGGTACCAGTCTACACTTCGTACTTTGGTCCATACGGGGACTTGAACCAACGGCCCTCCAATTCCCAACTACTATTACTGCCCCCCCAATCCCCCAGAGAGACTGTAACATGGCATTACA
The DNA here is from genome assembly GCF_008692095.1 of Etheostoma spectabile. Classification (NCBI taxonomy): domain Eukaryota; kingdom Metazoa; phylum Chordata; class Actinopteri; order Perciformes; family Percidae; genus Etheostoma; species Etheostoma spectabile. Next base: position 21,085,614 of record NC_045750.1, on the reverse strand, counting down.
GAAGAAAAGTGTTCATTGTAAACCATTTATAGTGGTCAGTTGATGTTCTGTACCCTGAAAATCCAGAGTTCTCGCAAGAGCACAATTTGATTTTGCTCAGCAAGTTACTCTGGCATTGAGTAATCCTTTCACTGCTCACTGCTCATTAACTATACCCTTGAAGCCGAGCTGCACCAATCACATTGGTGTATCTGATACAGATTCAAGATTAAAGATTTCTTTATTTGTCATTCCACAGTACACTGTAGTACGAAATTACATGCAAAGTTCACAGCTTAGAAGAAATACAGGACAAAAAACAATTAAAAACACCATAGAAAAAAGTCAAGATATTTAGCTATATACATGGAAATCAATAAATGCTTATATGGGTGTGCAGAGCCTGTGTAGTAATAAACATAAATATACCAGGTCTAAAAAAACTTAAAACAGATAATTATGTACATGAATAGTAGTCAGATTGATTGGACTGTTTCAGTGGGTTTCATTGATCAATAGGTGGGCCAGAGGTGAGCTAAACAGATGACGACGGTTTAATCTACCCGTTAGCGCCGCTGGTAGCTAAGTGAATGGGGCTCTGGGTACGTCACCCCGTGTGTCGTTGTGATTGGCTGTAGTGTTATCCAATTGCGTGCAGCGAGATTTTCAAACGGAAGCTTGGTGCCGCCCCTCAAGATTGGCGACTTTCACTACTCAATGCCAGACCCTTAAATGTTTTCACATTTGGGTGTGGAATTCCAAGCTAGGTGTTATGTAGAAACAGTGTAAGAAAATGAAAGAAATCGTTCTTTTCTCCACCTTTTTGTTTGTTCAATTTGGTCTGTTTCTGGGGGAAACAGGTCTGAGCGTAGGACACATCTGGGACTGGACAGGTCTGGACTGCTAAATGTGTGTGTGTGTGTGTGTGTGTGTGTGTGTGTGTGTGTGTGTGTGTGTGTTTGTGTGTTGGATGAGGGGCACCCACTGTAGTGTGGACCGGGTGCTGGAGAGAATCATTACTGTTTTCCTTTTCAGCAGCGTGCCCTGAGCAGGTTTACATTGCAGCCGTGCCATATGCTCTACCAAGGAAATGGGCTTTATTAATACGTTTAAGAGCACGTCAGGCTCTGGTGACTTATGGGCTATGTAAGCCAATGTGAAGGTGCATTGTCGGCAACTTTTAGCAAATAAAGACGGGGTAAAAGGGGGTGGAAAAAATGGAATGATGGAAAGAAAAACATTCTCCCGGGGCCACTGTGGGGCAGAGGGGACCGACTGGTTTTAGGCCTGCCACGGGGGAGAGGGCTTTTTCAGCTGAGCCTCTGTGTTCCAGGTGTTGCTTTTTAATTGGCAATTCCGCGAGCAATAAAGCATTTCACTTACTTTCAGCTTGTAAAGTGCTTTCATTCCATTTCCAAATGATGTAATTACCCCGCCGTCCCAGGCGAGAGGGCGGCAGGAGAGAAGGCGAGAAGGCGAGAAGGAGAGAAGGAGAGAAGGCGAGAAGGAGAGAAGGAGAGAAGGAGAAGCGGAGAGGCATTTGCTCTCCATGCGGCCCGTTTTCTCAGCAAGAAGCCACGTTGAAGGTTTTCCTGCTGCATGTTTTCATTTAGGAATCCAAACACCATAAAGTGAGGTAGTCGTTTGCCCAATAAACGTACAACTTAATTTCAGTCCAAGCTCCACCTGCTCTGTGTGTGTCTAATATTTATGAAAACATAGAAATATATCCTCTACACATATTAAAAAAAACCTCTAGGTTCTCTTTGATGTATGTGAAGCAGCGGGGAACGTTTGACCTTTGTTCCTGGACACAGATGGTGAATGATTTTGTTTGTTCAACATTAATCTTTCGATGTATTTTTTTTTAATAAAGCTGCAGGAGCATGTTTTGGTTTCCCTCACAGTCTCAGATCGACTGAGTTAATGCTTTTATACATTTTTCTTTCCTTTGTGCTGCCGCACATCACTCACTCACAACTCCACAATCCGATCCAGTGCCAGTGCAAATAAATTTAAATACTTTGCTGCTCCTCACCCTTGTTGGAGTGTGTGTGTGTGTGTGTGTGTGTGTGTGTGTGTGTGTGGGGGGGGGGGTTCTAGTCAAGAACGATAAGTTTACAATTACTAGTATGTTAATGAAGTCAGCTAACCCATGAAGTGATGTTATCGTTTGAAATTTTATGGGAAGGGGAGATTTTAGAAAACTTATTTTCCTGTTTATGTAGTGTGGAATTCCCTCGGAGACACAGAAAGGTCAAAACCAAAGCCAAGCGTCTGTCGGCCAAGCGTGTGGAGACGTGTAACACTAACCTAAAGTCATTTGACTCAAACGGATCTCTTGATCCATCTGAGAATTGTGAACCCTCAAGAACAAGTTCAGCCTGTCAGCTTGTGGCGTGTAGCGAGCTCTGAAACATAAACTCCCGTGTGATCAACATCGCCCACAGATAGGTGAATTCCACTGAAGCTGTACGGGCAAATAACTCAGCGTGGGTGAAAGAACACAGAGGAGAAAGTCAAAGAAACAATTTTTTTTTTTTTTTTTTTGCAGAGTCTACCTGGCAACGTTCTCGCATATCAGACCTCCCCAGTGCCTGTCAGTGTTCCAGCAGTGGCAACATTGCCAAAAAACACAAAAAACAAGCTGTTCACTATCACTGGCGTTCCCATGGGAACAGGCCCGCAGAGGGTGGGCCCGCTCCGACACTCATCTGCAAAAACAGTGTGCTTAAACCTACTTCCCCAGCATGCTACACGAAACCAGGGGGGAAGAGGCAGGGAGGGAGGTAGGGGGGTGCTCCACAGCCTCCACAATCTTCTCCACCCCAAAGCCTCTTTCTACATGAACCGGGGCCTCGTACAGAACCCTGCTATCAGTGTAAGCGATTAGCTGGCCCCGCTTGTGAAAAGTGCCACAAGGGGAAAAAAGGATCAAGATTCCTGAGATGTTGGGCCTGCAGTGCTCATTTGCACACTTCCTTTCCTTAATAAAGAACACACACTCCCAGCGGCTGGAGCAGCGCTGGTGCCGGCAGAGCTGCAGTTCAAAGCTAGGTGGAGCAGCACAAGAGAGGGAGACGAGGCCACAGCAGGAAGGCAACTGGCTGAACAAATAAACAAATAAATGCCAGGCCGATCCTATCAGCCACAGTTCTAGTTACGCTGCTGTTTGAGAGAGGGAAAGTCAGTTTGTCACTTTGTTCTCTGGCTTTTTTTGTGTTAGGTTTTAGCAGCCCTCCTCACACCTCTGCTGCAAAGCCACAGATGGCACAAACACCATATAATTAACAGAGAGTGTACCTACAATAGTTTTCCATAACTTTATGGAGGGCAAAAAACAGGTGCAAGTGAGATTTAGGCTTGCCGTGGGTGTTACACAGTGGTCAGACGTACACAGATCACACATACATATGCCACATCTTTCTTTTTTTTATAGAAATAAACCCATTTACAGAAGTTCACGTTCACATATCAGCACCCACTTTCATCAATTTAAAAAAGTCCACTTTCTAAAATAATCTGGGGGTTGTCAATACTTTGTTGCACCGTGGACGCTACAATTGTAAACTGAAAGACCCAGAATATGTATGCACGTCAGATCGTATGACATTATTGCCGTGTTATAAAGACGCATACTCACTTTTTTTGGCCTTCGTTGACTTACATTGCCTTGCAATTGTGTTTGAATTTACGCCATAGCGAGTAGTATGAAAGGGCAAAAATCCGGGTAGGGGTGGTGGTTGGGTAAAACACAGGACTTTCACCTAGGGTAGGGGGATTGTGTCACATTTCCTAAACTCAACTGTCCCTTTCTTCTCGCAATAACACGGCAAGTGGCAATAACACGCCAAGTGGCAGCAGTAGACTAGCAGCACAGTGTAGTCACATTTCACTTAGCCCATGTGGGAGACGTGGAGGATTTGGTGTCAAAACAAAAAGTGAAAGTACCTATTTGGCAATAATTTGGATTTTATCCCAGGTTAAGGTATGGTTACCTTACTAAGGCAATCTGAAAACTTTGAAGGGGGCAGCAAATGGAGGGACCATTTGTCTAGAGTGGCTGCGTTCAGCTTGACCGTGGCAGCCAGAGAACAAAGGAGGCACTCTACATATTGTTGTCACTGACGAATATCTTTTCCTATAAATATCCAGTGTAATCAGCTATAGCTGTGAGTTTATTAACCCGTGAAAAAGTGTCATCCTTGTGACATCCTTGGTAACAGTTGTGTACGGCTCTTTCTTGCACATTAGTCAGTGTCAAACTGATGAGCCAGTGTTAACAGAAGCAGCTAGCTGGGTAATTCAGAGGCAGTGTCATGATTTTATAAATGTTACGCAGTAACTTCACCATCTGTTAGTTTTTTGATCCAGTTTTTCAGCCCCAAAGGCACTGATCTTTATCTTTAGATAAAGAGTTGTTGAAATATGGAAAAGGTCATGAGGCTTCTGGGTTTTATTCTATGCTTATGCAGAACCTGGGGGATGGAGCCTGGTCAGCCCTCAAAAAGAAATGGGAAAGGGATCTGAGTATTACACTGGAATGATGAAGAGTGGGACAGAATTTACAGGAATATTAAAACTACTATGTCACACAATGTGAGGGTGCACTTCATTTATGCAACGCGACTGTTGGACTGCCTCCAGATTGTTTAGACTTGGTGTGAAAGACACACCAAATTGTTGGAACTATAAGACAAGAGGACTGATAATTACTTTATGTCCAATGGGGGGGATTGTTAATCACAAATGTGACACAGAGAAAGAACCACAACTGTATTTGAGAAGCAAACAGTTTCACATGCAGCTGCTTTAGCCAACAGGAGCTAGCTGACGTTTGCTAGCTGACGATAGCTACCTGGCGTTGGCCACCTGGCGTTAGCCAGCTGACGTTAGCCAGCTGACGTTAGCCAGCTGGCGTTAGCTAGCTGGCAGTTGCACTGAAAGGTGAAAGGGGCAAGGATTATTGCCAACTGCGGTGTCATGAAAAGTAACATAATGAAAAAAACACAGACTTTTGAATACAATTTGGAAGCTACCGACCGAGCGTTGTTAGCTACTTCCTTCAAACTGAAACCCCTTCCCCTTTTATGTCTGCCTTTTTTGATGCTTTTAGCAAAACATTTTATACATACAGTAGATTTAGATATTTCAAGACCAAACCCTCCTGATCCATTGGAAGAATAAGTTAAAACTTTTGTATAAGTCACTTAAAATGGGTCAAGGCTGTTTGAGCCCTTGATTTGATTTATTTACTTTGAAATGGATTGATAAAAATTGCTTGTTTGTTTGTATATTTGTATTCTGAACAAATAAATTTAAAAAAAAGCTCTGCCTTTTCAGGACCACCGACTAATTACCTGTTCCCTGTAGGTTCCTTTACTGTTGTTGATGTCTGTGAAAAATTCTTGTTTTTGGTAAAAACCTGTTTGTTTCTTTTTTCATTATTTGCATTGTAGACTATCTAATTAATTTCATTTTACTGCAGTCTCTCACTCTGTACCAAATGTGTGCTATGCAAATGCAAATATTATTATGCCTGTGATTGTGGTCACTCTCTTTAGCTATGCATGCATTTTAATTGTATAATGAATAGCTCTGACCCAGGTCTGCTAAACATGAAAACTCCCAAAAAAGCATACAACTTTCTCCCTGAGGACAACACCCTGCTCTCTAAGTGAGCAATAAATCTGGCACTTAGGAGAGAGGTTGTCTCTGTGTGTGTGTGTGTGTGTGTGTGTGTGTGTGTGTGTCAATGTACTCCATGCCCTGAAGTCCTTAGCCTCCAGAGCTGTCAAATGTTGCCTGGCCCTGCGACATCCGTAACCCGTGACCCCTGTAACTCCTGTTTTGTTCTCGCCACTCCAGGCCCCTCAGACATCCCCTCCACTGGAACTCCCCCAGATGACACACACACACACACACACCCCTCTCCTCTCTGTTCCTCCACACTAGCTTCCCCAGTAGCCTTTGACCTGCCCAGCACCTCTGCCTCTCTGCGCCGCTGCCCTCGCATTCCAGCAAAGACGCTGAAACCTGAGCCTGCGCTGAGCTCATCGCTGGGCCGCGGAATCAAGAGTTAAATGATACCAAAAAACAGAGGGGAGAGAGAGAGAGAGAGAGAGAGAGAGAGAGGCAGCCGTCAGTGCAGGACAAGTCTGGAACTGGTTCTACTGTGTCTGCTCGCCTGCACTCCTCGGGGGTTAACTTTCACTAGAGAAAGCGAGGAGGAAGAGGAATAAGAAAACTGCTGGCGTCTTTGAATTCTCTCTGCTTTTGTCTGTCCCCTTTTTCCTCCTTGTGCCTTCCTCTCAGCGGCCTGACTGGCTGGTGCCTGCAGTTTCCTCTTGACACACTCTAGCGAGCCTTGCCGCCCGCCGCCCCTCCATCCGCGCTTTCAAGTTAACGAGCCCCGTCGGCCTCGTCCTCGTGTCTGGGAGCCGGCTGCCTGGGATGTGAGTGTTATGCAGCTGAGGTCGCGCTCTCCACTCCGTCTGTGTCACTGTTCTTCTCTGACCCTGGCATGACCACCAAGCATCCAAAGACAGTAAGTCCCCCTCTTTAAATTGTCTACCAGTGTGTGTGTGTCTGTGTGTGTGTGTGTGGGTGTTCGTGTGTGTATAGTTTGGGGGTTGTGTGGCTATGTCTGTGTGTTAAAAAAAAAAGTGTATGTGAAGAAAAGAACTGTTCCAAAGAAAAGAAATCTTTTCCAAAGCTGTAGCCCAAATGTCACAACTCGAAATCATTACAATTCACGTCTCACATTGTGGTGGGTACAATTAAGATGCTTAATCACAGCAAACATAATTAGACCAATCAGTGTCTCTCTCAAGCTGAGTTTGGAGGATGACTGCAGTCAAAGTAAGGAGGAGGAGGAGGAGGGTGGGGGGGATTTTTAAAACAAGAGCTGAAAAGAAAAGATCAGCTTTTAAAAGTTTTAAGAGCGTCATTAGATAGACCCTTTTTGTCTATGCATTATTCATGGACGCCATGTTTCTTTCTAGTTCACTGCCTGTTATTCACCGTGTCTCTCCCTGACCCTGTGCACTTGTCTTGTCAACCTCCGGGGTGACAAATCCCTCTGAAGCAACTTTTTAAACAGGGTGAGGATCGTAATGGGCGGCCTGCAGGAGACACTCAATAAAAGGTTGAGTACACATGATTATACAAAAGGAATAAGAGTGCATTTACATCCCCTCTCAGGGGTTGTTTTAAAAATTCAGCACAGCGTAAGGGCCAGTTTACATTCCCAAATCTGCCACCTGCGCTGTCTTTTTCTAGCGGAAAGCAATTTAAAATAATTGTGAACATTAACACTTATCTCTAACATCTTTTGCGGTGGACTCATTATTTAAATGGGTGTGAAGTGCTCTATTACTTTGCACAGGTAAACACACCATGCTTCTTGGAAAATAATGACATCTCTATGATCAAAAGCTTAATAAAAAAAAAATATATATATATATATATGCCAGAGAACACTGCCCTGAATGCACTCAATTTACAAAGCTGTTTTTATTCACTGGTTTTACTTAACACACTGCCAGGACGCCTGAACCCAGACCACGATGGCCAGATGGACACAATTAATGAGTAAACATCACAACTTCCAGCGCCAACCTCAGCAGCATCAACATATAACCTCTGACATTTCATTTTCTTAATAATTTCCTAATTATTCAGTATTTTCTGGGGCTTTAAGCTGATGTTTTAACACAATGCTGCTTGCAAAAAAAACATTCCATGTTCCAAAATGTTCAGTAAAAAGTGACTCGTAAAACCATCCAATAGAAAAGGAGATTGAGGATAGAACTATAGTGCAAAGAAAGGATGCACCCTTCTTCCCAACCTTTTTTACCTGGCATAACCGTCATTAACTCCAACCATCAGGGTCCAAATGCATTCATTTCAATTGATTTCAAAGTTTATCCACATTTACACAGTTTTACCCAATTATTCCAACCATCTATCTATCAATTTCAAGTAATTATTTTTACACTTTATCCATGAAATTTGGCGCATTCTTTAAAATGTTTAACCTAATTTAGCCAAACCATTTATCCAGTACCTTGAACTCTATTTACTGTATTACATGTATTAACTAGCTAACTCGTTTTCACGCAAACTCTATGGCAACATTGAATCCGTTACATCTGATTGGTTGGTGGATCCAATGCAGTCAGCCTATTGTAGCAGGTAGGTTACTGGTTACTGTGACAGTAGATATACTGACGATCAGCATCAGTTCCAAATCAGATCAGATCCTTACAGTGCTTACTTGACGGTCCAGTGTGTAACATTTTTCGTTTGTTCATTATCAAAATCTGTGTTGCCCGTTGAAAAACTTGTCCTTTTTCATGAATATTAACCACCTCCAGAAGTATTCCTATTGACTTGAAATTTTACATTTGCATTAACATCCACTGGGGTAGACGCTCCACATTCATGCTCCATCTTGAAATACATTACCTGGTAAGGGACATACAGGACATACTGCTTATAACATACTGCTTTTAATTGGAGAAGTGATTGTTTTGTTTGATATAATTGTCTACAGAATATCTTTGAGTTATGGATCTTTGGTCGGAAGTAACATGACATCTGAAGACTTCACCTCTGGCTCGGGGAAAGCTTTCTTGTCATTTTTCACTTTTCACAGATTAACAGGCCAAATGAGTAGTTGATTAATCACGGAAAGGGTTGTTGGATTAATCAACAGGGAAAGAATTGTTGGTTGCATAACTTATAACATCATCTCGTTACAAAGGTTTTTAACCTCTTAAGAAACTCGGAGGTATAGCTTTCAAATGAATGCTTTGCTCTCTTAAATATAGTGGAGTAGAAGTGCAAAGAGCTAAACTGAGGTGACATTTCCAAATCTTTCAAAACAACAAGAAATTTCATGCATCATCATTCATGTCATCAATTCTCACAATCTGCCACTAATGTGTCAGTGAATGTGACAGCTCATCATGCAGCTTTTTGGAGCATAAGGGATTTAAGTGCAGAGCTCTTTCACCTATAATTGCTTTAGGGGACAGGCTGGTAGTCAGAAACAGTTTTATATAGAAGTACATGAACGAACACATTTGACATCTGGAACGTGTTTTTGTACGGGGCGGGGGGGGAGGAGGCACAGATTTTACAGCCTTTGTTTCAAACTGTCCCTTTTAAGACATTTTATAGCTATGTCTGAATGTTTTATCGAAATTGAATATTTAAAAAAAATTACACTGTGGAATAATTGTCTTAATTATTAAACTGCTCTTATTTATGCACACTTACAGTCAACTGGCAGAATATTGAATCAGTCCTCCAACAAGCCCCATCCTATAGTAGTATAGAGCAGTGCGGTCCAACCTTTTTCATGTCAAGCATAAACTGACACAAATTAGATCACAGACCCTCATTTTTCATATTGTCATTTGTCTTAGTGTCCTTTATCTTGTGGCATTTGGGCTTTTAGATGTTTTATTACAGAAACCCATTCAGTCTGTGATTGACAGTGTGTTCCCAAGGTTTGTTGAAGACTTCGGTGCAAATATTTGGCGGGGGGTTAGGGGTCCTCCCTCAAGAAAATGTTAGTTTTTTAATAATAAAAAAATGCAATTTCCCATTTCAGACCAATATAGTCTGTGTGTGAAACATTGAAAAAGCTAGAGCAGATAATAAATGAATAACACTCAAAAAGCTTCAAGACAAAAGAAGTCCACTGGAGACAAATCACGATCGTTAGATCTGAGAAAAGTCTTAGTTAATTGCGCCTAAGCTTTATATTGGAAGGGGAAAATGTGAGTAGAGGGAACATTGGGCCTAATTATGATGAGATATTTTTTTATAGAAAACTGTGTTGTGTAGTGTTAGGAAATTTAGGGAATGAGGGGACATAGGGTCATAATTTGGTGGGAATCATTGAGGAATAGGGCCTAATTTTGATGCATGGGAAATTTTAATAGAAATGAGGGAACATAGGGCTGAGGGAACATAGGGATGACCCTACGTTCCCTCAGCCCCCCTCAAGGACCCCACTTTGGGAAGCACTGCTATAGAGTCAGCTGACCACAGCAGCCGACTGACGGCATGAATTAGATGTTGTGTGACGCTGGACATGGCCCGAGGGCAGAGCTCAGATATGCAGCCAGGGAGCAGACGGAGAGGGCTGAAAAGAGAGCGTGAGGAGCGCATTGAGCAAGATCTGAGGGGTTAGGAGGGGGAGACAGACAGAGAGAGAGAGAGAGAGAGAGAGAGGGAGAGAGAGAGAGCGTAGACCATAGAATGGTTCTCTCGCCAACTGGCGGGTCCAGCACAAGGAGAAGCTTGTTCCTGCACGGCCTCACCGTTCTCTGGGCATGTAGCAGGAGGATATGGCCTCTCTTGGATGAAAGAAAAATAAGAGTCAAATACCAGAAGATAATGTGATTACTGGCAAATAGGAGAATGAAGGTTAATTGGAGTTAAGTGTCTATAAAAAAAACGACCCTATATATATTTATATGTCTGCAACCCCCATTCTGCCATTGGGGGTTGGATTCTAACATGGCTGCTTTAAAATAAACATTTGATAGGTAGGAATGTTGCAAGTGTATATTTTTCTGAGGATAATACCTGGACATTTAGAGTCCAATCATTATCAGATTATAGTCAGTGGCTTAGACATGCGATTAGAAGAACATGCAGAGCAATGTGAAAAACATGGAGCGGCCACTGTGACCTCGCTATAAGTATCTGACACGTGTCTGGAGGTGGAATGGAGCGGTTTAACGCCACCCATGATAAATCTCAGCAATGGCTGTTTTCATCAAACGCTCATAATCTCCCAGTCTCCACATCAGGCTCTGTTTATATGGGACCTGTCATTCAGAAGACAAACTACCCTCACAAAGGTAAACCTCAGAGTGCATCCTTAACCTCTGGAGGAGGACCATTGCTAAAGATATCTTACTTTTGCCGTACACTTCAGCTTACAGTCCTTTTTAATTCCCAGTACATTCACATTCAGATCCTTTACTTAAGTAGAAATACTAATAACACACTGTAAAAATACTCTGTTACATGTAAAAATCCTGCATTTAAGTAAAAGTATGTGAATATCATATCAAATGTGCTTAAAGTACTGAAAGGTAAAATTGCATTTTAGAAACTGGAAACAATCCAAACAATCATTACAGCTGTACTTGTAGGCTTGTATAGTGTGGGAGTTTAATTTATAATAAAACATAGTGTTTTATAAACTACATTTGTTTCGTGTGCCAAAAATCCTAATTTGTAAAGTAACTACTAACTAAAGCTGTCAGATGAATGAAGTGCAGTAAAGTGTATGTACACTATTTCCCTCTGAAATGTAGTGTTGTGACACTTTTTTTTTTAAATACTTTATAGTTTCATTAAAGTTGTGTTAAATAATTGCTTAAAGCATTTAAACAAACATGCCAACATTTTCATTTTGACTAAAAGATTTTCATTTTGACTGTAAATGCATATTGGTTCCTGATATGGATTATACAAGTATCGGTTTATTTAAAGCGCCCATATTGTACTCATTTTCAGGTTCATATTCGTATTTTGAGGTTGTACCAGAATAGGTTTACATAGTTTCATTTAAAAATATAAATATATTTTTGTTGTACTGCACACTGATGCAGCTTCTCTTTTCAGCCTGTGTGTTTAGGTCTCTGTTTTAGTATGGAGTGAGACATCTCACTTCTTTACTATCATTGTTGGGACTCCCACATGCACAGTAGCTAGGTAAGATCACATCAGCTAGATAACTCTTTGTCCAACTTTGGTCAGTCCGAGGCAGGATTAGCTGGGAGACTTCTTCTAGACGAGGGCAATACCTGCAGAACAGGGACAGGAAGTAGTTCTTTTGGAGATTATGGTCAACTATTGTGTGTTGTAGCAGTGTTTTGCCATTGAGAACAAGCTAGTATGTTGGTGCTAGCATGCTACGGTTAGCCACCTCAATGAACACATTGTCCCTGAAAAAACAGTGTTGGTGGACCCCTAATTTTGTCTTAGGAACGTAACTTTTAGAGGACAAGGCTGAACAGAACAATGTTATACAGGGGCCGATGTTTTAAATCGAGAATGGTGACCAACTCAAAAAAATTGGAAACACGTCTTGTATCCATTGGGATAGGCTATACATTGCCGCATCCAAAAATATTTAAAAGAAAATGATTATTATTATTTTTTATAGAAAGGTATACACCCCACAGTTGCCACATATCAGTATAGTTTAAATGTTGAATGTAAAAATGTATCATCATAATTTGAAATCACCTTTTTGGCGTTTTTGGATCAGCTTGATGAGAAAAGGTAAACCCGTCCTGCCATTTTGTGAAGCACAGCACTGTGTGTGATAGAGTGGGCTGACACACACGTTTTTACGGCCTGCAAGTAGGATTCTTCTTGTTTGCTTTGGACCCTTCTGAAAGCAGCCAAAAAGGCAATGGTGAATGCCAGGCAGAGCGGCTGCCAGCAGGCGTACAGCACACAACACAGAGCCCCGCTCTTTGATTTTCTGCTCCAACCGTACTCAACTTTAAGGAGGCTTCATGCTGTTGACGCATATTTGGACCCAACCAGCCCTCGGCTCTGTCCTCATCTTTCCCCCTTATCTTTTATTTTATAGTTCACACCCCATAAAAACTCAATTTGTCTCTTAGGTCTGATCTTAAGGATGGCCGTTTGCAAGTGAGGTTGCAGTTTGTGTTCAGGCATCGTAAACCTATCAAGATTAGTTTTTTTGTGGTAACGACACTGCAGCGGTGGAAAGTAAATACTTTACTCTTTACCAAGGACTGTGCTGTAGGTACTTTGCACTGACTTGAGTATTTTCAACTATACACTTATATCATTTCATAGCATATACATTTTACCAAGTTACATGTCTACTCTGCCTTGATTAATTGTGTATACTTTAGTGAATCTGAACTTACCCTTTAAAACACAGCAGCAGGAGAATTAAGACAAACTAACTAGCCGATCGAGGTAGTGGTAGACCAGCAACGTCCCACTTCTGTGAGGTCAAATTACTGGAGACTGGTGGCTTTGAAGAGAGAAGAGACAACAATGAGTTCCCTGTCGGAAAAGGCTGTGAAGACATTTTAAAGTTATAAAAATATTCTTATTATAGCCTAAAGTAAAACAGATATTGTAACCTTTTTTAAGGTGGGTTTTTTAAGGTGGCTAAGACTGCATTTACAAGTAGGTGGCTATTTTTATAAACGGACATTTTTACCTCTCCTTTTTCAAAAATAACATTGTGCACAGCTGTCAGTTTTTAGAAAAGTGTTCTGTTATACATAACCGTGTAAATATGCCGTCGAGAGCATGCCCAACCTGTAGGTGGCAGTGTAACGAGTAGCTCAAGCCAACGTTAGCCAATCAGAATCCCAAAAATAGCACCAACAGATCACGTCCTCTCTCTTCTCCTCCTCACTTCCTCGGCTGCCTAAACGTCCGTTTGTCTCACTTTACAGGTGAACGAAGATTTCAAAAATCTACACTCCGGCCACAGTTTTTAGAAAGACTCCTTTTCAGAGGCGAATTCTCCGTTTGCGTGAGAACGAAGAGCACAAACAAAGGGAAATGGCTTTGTTTGTCAAAATAACCATGTACGTGTAAACAGGGCCTACATGGAGTTTTGCTGCTGCACAGCTGCACAATGCTTGGCTTCTGTACTTGGTACTCCTGCTTTCTTCTCCGAACTGGGGGCGCGCAGACCTCAGTCTACTGTAGGTAATACACCGACTATGAATAAGTACCTCATACAACAAGTCCCTTCCCTAACCCTTCAAGTAGATTTGGCTGATAGACCTTTGCACTTTTAATACTGTACGTATGATTTTAAATGTGTAATGGAGCAGTTTTATATTGCTGTACTGGCACGTTAACTTCTACAGTGAGTCTACTCATTGCACCGCTGTGCGGCAGCCACAGGCAGATGTGATGTCACCATCATGTGTTCTGCGTTACGATTTGCGAGTGACGTAAAGGACAGTCTGAAATCGGATTTGATTGGCGCGGCTGGGTCGTTTCAAATTCGATTTGAGTCAGATTTCCATCTACGGTATGGCTTTATAAAAGCAATCTGATTCCAATCTGGATATGCCAGAAATCAGATTTAGGCTGCCAGTCTGAAAATAACCATATTCCCTATTCCTCTCCTTCCCTTATTCTATCGTATGTATGTCTTTAATACTTTTCTTTCCTCTCTTCTCTCTGTGTCTCTCACCAGACACTGTGACATCATTTCTTTAGTTTCGTTGTTGCAATACCTAAACTTGTGACTTGTGCGATGCGGGTTGGATCAAAGGTCTAGTCAACACAAAACACCAGCTCCTCTTCCAAACTAAACAACACATAAGACATTATGCAACTCCCCGGACTTCCTGTTATTGCTCACCTTAAAGTTCCCCTTTATTAAACTTTCTCACAGCCCGATATGAAATGAAAGAATGCTTTCATATGGGAACAAATGTAATAATTCTGTTAATATGTACTGCTTTAATACCAGCTGGTACATGATTCATTCGCAATAAAAAACTTGCTTATGCAGGGACAGGCTCTGTTGATGGCCAGCACTCACAGGAGAGTCTCAGCACGTGGACATACAGATTAAAAACCCAATTATTTTACATAATGCAAGTCCTGGTTAACAGACCTAGATAACTCCCGTAGTAACCGGCAGTGTTGGGAAGGTGACTTTAGAAATGTAACAGTTTACCGATTAAAGATTACCCTATTTAAAATGTAAAAGTAGTCTTACTATTTCAATTTAATTAAATAAATGTAACTTATTACATTTAATCACTTTTTGGAATTTCTAAAGACAGCTTGAGAGGCAATTTAACGGTCGGATGGGAAACGCTGCATATTCCAACAGTGGAAGCGATCGAAAGCATCAGAATTGTATCAAACTTTATGAAACGGCTGTGGCTGGAAATGGCAAAAGAAGACATTGTGTACATGAAAAACATGCAAAGCAACAAAATGACTATTATAGCCATATAGCCTTGCTTTTTACAGAAAATACTCATCTGTAACCCCCAATGTAATCAACATTTTCAAAGGTAATTAAATTACAGTTACTGGGAAAAAATGTGTAACTGATAACAGATATCGCTTGTTTTGTAATTAAATTACGTAACGCCGTTACCTGTAACTAAATACTCTGCAACACTGGTAACCACGGTATTTGTGCATGTATACGCTCGCCAGGTCTGGGCAACATATCGATATTAAATCGGTTTCACTATATGAGACTAGATATGATATGACATAAGTGTTGTCTTTTCCTGGTTTTAAAGACTGCATTACAGTAAAGTGATGTCATTGTCATTTGATGAACTTACCAGACTGTTGCAGCTGTTCTAGTACTTGCATTTACCTACTTAGTCTTATGTCCACATTAGTGATGATTGTTTAACTAAAATGTCATTGTGTACAGTTTTTGAAAAAGCACTGAAAGTGTTCCCTACATATCAACATTGGTGTGTTTGGTCAAAAATATTGGGGCATTTAAGTTTCTCTGTGCTCGGGTCATGCTACATAGGTTATAACTGCTACGTGTAGCTGCTACGCCCTGCTATGCCCTGCTATGCCCAGCACTGCCCTACCACGCCATGAACTACTAAAACTACCACTAGTCATAGTTCCATTATCTTTATTGTGACTATTATACTATACTATTATTGTTCATCGCATCCCCAACTGGCCCCGTTAGACACCGCCTACCAAGAGCCTGGGTCTGTCCAAGGTTTTTTCCTAAAAGGGATTTTTTCCTTGCCCACTGTCACACTAAATGCTATATTTTGGGGGAATATTAAGAATCAGAATCAGCTTTATTTGCCAGGTGCGAGGACACATACGAGAAATTTGACTTTGGTTGGAGCAAGCCTTACTGGCCGCAGCTATTTAAGCGCCGCCACACGCTCTCCCGTAAAGGATTAATGCAGACAGCAACATGGTATACAATAAATAACAACATAACAACATAATACACAGGACAACACACAGTACACGTGGTCACATGAAGGGATTTTTTGAGGTGACTTGGGAGGGTGGAAAATAACTGGAATTGTTGGGTCTTTGTAAATTATAGAGTGTGGTCTAGACCTACTTGATCTGTAAAGTGTCTCGAGATGACTCTTGTTATGATTAGATAATATAAATAAAATTTAATTGAACTTCCCCACTCGACTCCGCTGCAGTGGTTTTTGACCCGGAAATAGAATACAGCAGTTGTAAGCAAGGGTGCCAATAATAACAGCCACAACACAAGCTTTAAACCTTTCAACTTACCCAGGACTTCACCATGGCAATGTATGAAATGTACAAAATGTACAGTGCTGAAAAGTCTTCCATGTTCTCCCCACTTTCCAGGTTGTTGGGACAAGGGTCAACTGGAAGTAAGCCTTATTCCGACTAGTTGGCCTTATTGCTACCAAGTGAACTCCACTCTCCAGCTTGAAAGCGCTGTATTTTCCATTGATTAGAGAAGTGCATATTTAAGGATTTGGTATGCCTGGCTGAGTGGCACTATATCAATAGTATTGGAAGGAGGATTTTAATTCTTGCATGTTAAACATTGCTTTTTTTCACAAATCGCAACCTGCTCAAGGAGGAAATCTTATCAGTGTCAGTGAGCCAGTAAGCATGTAGCATGCTTCTAACACAATATAATAATGCTTGCGATTGGCTGTCTAATGTTACAAGTGGTAGAGGTACGCTGGAAAAACTCTACGTTACACACAGAGACGGGGCTCAGTTAGCAGGAGCTGAAAAATAACATAAAAAGATTTGTGTAATTTCTTCTGAATGCAAGGTTTTGACAGCAACAGAGATTCTATGTGTGTATGTTCTCTTTTCTTTGGATGTGTCTATTGGTTTGTGAATTGTCCCTTCGCCTACATATGAATAGTTTTTTTCCCCCGTCTCGTCCTTATTTATTGCACGTCTCTGTGTCGTATGGATGATCTTCTCCTCTGGCACTTTACACCATTATTTTCCTATTTAGCATGCCACTTGCTGAGTTAGCTCACGCTGTCAGCTGCCTGCTGAGTGATCCATCCCCCTCTATCTAAAAAGCTTCTCAGTAATTGCTGGGTAATTGTTTGTCCGGTATGGCAACGTGCAAAAGCCCGGTCTCTCATTATGTCTGTTGAATTTGTCGAAACAATACACCATCAAAATAAGAGATATCTGCCTCTTGGCAAGATTTTGTCACATTTCCAAAACCCAATTATTCACAAAAGAAGCTGGACTGTATTGAAAAAGGGAGGGATAATCCCCCCCCAGGTGGCATACTGTTTTTGTTTTAAGAAAATAAGCTTCCTTGACGTATTACAGCCTCTGGCAAATGTCCTGCACGGCCACATTCCACTTTCTCATGACCTTCTCACACACACCGTGGCCTGGAGCGAGAGCCGCACCGTCCGTCCCTGAACACACCTCCGTTTGACTGGCCTAGATAATTCAAGGCATGCTTATCTTTTCTTTTTCTTCAGCTTCTCCCTCGTCCTCCTCCTCAGTGTTTGCAAGTTTGACCCAACTCCAGAAATGCAATTGGCTTGTAAATGTCATTTATGTGTATTTACAGTTTTGTTTTACAAGGACAGATATATCCCCACTCAGGCGCTGGAAACCTTTCAATTTCATCATAGTGTATGTTGGGGTTGTGGCAGGTGTTTTGTCATTCTGTCTGCAACAAATACATATGGATGTTATGTTTAGACAGTTTTCATTTCAACGATCAGTCAACTAGTGCTGAAAACAATTGTTGAATTGATTAGTTGCTTAAAGGATTAGCTGGAAATTTATGCTTATTTGCATTCCTGCTGGGAGTTAGGTGACAAGATTGATACCACTGTTATGTACCAGTTTCCAAAATGTCTAAAACTGCCTGAAATGCTGGATCAGCTATAGGCGAGTACGCAAATCTATGCACAGCTCTGATTTAAAAAAAATCAACTTAAAAAGTTAATCTTACCCATGTAAAACCACCCTTTTCCCAGAAATCAATACTTCTTTACCACTTTAAAACATTTCCGGTTTGGTGAGCATAGCATTCATAGTAACGTCAGTCAGGGCTAACGTTAGCAAAATGTCAGCAATTTAGCTTCATTAACAGTGAGAAATGCCACCAGTAACATGGCTATGTGAACATTATGCAAGGCTTCAGTTTCAAAGGGGGGGGGGGGGGGGGGGGGGGGGGGGGGGGGGGGGGGGGGCACTGGTTTTGCCGATTTCAGTTGCCGTTGCGCTACTCTTTTATACTGTTACTCTAATATTTCAATATTTCACTAAATTGTGGCTGCAATAAAATTTCAAAATCAAAATTTTAGGTCTTGAAAGGTTTTTAGTTGTTCATTATCAAAATCTGTGTTGGCGGTTCACAAACTTGTCCTTTTTCATGAAAATTTCCCACCACCATCCATTCCAAGTTTTGGCTTGATATTTTACATTAGCATTAGCATGAACTGGGGTAGATGTTCCAAATTCATGCGCCATCTTGAAATACATTAGCTGGTAAGGGACATACAGGACTTAGTGCTCTGGCTTTTGTGTTTTTTTTTTAGCTGTCACATGATAAACTCCCAGGTGCTGCTAATGGGTATTTTAGCTTCCCAGTCCAGACAAGTTTGAAGAAGGAAACATGGCTGACATCAACAAGACAAATTTGTAGTACTCACCAAATCTTTGGTTAAAATTTCCCAATTAATAAAAATGAAATGGACAGACCTGATTGCCGAAGGTAAAGCTGTATGAAGACGTGGATGACGTGTTGGCTTTTTGAAGCGTGACGGCTAGACCTTTAAGAAGTCTTACAGTTGCTGAAGTATTGTGTTCTAGGTTTTTTTATTTTTTATTTATTTTATTTAACCTTCATTTAACCAGGAAGTCCCTTGAGATTTAAATCTCTTTTCTGAAGGGAGACCTGGCCAAGACGGCACACCAGTTACAATTTAAATAGAAATGCACCATAGTCAAAATCACACATAGAGGAAAGGAACAGGTCACATGTGG